>NC_138293.1:89637500-90095000 GCF_965601325.2 Salmo salar | reverse complement strand
TGAATCGGCTATCTATTGACAACAAGTGAGCAAACTTTGCGGATACATTTCAGATCAGAGTAATATTTTTCTCACTATCTAGTATAACTTACCGACTCCGTCTTCCGACTTGAGAACCATTTTTCGGGCTAGTGGGCTATTCCAAATGAGTGGGTGCTTCAAAGTTTTCACTGCTCACCTTGCGCATAGGAAACCAATGCTATTTAAACTGTTAATTGAATAACTTTTACTATTATGTACTGGAATCACGTCTATAAAACAATGTACCGGATGGGTTGTATTCAAAGGAAGGGAGTTAGCAGTTGAAGGGAGTGGTTTCGAGTACTTTGACAAGCCAATCTGTGTCTGCGCAGCAGTGACTCTATTCGGGAAGAGGCGCGGCAAATGGCACGCACGTCCCGTATTTGCGTACTGCGCAGTATCATCACAGAGCTTCTAAACCCAGGAAACGCTTGTGAAACACACCAAGCCGACCAGCCCGAGTTTTGGGCTTTGACAAGTAAATGAGAGAAGGGAAAAATTCTTCCTTAGTTATTAATTTTCTCGCAATCTAAAGGCACAACCTAGATGCGAGCCAATATATTAAGTAGTTGAACATGCCATTACTCCAACCTCGTGAAAGTGACATACTGACACGTTTTCATTTTTGTCAAAAACTACTTTATATCGAAGGAGTGCCAATGATTTGACGCCCCGCACATGCGCAGTTCGGCGTTAGACGACAGTTCGACCCGATGACACGTTTATGGGCATGAGCTTCGCTAGCCAACGTCCCCATGACATCGGCTTCAAGTGTAATCGGTGATTTCTATTGGAGAAGTTTCTGCCTATTTTCATACTGTACTGTCTTTGGTATAATATGGCTCGCCAGTTTGTAGTCCTAAAAGACGGAAATTAGATAGATACCTCTGTTTCGTTCAGACATCCCGACAGGAAAAATTAATGGGGAAATCGTTTTTGGGGGGATAAAGGAGGAAAATAAGGTCTGAGGTTAACACAAGCTGAGGAGATCTTATAAGTTTTGTTTTATGAGATAATATCAGTCAGTTAACATGAACTTGATGAATTATGAAGCCTTTATGTGTGCTTTTTTATTACATAAATGTGTCAAAATTCACATAAAGTGACTTTAGCTGATGAAGATTAACTCATAGGTGATAAGGGTAGGCAACAGCATGTCTGCCATGTTGATCCTCAACACTGGGGCCCCTCAGGGGTGTGTGCTTAGTCCCCTCTTCACAGTCGTGAAGCGGGCACGACAACACCTTTTCCCCCTCAGGAGACTGAAAAGATTTGGCATGGGTCCCCAGATCCTCAAAAAGTTCTAGAGCTGCACCATAGAGAGCATCCTGACCAGCTACATCACCACCTGGTATGGTAACTGCTCAGCATCTGACCGTAAGGCGCTACAGAGGGTAGTGCGTACGGCCCAGTACATCACTGGGGCCAAGCTTCCTGCCCCCCCCCCCCATTTTTACACTGCTGCTACTCGCTGTTTATTATCTATGCATAGTCACTTACATTTACATTTACATTTTAGTCATTTAGCAGACGTTCTTATCCAGAGCGACTTACAGTAGTGAATACACACATTTCATTTTCATTTCATGCATTTTTTTAATAAAAAAATTAAATAAAAATGTACTGGTCCCCCGTGGGAATCAAACCCACAACAGGCAGCAGAGTTGAGTGGTGGTGGGGGCAGGGAAAGAGACTGACACACAGATAGTGCAGTACATTGGTAATCTGTGCAATATTGCTGCCATCAACACTCCACCACATCCGTCAGACTCAAATCGGAGGTGTGTGTGTGTGTGTGTGGTCACATAGGCCTACTTCAGAATTCAGAATACTGCAACTCTACCTCAGAATCCAATGAGACAATAAACAGGAACACAAACTATCTGGGACTTGAATGGAAAGTAAAGAAATTACTTTTTCATTGTTAGTCTACTTATAATGTAGGCCTTTGTTTGTGGCAGTATTATGCAAAAGAGAGATACAGTATATAGTATTTTAAGTTTTTTATTAGTTAAATTAGTAAATTAAACTAGTAAATTCAATAGGTTAATGAGCACAGACACAGAAACCGTCCCAAAATTGTCAGACTCCAGCGTGATAAAATGCCCGGGCCAGTCCGCCCCTGGCCTAGGCCCTATACTGTCATTCACATCTCATCATAGGTTCACTGACAGTCAGCCGATACTGTAGGCGTATTACTCTTACAAACTGGGTGTGTCATAACACAGTTCAGTTGCACAGCACATTCTACAACATTAATGCAACTTTTTGTAACACTTGGGTGTAATTCTTTACTCCTGTATATACATATAGGGTATGAGCCTTCATAATGCCTTTATAACATGTTGTATCTATCTACACTGCAATGGCTGTTATTTCTTTTATTTATTTATTTAACCTTTATTTAACTAGGCAAGTCAGTTAAGAACAAATTATTATTTACAATGACGGCCTACCCCGGCCAAACCCTAACCCGGCCAAACCCTAACGCTGGCCCAATTTTGCGCCGCCCTATGGAACTCCCAATCACGGCCAGTTGTGATGCAGCCTGGAATCGATCCAGGGTCTATAGTGACGCCTCTAGCACTGAGATGCAGTGCCTTAGACCGCTGCGCCACTCGGCAGCCGTGAAAGGTCTAGTTCTACTACATGACTCAGAGCAGGCCTACAAGGTCTAGTTCTACTACATGACTCAGAGCAGGCCTACAAGGTCTAGTTCTACTACATGACTCAGAGCAGGCCTACAAGGTCTAGTTCTACTACATGACTCAGAGCAGGCCTACAAGGTCTAGCTCTACTACATGACTCAGAGCAGGCCTACAAGGTCTAGGTCTACTACATGACTCAGAGCAGGCCTACAAGGTCTAGCTCTACTACATGACTCAGAGCAGGCCTACAAGGTCTAGTTCTACTACATGACTCAGAGCAGGCCTACAAGCCATACAGTAAATGTACCACCAAGTCTATGAGAGGACTAGGCTGAGCTACTACCACACGGCGTGTATTGGTCTGATCCTTTCCCATCTACAGACGTGTCTATGGGCCCTAGGCCCGGGGCTAGGCCATTTTCTCTTCAGCATCTCAGTTTGAGAATAAGTCTACATGGGAGAGGGACCACTCATGTGCCACACTCTAGAATTAAACACATATTGAGTTCCACCTAAAACAAAACATCATTTTGTAGTATGACTTTACTTGTAAATGACTTGTGAAGCATTTAGCAATGCTATAAAGCATTTTGAAGTTGTTGTTCATTTAAAGTCCAAATACCACCTTTGTCCCATGTTGGTCACCACTAAGCCACAGTATGAGAATCCTCCTTTGGGGGATATTCACTGAACGCCCCTGTTGTGCTTCTAAATGCCAACTTGAGATAGACATGATGACAATGTACTACTCTGTGTGTGGTTGTTGACCGGTTCCAACAATGGTCCAATTCACTGTAAGCAGTTCACCCTCAAGCTCTGCATAAACCCAAAGACAAGTGATAGGAAAAGAGCCCTTACCTTATTCATACCAAAATGCACTAGGATTCTAACATTCTTAACCGTAGGCAAAACTGCAAATATGTTGCACTCATACTCATCCTCTCCTTGATCCACATTAACAGATGCAAAGAGGATGCTTCAGTAAATCTGATGTAAACTGGATGTTTATGTAAATATTATGTAAATGTCACGGTTGCTGATAGAGTGTAAAGAAAGGTCTTTGTTTTAGGACATTAAATCATGCGGCTGCTTACTGGTCTAAATAAGCAGGAAATTATTCCATTACTGAAAAGGGCAAATTCAATTCTGTTCTCTCAATGATGTACAACTGTAAAGCATCTTTGTCTACCAACATTTTCAAAAGTATCTTAATGACGTTTTCTGGTTGAAAACTAGTTGAGAAGACATCATATAACCAAATTACAACCAACTAGTAACAATGTATTTATCATGAGAAGATAAACACTGTAACGGCCGTCGAAGGGAGTAGACCAAGGCGCAGCGGGTTGAGTGCTCATTTTTAACTTTTATTGAACACGTAAACAAAAGAAGAAACAAACGACAGCTTAACAGTTCCGTCAGGTACAAAACACTAGACTGAAAATAACCACCCACAAACACAAGCTGAAAAACCTCTACTAAATAGGACCTCCAATCAGAGGCAACAAGAAACAGTTGCCTCCAATTGAAGGTCAAACAAAAACCCTAAACATAGAAATAGAAAAACTAGACACGGACATAGAAATATACTAACCAAAAACCCCGAAACACATAAAACAAACACCCCCTGCCACGCCCTGACCAAACTACAATAACAAACAACCTCTTTTACTGGTCAGGACGTGACAGTACCCCCCCCCCCCCCCCCCCCCCCCCAAAAGGTGCAGACCCCGGATGCACCTCACACAAAAAATAAACCCCAAAACAAAGAATAATCATAAACTAAAGGGAGGGAAGGGAGGGTGGCCACCACCACCGACGGTTCTTGTGCTACACCCCCCCCACCCCCCCCCCCCCCCCCCCACCCCCACCCCCGCTGAAGACCTCGGGCTGAAGCGCGTCGCTGGAGACCTCGGGCTGGAGGGCGACTCTGGGAGCTCGGGACTGTAGGGCGACTCTGGGAGCTCGGGACTGGAGGGCGACTCTGGGAGCTCCGGACTGGAGGGCGACTCTGGGAGCTCCGGACTGGAGGGCGACTCTGGCTGCGCCGGTTCCGGACTGGAGGGCGACTCTGGCTGCGCCGGTTCCGGACTGGAGGGCGACTCTGGCTGCGCCGGTTCCGGACTGGAGGGCGACTCTGGCTGCGCCGGTTCCGGACTGGAGGGCGACTCTGGCTGCGCCGGTTCCGGACTGGAGGGCGACTCTGGCTGCGCCGGTTCCGGACTGGAGGGCGACTCTGGCTGCGCCGGTTCCGGACTGGAGGGCGACTCTGGCTGCGCCGGTTCCGGACTGGAGGGCGACTCTGGCTGCGCCGGTTCCGGACTGTAGGGCGACTCTGGCTGCGCCGGTTCCGGACTGTAGGGCGTCTCTGTCGGTTCCGGACTGTGGGCCGTCTCTGTCGGTTCCGGACTGTGGGCCGTCTCTGTCGGTTCCGGACTGTGGGCCGTCTCTGCTGGCTCCGGACTGTGGGCTGGCTCTGCAGGCTCCAAATTGTGGGCCATCTCTAGACGGGGCACTGTCGCCGGAAGCTCTGGACGGGGCACTGTTGCCGGACACTCTGGACGGGGCACTGTTGCCGGACACTCTGGACGGGGCACTGTTGCCGGACACTCTGGACGGGGCACTGTTGCCGGACACTCTGGACGGGGCACTGTTGCCGGAAGTCCTGGACAGGGAATGCGCACTGGAAGCCTGATGCGTGGGGCTGGTACTGGAGGTACCAGACTGGAGACACGCACCCCAAGGCTAGTGTGAAGAGCAGGAACAGGACGTACTGGACTGGGCTGACGCACTGGAGGCCTGGTGCGTGGTGCTGGCTTTGGAGGCGCCAGACTGGAAACACGCACCTCAGGGTTAGTGCGCGGAGCGGTAGCAGAACGAACTGGACTGGGCTGACGCACTGGAGGCCTGGTGCGTGGTGCTGGCTTTGGAGGCGCCAAACTGGAAACATGCACCTCAAGGCTAATGCGAGGAGCAGGAACTGGATACACTGGGCCATGGGTAATCACTGGAGGTCTGGAGCGCACAGCCTGCACAACCCTTCCTGGCTGAGTGCTCAATGTAGCCTGGCCACGCTGAAGAGCTTCCACCGATCGCACCGGCCTTTGAATGCTTCTTCTCACTACAGTGCGCATTTCCCCATAGCTCGGTGCTTTCTTGACTCGATGCTCCCCATAATAAGCATGAGGAGTTGGTTCAGGTCTATTGCCTGACTCTGCCCAACTCCCTGTGTGCCCTTCAGGCCGGTACTCCATCCCCGCTGCTTGGTCATCTTGTGGTGTGTGGTTCTGTAACGGCCGTCGAAGCGAGTAGACCAAGGCGCAGCGGGTTGAGTGCTCATTTTTAACTTTTATTGAACACGTAAACAAAAGAAGAAACAAACGACAGCTTAACAGTTCCATCAGGTACAAAACACTAGACTGAAAACAACCACCCACAAACACAAGCTGAAAAACCTCTACTAAATAGGACCTCCAATCAGAGGCAACAAGAAACAGCTGCCTCCAATTGAAGGTCAAACAAAAAGCCTAAACATAGAAATAGAAAAACTAGACACGGACATAGAAATATACTAACATAGAACATAAACCAAAAACCCAGAAACACATAAAACGAACACCCCCTGCCACGCCCTGACCAAACTACAATAACAAACAACCTCTTTTACTGGTCAGGACGTGACAAACACGTCACTGGACATATATCATTTGGTTGTTACCTGGTCAGATTACATCCAAAGAAATATACATTTTTCTGGTAAAAAAGTATAAAAAGTCATGAATAAAGCTTCCTTATAAAACCAGTGTACTGTAGACTACAACCTGACCATGGTGTTATAAAACCAGTTTACTGTAGACTACAACCTGACCATGGTGTTATAAAACCAGTGTACTGTAGACTACAACCTGACCATGGTGTTATAAAACCAGTGTACTGTAGACTACAACCTGACCATGGTGTTATAAAACCAGTGTACTGTAGACTACAACCTGACCATGGTGTTATAAAACCAGTGTACTGTAGACTACAACCTGACCACGGTGTTATAAAACCAGTGTACTAAAGACCACAACCTGAACATGTTGTTATAAAACCAGTTTACTGTAGACGACAACCTGACCATGGTGTTATAAAACCAGTGTACTGTAGACTACAACCTGACCACGGTGTTATAAAACCAGTTTACTGTAGACTACAACCTGACCACGGTGTTATAAAACCAGTGTACTGTAGACTACAACCTGAACATGGTGTTATGTGCATCTGAAAGCCAGGGATTTCTCAAGACAGGGTCCATCTTAAATGTATGTACAGTTGAAGTCGGAAGTTTACATACACTTAGGTTGGAGTCATTAAAATTCGTTTTTCAACCACTCCACAAATGTCTTGTTAACAAACTATAGTTTTGGCAAGTCGGTTAGGACATCTACTTTGTGCATGACACAAGTAATTATTTTCTGATGGGCTAATTGACATAATTTGGGTCAATTGGAGGTGTACCTGTGGATGTATTTCAAGGCCTACCTTCAAACTCAGTGCCTCTTTGCTTGACATCATGGGAAAATCAAAAGAAGTCAGCCAAGACCTCAGAAAAAAAATTGTAGACCTCCACAAGTCTGGTTCATCCTTGGGAGCAATTTCCAAATGCCTGAAGGTACCACGTTCATCTATACAAACAATAGTATGCAAGTATAAACACCATGGGACCACGCAGCCGTCATACCGCTCAGGAACGAGACGCGTTCTGTCTCCTAGAGATGAATGTACTTTGGTGCGAAAAGTGCAAACCAATCCCAGAACAACAGCAAAGGACCTTGTGAAGATGCTGGAGGAAACAGGTACAAAAATATCTATATCCACAGTAAAACGAATCCTATATCGACATAACCTGAATGGCCGCTCAGCAAGGAAGAAGCCACTGCTCCAAAACCGCCATAAAAAAGCCAGACTACGGTTTGCAACTGCACATGGGGACAAAGATCGTACTTTTTGGAGAAATGTCCTCTGGTCTGATGAAACAAAAACAGAACTGTTTGGCCATAATGACCATCGTTATGTTTGGAGTAAAAAGGGGGACGCTTGCAAGCCGAAGAACACCATTCCAACCGTGAAGCACGGGGGTGGCAGCATCATGTTGTGGGGGTGCTTTGCTGCAGGAGGGACTGGTGCACTTCACAAAATAGATGGCATCATGAGGCAGGAAAATTATGTGGATATATTGAAGCAACATCTGAAGACATCAATCAGGAAGTTAAAGCTTGGTTACAAATGGGTCTTCCAAATGGACAATGACCCCAAGCATGCTTCCAAAGTTGTGGCAAAATGGCTTAAGGACAACAAAGTCAAGGTATTGGAGTGGCCATCACAAGGCCCTGACCTCAATCCTATAGAAAATCTGTGGGCAGAACTGAAAAAGCGTGTGCGAGCAAGGAGGCCTACAAACCTGACTCAGTTACACCAGCTCTGTCAGGAGGAATGGGCCAAAATTCACCCAACTTATTGTGGGGAGCTTGTGGAAGGCTACCCAAAACGTTTGACCCAAGTTAAAGAATTTAAAGGCAATGATACCAAATACTAATTGAGTGTATGTAAACTTCTGACCCACTGGGAATGTGATGAAAGAAATAAAAGCGGAAATAAATCATTCTCTCTATTATTCTGACATTTCACATTCTTAAAATAAAGTGGTGAACCTAACTGACCTAAAACAGGGAATTTTTACTGGGATTAAATGTCAGGAATTGTGAAAAACTGAGTTTAAATGTATTTGGTTAAGGTGTATGTAAACTTCCGACTTCAACTGTATGTCACATAGGCCTACTGTCACATAGATCTAATCAGAAACCACTGACCAAGTCATGACTGATGAGCTAACATTATCTTCATTAAAGACGTGCCAGATCATTAGTTGATTATGGCAGTCAGTGTGTTCAAGTTCACTCTATAAAGACTAACACTGTTAAACTGAGCAAAGGAAAACTTCACAAACACCATAAAGACTAACACCGTTACACTGAACAAAGGAAAACTTCACACACTATAAAGACTAATAACACTATTACACTGAACAAAGGAAAACTTCACAAACACATTCAACTTTCACACTGTTTCACTCTAGTTTGGTTTCACAACTGGACAGATGGAAGCATGGCTATTTGTTGAATGTTATTTTTCCTTGTATTGTTCCAACATCAAGGCCATGTCTGCTGGTATGCTGTTGTGTGTGTGTGTGTGTGTGTGTGTGTGTGTGTGTGTGTGTGTGTGTGTGTGTGTGTGTGTGTGTGTGTGTGTGTGTGTGTGTGTGTGTGTGTGTGTGTCTGTGTGTGTGTGTGTTGCATCCTGGTATTCTTGGAATGTGACAGTAGATGTTGGCCAGTAAAGTTATTAAATATTTGGGAAGAATTTCTGAAGGCTCATATCTACTAAAATTCTAGACATAATGTATTCTGTAGCTTAACAGCTGGATTTAAAAACCCAGAAAAGACAGGGTAAAACATTTAAACACAGCCCTATACACAACAACAGTGGACAACTCCCAGAGATACACATTCACTTGGACATAGGCTACTACTGCTGCTACTGCACATTAGCCTCATCAATACAGACAGTGTTACACACATTCACAATATCACATTAGCTTCATCAATACAGACAGTGTTACACACATTCACAATATCACATTAGCCTCATCAATACAGACAGTGTTACACACATTCACAATATCACATTAGCCTCATCAATACAGCCAGTGTTACACACATTCACAATATCACATTAGCCTCATCAATACAGACAGTGTTACACACATTCACAATATCACATTGTGAAAACGCATTTGAGGATGAAATGTGTATCAGGCCAGTGGATTACAGGGCTTAGTGTAACTAAGGGGGCTGAGCCAACGTGCAGGCCATTATTCTCATGTTAGACTAGAGAGAGGCACCATGCAGGCCATTATTCTCATGTTAGACTAGAGAGAGGCACCGTGCAGGCCATTATTATCATGTTAGACTAGAGAGAGGCACCGTGCAGGCCATTATTCTCATGTTAGACTAGAGAGGCACCGTGCAGGCCATTATTCTCATGTTAGACTAGAGAGAGGCACCGCGCAGGCCATTATTCTCATGTTATACTAGAGAGAGGCACCGCGCAGGCCATTATTCTCATGTTAGACTAGAAAGAGGCACCGCGCAGGCCATTATTCTCATGTTAGACAAGAGAGAGGCACCGCGCAGGCCATTATTCTCATGTTAGACTAGAGAGAGGCACCGCGCAGGCCATTATTCTCATGTTAGACTAGAGAGAGGCACCGCGCAGGCCATTATTCTCATGTTAGACTAGGTAGAGGCACCGCGCAGGCCATTATTCTCATGTTAGACTAGAGAGAGGCACCGCGCAGGCCATTATTCTCATGTTAGACTAGAAAGAGGCACCGTGCAGACCATTGTTCTCATGTTAGACTAGAGAGAGGCAGGCACCGTGCAGGCCATTATTCTCATGTTAGACTAGAGAGAGGCACCGCGCAGGCCATTATTCTCATGTTAGACTAGAGAGAGGCACCATGCAGGCCATTATTCTCATGTTAGACTAGAGAGAGGCACCGTGCAGGCCATTATTCTCATGTTAGACTATAGAGAGGCACCGTGCAGGCCATTATTCTCATGTTAGACTAGAGAGAGGCACAACGCAGGCCATTATTCTCATGTTAGACTAGAGAGAGGCACCGCGCAGGCCATTATTCTCATGTTAGACTAGAGAGAGGCACCGCGCAGGCCATTATTCTCATGTTAGACTAGAGAGAGGCACCGCGCAGGCCATTATTCTCATGTTAGACTAGAGAGAGGCACCGTGCAGACCATTGTTCTCATGTTAGACTAGAGAGAGGCACCGTGCAGGCCATTATTCTCATGTTAGACTAGAGAGAGACACCGTGCAGGCCATTGTTCTCATGTTAGACTAGAGAGAGGCACTGTGCAGGCCATTATTCTCATGTTAGACTAGAGAGAGGCACCGTGCAGGTCTGTCTTAACTCCTAATATAACAGGCCTCATAAGCCTGCCCTGTCTGAGCGATCTCTGTCTGTGTGGACACTGACTAACTGAGCATCATGAGAAAACCCACATCACATCGTACGTGTATGGATGCTCGAGGAAGAAAGGGAATGAACCCAAACCTCTCCTTGAGTACCCCCATTGTCCTCAGCTGGTCCCCAGCCAGTTCCACTGTACAAGCACACCTGATTCAACTGGTAAAAACATCATCAGCCCTTTATCTGGTCAGAACAAGCAGACCTATATTTAACTAATTAAAAAATCATTATGCCCTGTATGACTTGATTCAGGTGTGATTGTACTGGAGGTGTCATGCCCATAGTGAGACAGGCCTCAGGACTCAACACCCTGGCTTCAACGTTTACAATATGTCCAGCATAGGACCCATAGGGCTCTGGTCTAAAGTAGTGCACTATATAGGGAATAGGGCTCTGGTCTAAAGTAGTGCACTATATAGGGAATAGGGCGCCATTTTGGGGACGCAGACATAGTATTTTCTCATGCAGCTGAGGTGGTGTGGAAGTCAAGTATCCATGGTGATAAATGTATATACTCTCTGTTGCAATTCCTCTGAAATCACAAGGGTTAGTGTGCAGAGTACAGTGTGGTTCACAAGGACACATTGTATAATGGCTTGGGACATTGTGATTGAGTTTGACACAAGCCCAAGGTTCCAAGGAGTTGGCAGTACCACTGGACCAATCTGAACGAGGCTTATAAAGCATATCGACACACTAAAATGGGTTAACTGTTACAAGTGAGCTGAGAGTCGGGAAGCAAGTTCAGGGAGTGAGTGTTTTAATAAATAAACAAAACAAAAAACACAAAACAACACACCGACATGAAAACAGAGTCACTAACACCTGAGGAAAGAACCAAGGGGAGTGACAGATATAGTGAAGGTAATCAAGGAGGTGATGGAGTCCAGGTGAGTGTCATGAGGCGCTGGTGCGCGTGACGATGATGACAGGTGTGCGGGATAATCACCAGCCTGATGACCTAGAGGCTGGAGAGAGAGTATACATGACATTAACATTAAACCCACTAAAAACACTCAGCGCTTTTAACTTTGCCCAAAAATCCCAAATGGTAAGACTGGCCTCTTCAGGACATTTGTATGTATTACAGTTTCCTAGGCCAACATAATGGGAAAATAAAGATATTACCTCATGCAAGAGTAGCACAATTTATGATGAAAGATAGCACATCAATAAAACTATTGAGACAGTCCCCAGGGAGAATATGCAGTCGTTTACCTAATTGCCTCATATTGTTTTACTTCCTAAACATTTATTTATTTTCCCACCAGGCACTGCACTATCCTTTGTTGGGTGCTGGTGATGTCATAGAGAGATGAGTCTGGGGTGTATCAGCTGAATGCAACATAGACAGAGATATTAACCTGGAATGAATCCCCAGGCAGAGGCAGGCCTGAGTGTGTGTGCGTGTGTGGACGTGTTTAACTATACTTGTGGGGACCAGAAGTTGGATTTTGGATTTTGAATGGGACTGAATTGTGTGTGTGTGTGTGTACGCACATGTGTGTTGTGACAAACTCTCCTTTAAGCATCACAAGCACATATCCTATACTATACATATCCTATACTATACATAAGTAGAAAGCTTAGAATGCTTATCAAGTAATTGAAGAACCATTGAGCTGTACCACTATTCCCCCAGTCCCACTGTTGAAGTGATGCCATTTCAGCCAGATGCTAGGATTATCCATTGATGGCTATGGTTCATGGTGAGGAATAGAGGGTGTGGTATTATTTTTTGAGAGTATTATTTAGAGAGTATTACTGCAAGATAATGAGTCCTGTGCTGTTCTTATTAGGAGCCTTGAGCAGTGTGGTCTATGGTAGATGTCAAAACACTACTGCTGCCCACTCATAAACACATGAACACACATACAGAAATGTTAACACACACACACCACACACACACACACACACACACACACACACACACACACACACACACATTAGAATGTGTCCTGAAGGGTCCATCAGGGCTGTCAAGGGCTCCAGAGTGTGACTGATGACAGCCTTGGGCTGATTTCCAAATGGCACCCTATTCCTTACATAGGCCCTATATAGTGCACTACTTTTGACCAGAGCTCTATGGGTCATAAGTAGTTCACTAAATAGGGAATATAGAGTGCCATTTGGGAAGCAGAACCGGTGCGTGAAATACAGGCCTCCTGACTAGACGGGTGCTGTTGGAGCCCAGCCTGGGACAAGACAGTCATGGGACAAGACAGTCATTCTACATTCCCCTGCTGTAGGCCACAGGGATATACAGTAATCTAACATGGGCCAAGACAATAGAATCACTTATATACAGTCCATTCAGGAGGTATTCAGATCCCTCGACTCTTTCCACATTTTGTTTATTCTAAAACGGATCATTTCCCCCCCTAATCAACCTACAAACAATACCCCATAATGACAAAGCAAAAACAGGTCGTTGTTTTTTTGTGCAAATGCATAAAAAATACTGAACTTAAATATCACATTTACGTAAGTATTCAAATCTTTTACTCAGTACTTCGTTGAAACATCTTTGGCAGCGATTACAGCCTCGAGTCTTCTTGGGTATGATGCTAGACGCTTGGCCCACCTGTATTTGGGGAGTTTCTCCCATTCTTCTCTACAAATCCTCTCAAGCTCTGTCAGGTTAGATGGGGAGCATTGCTGCAGAGCTATTTTCAGGTCTCTCCAGGGATGTTCGATCAGGTTCAAGTCCAGGCTCTGGCTGGGCCACTCAAGAACATTCAGAGATTTGTCCTGAAGCCACTGCTGCATTTTTTTGGCTGTGTGCTTAGGGTCGTCGTCCTGTTGGAAGGTGAACCTTCGCCCCCAGTCTGAGGTCCTGAGCGCTCTGGAGCAGGTTTCCATCAAGGATCTCTCTGTACTTTGCTCCATTCATCTTTCCCTCGATCCTGACTAGTCTCCCAGTCCCTGCCGCTGAAAAACATCCCTGCAGCATGATGCTGCCACCACCATGCTTCACTGTAGGGATGGTGCCAGGTTTCCTCCAGACATGACGCTTGGCATTGAGGCCAAAGAGTTCAATCTTGGATTCATCAGACCAAAGAATCTGGTTTCTCATGATCTGAGAGTCCTTTAGGTGCCTTTTGGCAAACTCCAAGCGGGCTGTCATGTGCCTTTTACTGAGGAGTTGCTTCTGTCTGGCGCCTCTACCATAAAGGCCTAATTGGTGGACTGCTGCAGAGATGGTTATCCTTCTGGAAGGTTTTCCCATCTCCACAGAGGAACTCTGTTATAGTGACCATTGGGTTCTTGGTCACCTCCCTGACCGAGGCCCTTCTCCCCCGATGTTTGTAGATTGATGAGGGGGGAAGAAAATCTGTAATCCATTTTAGAATAAGGCTGTAACATAACAAAATGTGGAAAACGTCAAGGGGTGTGTATACTTTCTGAATGCACTGTATCAGTCATGTTGCCTCACAGAAGACATCGCATAATGGTCACCTGTCTGTCTCGACCCACAGTTAGATCCATCGAGCTGTCTCTCCCATCTCTTACATCAAATACATTAAAGGCCTGACTGCTCCATGGCTACCAGTCTGAGTGATAAACATGACTGCTCTATGAGTAACGTTACCAGTCTGAGTAGTAGACATGACTGCTCTATGAGTAACGTTACCAGTCTGAGTAATAAACATGACTGCTCTATGAGTAACGTTACCAGTCTGAGTAGTAGACATGACTGCTCTATGAGTAACGTTACCAGTCTGAGTGATAGACATGACTGCTCTATGAGTAACGTTACCAGTCTGATTGATAAACATGACTGCTCTATGAGTAACGTTACCAGTCTGAGTGATAGACATGACTGCTCTATGGGTAACGTTACCAGTCTGAGTGATAGACATGACTGCTCTATGGGTAACGTTACCAGTCTGAGTAGTAGACATGACTGCTCTATGAGTAACGTTACCAGTCTGAGTGATAGACATGACTGCTCTATGAGTAACATTACCAGTCTGAGTGATAGACATAACTGCTCTATGGGTAACGTTACCAGTCTGAGTAGTAGACATGACTGCTCTATGAGTAACGTTACCAGTCTGAGTGGTAGACATGACTGCTCTATGAGTAACGTTACCAGTCTGAGTAGTAGACATAACTGCTCTATGGGTAACGTTACCAGTCTGAGTAGTAGACATGACTGCTCTATGAGTAACGTTACCAGTCTGAGTGATAGACATGACTGCTCTATGAGTAACGTTACCAGTCTGAGTAGTAGACATGATTGCTCTATGAGTAACGTTACCAGTCTGAGTGATAGACATGACTGCTCTATGGGTAACGTTACCAGTCTGAGTGATAGACATGCCTGCTCTATGAGTAACGTTACCAGTCTGAGTGATAAACATGACTGCTCTATGAGTAACGTTACCAGTCTGAGTAGTAGACATGACTGCTCTATGGGTAACGTTACCAGTCTGAGTGATAGACATGACTGCTCTATGGGTAACGTTACCAGTCTGAGTGATAGACATGACTACTCTATGAGTAACGTTACCAGTCTGAGTGATAGACATGCCTGCTCTATGGGTAACGTTACCAGTCTGAGTAGTAGACATGACTGCTCTATGAGTAACGTTACCAGTCTGAGTAATATACATGACTGCTCTATGGGTAACGTTACCAGTCTGAGTGATAGACATGACTGCTCTATGAGTAACGTTACCAGTCTGAGTAATATACATGACTGCTCTATGGGTAACGTTACCAGTCTGAGTAGTAGACATGAAAGCAATGTATCAGGCTAAAGAAGACTCATATTTTTAAATGCTGGGCCAATTTCCTTCTCTTTACCTATGTTAGGAAGGAGGTATTTCCACCCAGAAGCCTGTGTGTGCTCATCTCCTTTCATTCCACCCAGAGAGCTTTGTTCATTCTATGAGCTTCTGTTTGGATTCCCACATTCAAGTCTCTTTGAAGTGGCTGACAGACAGTCTGGTGTCTCTGTCTGGCTCGGCATTAGATACATTCACTTCTCTACATTACCAGCATCGGATTCCTTACTTTTACCAACTACAGAAGCTGAGGTGGAAAATGTAACTTAAATACATCCAAATGGTGTTTATTTCAGTATACCTGGTCTTGCTGTCACTGCACTGCACAGGGCCTGGTCTTGCACTGTGTACATTGATGAACCATTGATGAATTGCAGAACCAACATATACTTGGAGGCAGTCCAAAACCAACCTATGGCAATACAATCAAAGCAACATGGCATATCAACTGTATACAAGACAGACAGTAGTTAGGATGCTAATCATCATAGGCCCTTCATGGAGGAATCAAATATATGATTCTAATCATCACAGGGCCTTCATGGAGGAATCAAATACATGATTCTAATCATCATAGGGCCTTCATGGAGGAATCAAATATATGATTCTAACCATCATATACCTATTATACTATCATAAAGTTTCATACAGTAGCCAGCTGCTAACATCCTTTATACTGGGCCTTTCTGCTGGAGATGTTGCTGCCCTGTGGATTGCTGCCCACTGTCTGGATCCCACCGCTGCCACCAAATGTAAGGAAGGCCGTTGGTGGCTGATTAAAGCACATTTCCTAGTCTAGTCCCAGTCTAACACAATGCATACTGCTGACATACAAGTTTCTGTGTACCCAGAGCAGAAGCCAGCACCCACATCTCCTTCTCCACAGCTGCCCCCGGCTTGGCTTTGATCCCAGAGGACCAGCTTCCATGTCAAACGTCTAGTGGCAGAGGAGCTGTTAGTGTCAAACACCTGCCTCTGAGCCTCAGACAAGACAGCCACAGAGGCCCAAATGGCACCCTATTCCCTACATAGTGCACTACTTTTGACCAGCGTGCTATAGGAAGTACGGAATGGGTAGTACGGCCAGTACGGAAAATGTATGAAATGTATGCATTCACTACTGTAAGTCGCTGTGGATAAGAGCGTCTGCTAAATGACTAAAATGTAAATGTAAATGGTAGTGCACTATATAGAGAATAGGGTGCATTTGGAATGTAGACAGAGGCTTTTAATTGCCCCGATATGAATCTCCTAATTATCCCCAAGCCCCCCACGCTTCCAGGATCAGTCCCTCGTCATCCTGATGATCCTTCCACTAATCAAGGATCAGTCCCTCATCGTCCTGATGATCCTTCCACTAATCAAGGATCAGTCCCTCATCGTCCTGATGATCCTTCCACTAATTAAGGACCAGTCTTTCATCGTCCTGATGATCCTTCCACTAATTAAGGACCAGTCTTTCATCGTCCTGATGATCCTTCCACTAATTAAGGACCAGTCTTTCATCGTCCTGATGATCCTTCCTCTAATTAAGGATCAGTCTTTCATCGTCCTGATGATCCTTCCACTAATCAAGGATCAGTCCCTCATCGTCCTGATGATCCTTCCTCTAATTAAGGATCAGTCTTTCATCGTCCTGATGATCCTTCCACTAATTAAGGATCAGTCTTTCATCGTCCTGATGATCCTTCCTCTAATTAAGGATCAGTCTTTCATCGTCCTGATGATCCTTCCACTAATTAAGGATCAGTCTTTCATCGTCCTGATGATCCTTCCTCTAATTAAGGATCAGTCTTTCATCGTCCTGATGATCCTTCCACTAATTAAGGACCAGTCTTTCATCGTCCTGATGATCCTTCCTCTAATTAAGGATCAGTCTTTCATCGTCCTGATGATCCTTCCACTAATTAAGGATCAGTCTTTCATCGTCCTGATGATCCTTCCACTAATTAAGGATCAGTCTTTCATCGTCCTGATGATCCTTCCTCTAATTAAGGATCAGTCTTTCATCGTCCTGATGATCCTTCCACTAATTAAGGACCAGTCTTTCATCGTCCTGATGATCCTTCCACTAATTAAGGACCAGTCTTTCATCGTCCTGATGATCCTTCCTCTAATTAAGGATCAGTCTTTCATCGTCCTGATGATCCTTCCACTAATCAAGGATCAGTCCCTCATCGTCCTGATGATCCTTCCACTAATTAAGGATCAGTCTTTCATCGTCCTGATGATCCTTCCACTAATTAAGGATCAGTCCCTCATCGTCCTGATGATCCTTCCACTAATTAAGGATCAGTCTTTCATCGTCCTGATGTCATATGATATCATACATGCCTTTCAAATTCACTGTCTGAATTACAATGGAAAAACATTAGAGACCTGAACCATGCACTGTCTGACAAATGAACG
The DNA here is from genome assembly GCF_965601325.2 of Salmo salar. Taxonomy (NCBI): domain Eukaryota; kingdom Metazoa; phylum Chordata; class Actinopteri; order Salmoniformes; family Salmonidae; genus Salmo; species Salmo salar. The sequence goes on along the minus strand of NC_138293.1, from coordinate 90,077,040 downwards.
GTGAAATGTACGTACTATAGTGGTGCACTAACATGGAAATGGTTGTAACTATGAGTCATCCTATGGGTGAAATCAGGGCTCTCCAACCCTGTTCCTGGAGAGATACCCTCCTGTAGGTTTTTTCTCCAACCCTAGCTGGTTGATAAGCTGAATCAGGCTGGTGATGACCTGTGCGGAGCCAAAGTCCAACCCAATGAGCAATGATGATTCATCCCAGTTTGAAGAATAGTGGGATAAGACATCAGCTTGCTGCCATAATGTAACCGACTGAAACCTAACAGACCTAATATCCTAACATTCCCCATTCTGCCCCATGGTACAACCAGGTCCTCAGGCCACCTGGGCAAAACTGGTTGAAATAACATCATCACAGTTAAACTGGTTGAAATTACGTTATTATGATGTTATTATGATGTCAATGTGACATCATTTCAACAATTTTTGCCCGCTGCGCATGTTGTCGTGACAACTATGATTGTTACCGTCGTGACAACTATGATTGTTACCATCGTCACAGCTGTCTTAATTCCAGGATATTCGAGTTCAGACGTCCCCACTTTCCCCTGTCCTAAAGAGTCTCTTCTCTCTCTGCACACACAGCCACCAGCGCTGACTCAGGTATTTCAACATCACAATCAGCATCACTTCCCCACTGTAACCACCCTGGTCTGCTGCACGCTATCAGCTGCTAAGGGGCTAGCACATTGAAGAACAAAGCCCTTGCCTTGAGCGATGTCAACACAACACTCTCCCACACAGCCACGGCTAGCGAAAGGTAGCCTAGAGGTTAAGAGTGTCAGGCCAGTAACTGAAAGGTTGCTGGTTTGAATCCCCGAGCCGACTAGGTGAAAAATCTGTTGATGTGCCCTTGAGCAAGGCTCTTAACCCTGATTGCTCCTGTAAATCTCTCTGGATAAGAGTCTGTTAATGACTAAAATGTCAAAAAGCTAGCAAACAGTCCCAAATGATTATCCCCAGGACAACTCATTCCCCTGAGGCACTTGCTCTCAAGGTGATGGAGTAACAACACATGACTTGCCCCTCCACCCCTACCATCCTTTCACAATATCACTCTGGCACCATCACATTCTAATACATCTGTCTTGTTGAGACTTACAGTAAGAGGATGAAAATGAAATCTGACGTTTGGAGAGACAGATGGCGTGCATAAACAAACCCAGTCACCCATTACTGATTCACTGACAGGCTACAAACTACTATCTTAACCTCCTACTTTGTGATGATAGATTATAGAGGAGCAATGGACCCTGGTAATCTGGGTTTAGGAGATGATCCCAAATTAACACTACCGCGGTGCCCTTTGTCTATGAGGACACAGCAATTTACCAGTGAAATAAGGGCAAGAACCTGTTTTGTACACTCTAAACATTTGGTGGCATCGGTGGGATTTGAAACCACGCCCCCAAAAAGACTGAAGCCCAAAGTAATTAAAGGCACAGTAACCTATTATTGTCTCAATATAGGACAAGTAAAAGAAGAGAACCCAGAGGTGAGTTAAAGCTGGATGTCATTGTGTCTGCTGGGATGGAAGCCAGGGGAGGTATCTGTGATTGTACAGGCATTTGTTTACGGGTCCATGTATTGATGGTGTGAGATCTAGATTTAGTGAGCTAGTTACAGAGGAGAGATGCTTACTGTCAGAAGGTATGCCTATTTCCTCTGGCAGTGTGTGGGTAGGTTCTGCAGGGATTACATGTGCTCTCACTAATGGCATTAGCTGGGCTCACTCCACTACTGCTCTGTTTAGAGGGAGAAAGGTCTTAAACTAAACCCTAATGAAACCAGCTCATTAGCTACAGCAAGCTACAGATATCTCTGTCCCAGTGGTTTGTTATTACCTCTGGGGAAGCCACGTGTTCATGCCACACACACACACACACACACACACACACACACACACACACACACACACACACACACACACACACACACACACACACACCTTTTGTCAAGGAACTAACACCCATTCCAATGGCTGCATCTGTTAATTAAGACGATTGTTGACTGTTGCCCTCTCATCCAATGAGAAATGTAATCTGGCATCTGATATTATCAGACTCTTACTAACATCTTTCTCAACAACACTGAAAGACAAACTAACATATCCTTCTGAACAACACTGAAGGACAAACTCTAACATATCCTTCTGAAAGACAAACTAACATATCCTTCTGAACAACACTGGAAGACAAACTATCATATCCTTCTGAACAACACTGGAAGACAAACTATCATATCCTTCTGAACAACACTGGAAGACAAACTAACATATCCTTCTGAACAACACTGGAAGACAAACTAACATATCCTTCTGAACAACATTGGAAGACAAACTATCATATCCTTCTGAACAACACTGGAAGACAAACTAACATATCCTTCTGAACAACACTGGAAGACAAACTAACATATCCTTCTGAACAACACTGGAAGACAAACTAACATATCCTTCTAAACAACACTGAAAGACAAACTAACATATCCTTCTGAACAACACAGAAAGCAACAGAGTATCATACTGTACATCTCCAAGAGAAAAATGAACAAAACATTGATCAAAAAGTAACATGATCACATCGATCAAGTATTTCAGAGAGAGAGAGAGAGAGAGAGAGAGAGAGAGAGACAGCAACTCTCATTTACATAGGTACATTATCTACAAGATTAAAATGAAAATAAACCCAAGGCACCTGATAATGAAATTCAACCACAGTGGAACATGACATTTCCCCATTTCCCGCTAACTGTGGCGACACCATGAATACATTAACAGAGATGCAGGCAACAAGACAACCATCTGTTGACGATAGGCTATCTAATCCACATCGTTGGTTCCCAAGGCAGCCCATCTTACCTGGAGGAGGCGGGTCCTTCACCGCAGGACGCAGGAAGGCTTGGAAACTGGACGCGCAAAGTTCGCTCACTGTCCCCATGATGGCTCAGTCAAAACTCTGTTTGTGTGGATGGGGGAACGATTCTTAGTGTACTAGTGTGGTTGTGTGAGTGTCTGAGGGGCTCTCTCTTTCGTTCCCTGTGATTCAGTTCAGCAGACGGAGGTGGAGAAAGGATAAGTTGTCATGAAGGCCAGTCTCCCTTCTTTCCAGAGAGAGAAAGAGAGAGAGCTCTCCTCATCCCCTTCCCCTTCCCCTTCTTCGCTCCTTCTCGTCTGCCTCCTCAGCCGACGGCTGCCGTCCATGGAACAAATTCCTCCTCAGGTCCTGGTGTGTGTCACTGGGACTTCAAGTAGTCAAAGCACTTTTCCTTCACCCTCTTCTCCTCCTTTATTTCTCTCTCTCTTTGTGGATTTCAGTCTTTCTACCCTTTCTCTTCAGTAGCCGCAGCTGAACTCTGCTGATTTCTCCCTCGTCCCCGTTTGTGCTCTCTCTTCCTCTATTCTCTTCCTCTATTCTCTTCCTCTATTCTGCTCCCTCTCTCTGAGCCTCTTTTCTCTCTGTGTGTGTCTCTTGCGCTCCCTTCTTACTTTGCACAGTAACTCCGCAAGATATTCTTAGACTAAACAGATTGCACACACAAACACATTCTCAGGCTGTGTGTAGGAGAACATATTAACTCACCTTATGGGCAAATTCTCTCTCTCTCAACACAAACAGATGCATTGAAAAACACCACTGGTGTTAACATCAATATTTTCTGCAGCACCAAGACCTGAAGCAGTTCAAAGGATCATGTTTCTAGGAATATTTAGTCATCCATCAGAATACTACAGGGTGTTTTTTAATAGACTCTATCTAGACTCTATGCTCACATCCCTTGAAATGACTGGTATATGAGAACTCCATGGAACCTATAACTACACCAATCCAGTGCTTTTAAATATGTGGAGAGAAGGGAACGAGGGCACACTTCAGGAAGGAGGAGAGATCATTGGGACGTACCGTATGTCCAGCAAATAAAGGCTTATTGGACCTTGGATTCTTTAAACCATTCCACACTCTTATATGAAAGTGGTATATTGAAATAACCTGTCAAAAGCTGCACGACATTGACCAAGATATATACTTCAACATGCCTATCTGAAAAATGTAAAACATTCGCAATTGTCTGTGTGTCTAGGCATTTAAAGCAAGACGTCATACACACACACAGATGTCTTAGCCTGGTTCCTAGATCTGTCCGTGCTGTCCTATGGTCATTGTCATTCCAAAACATGACATTGGACCATAGCAGTTAGCTATACAGGCCAAACAGATCTGGGACCAGGCTAACCTACTACAGGCGGCAGGTAGCCTAGAGGTTTAGAGTGTTGGTCCAGTAACCAAAAGGTCGCTGGTTTGAATCCCTGAGCCGACTAGGTGAAAAACCTGTCGATGTGCCCTTGAGCAAGGCACTCAGCTCGAATTGCTCCTTAAATCGTTCTGGATAAGAGTGTTTTCTAAATGTACAGATGTTGTGGTTACTGTATCTAAGGCAGTGCATCAGATTCATTCCTCCACCCTCTGTTTTGGTTTTATCCTTCCTCTCAGGATTGGTTTATGAAGCCTTTGGATGCGTCCCAAATGGAACCCTATTCCCTACACGGTGCACTACTTTGACCAGAGTCAAAAGTAGTGTACTATGTAGGTAATAGGGTCCCATTGGAACACAGCCTTTATGTACAAATCCAGAACTCATTGTTGCTTGGCAACAGGTTAAAAAGAAATGATTTGTTCCTGGACAAGAATCTGTGATTCATTTGTTGTGATTATGATCTTCTTCTTCTCTTCTATTGCAGTTACTCACAAAAACAAAATCACACTTGGGACATACACAAGGGGCCTTTTCTTCACAGTAATAAACACACACACACACACACACACACACACACACACACACACACACACACACACACACACACACACACACACACACACACACACACACACACACACACACACACACACACACACACACACACACACACACACACACACGTCCAGATTCACAGTCCTAACGGGATTTGACTCCTTTGATTGAAATGAGATTTGGTTCCTGCATTCATATTTCATTTTTCTATTTCTCTTTGGGGAGTGCAGCCCAGTTGACCTTCCACGGCAGACAAGCTAGCAATAACCAACTGTCAATGTGAGTTCTACCATCTGTCAATCACTCACCTGGTGTCAATCACTCACCTAGTGTCAAACACTCTTTAAATTCTTAAACACAAGTAGCCATCACTCTGTGTCCATCACTCTGCCTCATCCCTCCCTCTCTGCCAATCAGGTGCCTCATCCCTCCCTCTCTGCCAATCAGGTGCCTCAGTCCCTCCTTCTCTGCCAATCAGGTGCCTCATCCCTCCCTCTCTGCCAATCAGGTGCCTCATCCCTCCCTCTCTGCCAATCAGGTGCCTCAGTCCCTCCTTCTCTGCCAATCAGGCTGTGTCGCAGAGCAGTGGGAGCAGCCTTACATAGACTGACTGAGGGCTGAGAAAATGACTGAGGGTCATGGGGTGGGGGGAGGAGGTGATGCTGTGACAGTGGGGTGGTAATGAAGACATGACCCGAGCCCTGCACCACGGGAGGAAGACTCCAACACTGACCCCAGATCAGGGTCTACATCCCAAATGGACCACGGTCAAAAGTAGTGCACTATATAGGGCAGTATTCAACTCTTACCCTACGAGGTCCGGAGCCTGCTGGTCTTCTGTTCTACCTGATAATTAATACACACACCTGGTGTCCCAGGTCAAAATCAGTCCCTGATTAGAGGGAAGCAATGAAAAACACACAGTGGAACTGGCTTCCAGTCCAGAGTTGAGTTTGAAGGGTATATGGAATAGGGTGCGATTTGGGACACAGCCTGAAGCTGCAGAGTCAGGAGGAAGTACCCAAAGTGCTGCAGCTGCATGTCATCGTTCCAGTGTAACAGGCCCGTCACGAGAGGGACGGTCAAGACCCTGCTCTGTGAAGTCAGCACAAATCCTGCTTCTGCTTTCTTTTGGTTTTAATATGTAGGCTATGCATCTCCATTGTACTGCAAGGGACTGTGGGACCTGGTATAGTAGTCAGGGAGGAAGAAATGTGTGTGTGTGTGTGTGTGTGTGTGTGTGTGTAATAAACAGAGCCCCATTATTTAACTTTTATTTTCCCCCAATTGTGGTTGAGTGTCATTTTTTGGCCTTTCACAGACCGACACTTTCACAGTCCGACACTCTCACAGTCCGACACACTCACAGTCTGACACTCTGGGCTCCTGTGGGTCCAGACAGAAGCCATTCATCCCCATGTGTCATAATGATGGACAGAGGGGTCAGAGCACAGGAAGCTGGCGTCATTGTTCTAATTATAACACCTCTGGTATTACTATAAGAAACAGTCTCCACACAGTTCTGATAGCTGCCTTTAGCCACACACATCTTTATGCACCAACACTATGCAGGCTATGCACATAAATACGTAGGCACACACATTCATGACCACAAAACACGCACAAACACACACTCAAAGACACACGCAGAGAATCCGACAGACACAGGTATACACGCACACACACACACGCAGAAACATGACAAAGTTTGAGAAAGGCACTGAACTCTTGAGGTTAGGTGGAGCAGAGTTCTCCCCTAATGGGAAATGGCTAGACATCACAGCATTTTCTCACATGATGCTCCCAAATCATTATTTGTGCACATGTCAGGGAGTTTCAAATAAGGAAGTGTCCTAAATGTTGACTCAAGCTGGATGCAACTACTTCTATAAACCAAAAGTATAATGAAAACTGTGAATCCAATTGTGAAGATTGTTCATCAAACCTAGGCATAGTTCATAACAAGTTAATAGCCTTCTCATTTATGCCTACATTAAATATACCATATTAAAATTCACGATTCAGAATTGAGACCTATATTTTTTTATTAGCTGACATGTATTAGACAATACAGTGTTTACAATACTGTCCTTAGAACATTGGTATTGTATTTTCTCTGTTTATATCAGTGTTGAACTGTAATTTAATGAGCTATCTGGTACACGTCTGCCACCAAGTGGGCATTTCAAGCAATAGGAAGTTCATCTTGGTTTTAGGGCAGCATCTCCATTATCCACTAGTATCCTGGGTCGTGTTCATTAGCGCACACCGTAGCAAAACTTTTCACAGTGTTTTCACTCCCTTTCAGGCAGTTTTCCTCTGTTACGTGCCTAATGAACATGACCCAGGCAATGGGTCCTCCCTGTGCATGCTTGTTTCAGTCAAGCTCATCATCACAACCTTCACATCCCTCATTTGCTCAGGCAGACATGGCTGGTACTCCTACAAAAGAGAACATCATCTTATGTTACGCAGCAAAATTCTACAAAACTGCCATGCAGAAACAGCCATACAGAACCAAGCAGCGGCAGTGCATAAGAGAGCCTGGTGCCCTAAGAAGGCTAGTGTGCTAGGGTGACGGTATCTAACAACATCTCAAATGCAGAGAAATAGAATGACAATTTACAGTCATGCGCGCATACATTTTACATATGGGTGGCTCCAGGAATCGAACCCACAATCCTGGTGTTACCTGCGCCATGCTGTACCAACTGAACCATACAGGACCACAGGGAGATAGAGTATGGAGAGTACAGGGGATACTGGCCAGTCAGACCAGTCAGAACAGACTGAAAACACACAAACGCTGGAAGAAAAGTGATCATATTTACTGAGTAATTACTAGGTACTGTACTGTGTAGGTGGATTATTTACTGAGTACTGTTCTGTGTAGGTGGATTATTTACTGCGTAATTACTAGGTACTGTACTGTGTAGGTGGATTATTTACTGAGTAATTACTAGGTACTGTACTGTGTACGTGGATTATTTACTGAGTACTGTTCTGTGTAGGTGGATTATTTACTGAGTACTGTACTGTGTAAGTGGATTATTTACTGGGTACTTACTAGGTACTGTACTGTGTAGGTGGATTATTTACTGACTACTGTTCTGTGTAAATTGATTATTTACTGGGTACTTACTAGGTACTGTGCTGTGTAGGTGGATTATTTACTGAGTACTGTTCTGTGTAGGTGGATTATTTACTGAGTACTGTTCTGTGTAGGTGGATTATTTACTGCGTAATTACTAGGTACTGTACTGTGTAGGTGGATTATTTACTGAGTAATTACTAGGTACTGTACTGTGTACGTGGATTATTTACTGAGTACTGTTCTGTGTAGGTGGATTATTTACTGAGTACTGTTCTGTGTAAATGGATTATTTACTGGGTACTTACTAGGTACTGTACTGTGTAGGTGGATTATTTACTGAGTACTGTTCTGTGTAGGTGGATTATTTACTGGGTACTTACTAGGTACAGTAAAGGTGGATTATTTACTGAGTACTGTACTGTGTAGGTGGATTATTTACTGAGTACCTACTGGGTACTGTAAAGGTGGATTATTTACTGAGTACTGTTCTGTGTAGGTGGATTATTTACTGAGTACTGTACTGTGTAGGTGGATTATTTACTGGGTACTTACTAGGTACTGTAAAGGTGGATTATTTACTGAGTACTGTACTGTGTAGGTGGATTATTTACTGAGTACCTACTGGGTACTGTACTGTGTAGGTGGATTATTTACTGAGTACTGTTCTGTGTAGGTGGATTATTTACTGAGTACTGTTCTGTGTAGGTGGATTATTTACTGAGTATTTACTAGGTACTGTACTGTGTAGGTGGATTATTTACTGGGTACTTACTAGGTACTGTAAAGGTGGATTATTTACTGAGTACTGTACTGTGTAGGTGGATTATTTACTGAGTACCTACTGGGTACTGTACTGTGTAGGTGGATTATTTACTGAGTACTGTTCTGTGTAGGTGGATTATTTACTGAGTATTTACTAGGTACTGTACTGTGTAGGTGGATTATTTACTGAGTACTGTACTGTGTAGGTGGATTATTTACTGAGTACTGTGTAGGTGGATTATTTACTGAGTACTTACTGGGTACTGTACTGCGCTGTTGGATTATTTACTGAGACTGTTCTGTGTAGGTGGATTATTTACTGAGTACTGTACTGTGTAGATGGATTATTTACTGAGTACTGTTCTGTGTAGGTGGATTATTTACTGAGTACGGTGTAGGTGGATTATTTACTGAGTACTTACTGGGTACTGTACTGCGTTGGTGGATTATTTACTGAGTACTGTTCTGTGTAGGTGGATTATTTAAATAATTATAGGCCAATCTCAAAGCTGTCACCCCTGGTGAAAATACTTGAAACCCTTGTGAGTGAACAGCTAAAATAGTTTTTATTTACTAACTCTATTTTATCAATGTACCAATCTGGTTTCAGGAAGAAGCATAGCACAATTACAGCAGCCATGAAAGTTTTAAATGATATCACTGAAGCTCTTGACAAAAAACAGCATTGTGTCTCACTTTTTATTGATCTCTCTAAGGCTTTTGATACAGTTGATCATGCTATACTAAGGCAGAGATTGTCGAGTGTAGGTCTTTCAGAGCATGCAGTTGCATGGTTTGTTAACTATCTTTCTGATAGAACTCAGTGCCCTCAATTTGATGGGCTTAGGTCTGTTAAATTGTCTGTCTTTAATGGTGTGCCCCAAGGCTCTGTACTTAGTCCTCTCTTATTCACTATTTATATAAATAATTTAGACAAAAATGTAAAAAATGCGCAACTTCATTTTTATGCTGATGATACTGTTATTTACTGTTGTGCCTCATCTCTTACAAAAGCTTTCCAGAACTTGCAAACTGCTTTTTATACTGTTCAACATGCCTTGTGTCAATTGAAGCTTATCCTCAATACTGACAAAACTAAACTAATGGTGTTTTCTAAAGCAAGAAATAGACCTCTGAACCTTTCACCTATTACTACCTGTCAGGGCAAGGAGATTGAGGTTGTAACCTCATAAATATCTTGGAATTTTGATTGATGATGGCCTCTCTTTTAAAATGCATATTCAACAACTTACAAAAAAATGTAAGGTGAAATTGGGATTTTATTTTAGGAATAAGGCTTGTTTTTCTTTTGAAGCCAGAAGGAGGCTAGTATCAGCTACATTTATGCCTTTACTAGACTATGGGGATATTTTATATATGAATGCTTCAGCTCAGTGTTTGAGATCAATTGACACCCTTTACCATGGCACTTTGAGATTTATTTTAAACTGCAAAACCCTTACGCACCACTGCACTTTGTATACCAGGGTTGGCTGGCCTTCTCTAGTCACTCGTAGGCTCAGTCACTGGTATACTTTTATTTCCAAAGCCATTTTGGGTTTACTACCTTTTTATTTGGCCATTTTTATTGTTCAGAAATGTGGTGGGTGCTCTCTTCGTTCGCTGGACTTTATCCTGCTAACTGTTCCAAATGTCCGAACTGAATTTGGTAAAAGGGCTTTTATGTACTCTGCGCCATCGTCTTGGAACGCCTTACAAAATACTTCTAAACTGGAAGAACCCGATTGGTATTTTTAAATCACTGATGAATGATCTTGAGTCTGATTCTCTGACTTGTCAATGTTTTGAATTTTCTGTTTTTGATTTTGTTATACTCTTGTGAATTCTATGGTTTTTACTATATTACTTGTAGTTTTTCATGTTGTTTGTCTGTAATTTTTGTAATGACTTGGCGCTGCCTATCCTGGCCAGGACGCTATTGAAAAATAGATTTTAAATCTCAATGAGCCCTTCCTGGTTAAATAAAGGTTAAATAAATAAATAAAATAAATACAAATATTTACTGAGTACTGTTCTGTGTAGGTGGATTATTTACTGAGTATTTACTATGTACTGTACTGCGTAGGTGGATCATTTACTGAATACTGTGCTGTGTAGGTGTACTATTTACTGAGTATTTACTGGGTAGTGTACTGTGTAGGTGGATTATTTACTGAGTACTTACTGTGTATGTGGATTATTTACTGAGTACTTACTGGGTACTGTACTGTGTAGGTGGATTATTTACTGAGTACTGTACTGTGTAGATGGATTATTTACTGAGTACTTACTGTGTATGTGGATTATTTACTGAGTACTTACTGGGTACTGTACTGTGTAGGTGGATTATTTACTAAGTACTGTTCTGTGTAGGTGGATTATTTACTGAGTACTTACTGTGTATGTGGATTATTTACTGAGTATTTACTGGGTAGTGTACTGTGTAGGTGGATTATTTACTGAGTACTTACTGAGTACTGTACTGTGTAGGTGGATTATTTACTGAGTACTGTTCTGTGTAGGTGGATTATTTACTGAGTATTTACTATGTACTGTACTGCGTAGGTGGATCATTTACTGAATACTGTGCTGTGTAGGTGTACTATTTACTGAGTATTTACTGGGTAGTGTACTGTGTAGGTGGATTATTTACTGAGTACTTACTGTGTATGTGGATTATTTACTGAGTACTTACTGGGTACTGTACTGTGTAGGTGGATTATTTACTGAGTACTGTACTGTGTAGATGGATTATTTACTGAGTACTTACTGTGTATGTGGATTATTTACTGAGTACTTACTGGGTACTGTACTGTGTAGGTGGATTATTTACTAAGTACTGTTCTGTGTAGGTGGATTATTTACTGAGTACTTACTGTGTATGTGGATTATTTACTGAGTATTTACTGGGTAGTGTACTGTGTAGGTGGATTATTTACTGAGTACTTACTGAGTACTGTACTGTGTAGGTGGATTATTTCCTGAGTACTTACTAGGTACTGTACTGTGTAGGTGGATATTTACTGAGTACTGTTCTGTGTAGGTGGATTATTTACTGAGTATTTACTATGTACTGTACTGCGTAGGTGGATCATTTACTGAATACTGTGCTGTGTAGGTGTACTATTTACTGAGTATTTACTGGGTAGTGTACTGTGTAGGTGGATTATTTACTGAGTACTTACTGTGTATGTGGATTATTTACTGAGTACTTACTGGGTACTGTACTGTGTAGGTGGATTATTTACTGAGTACTGTTCTGTGTAGGTGGATTATTTACTGAGTACTGTACTGTGTAGATGGATTATTTACTGAGTACTTACTGTGTATGTGGATTATTTACTGAGTACTTACTGGGTACTGTACTGTGTAGGTGGATTATTTACTAAGTACTGTTCTGTGTAGGTGGATTATTTACTGAGTACTTACTGTGTATGTGGATTATTTACTGAGTACTTACTGGGTACTGTACTGTGTAGGTGGATTATTTACTGAGTACTGTTCTGTGTAGGTGGATTATTTACTGAGTACTTACTGTGTATGTGGATTATTTACTGAGTATTTACTGGGTAGTGTACTGTGTAGGTGGATTATTTACTGTGTACTTACTGAGTACTGTACTGTGTAGGTGGATTATTTACTGAGTACTGTTCTGTGTAGGTGGATTATTTACTGAGTATTTACTATGTACTGTACTGCGTAGGTGGATCATTTACTGAATACTGTTCTGTGTAGGTGTACTATTTACTGAGTATTTACTGGGTAGTGTACTGTGTAGGTGGATTATTTACTGAGTACTTACTGGGTACTGTACTGTGTAGGTGGATTATTTACTGAGTACTGTTCTGTGTAGGTGGATTATTTACTGGGTAGTGTACTGTGTAGGTGGAGTATTTACTGAGTATTTACTGGGTAGTGTACTGTGTAGGTGGAGTATTTACTGGGTAGTGTACTGCGTAGGTGGATAATTTACTGAATACTGTTCTGTGTAGGTGTACTATTTACTGAGTATTTACTGGGTAGTGTACTGTGTAGGTGGATTATTTACTAGGTACTTACTGGGTACTGTACTGTGTAGGTGGATTATTTACTGGGTACTGTACTGTGTAGGTGGAGTATTTACTGGGTAGTGTACAGTGTAGGTGGAGTGTTTACAGGGTAGTGTACTGTGTAGGTGGAGTATTTACTGGGTACTGTACTGTGTAGGCGGAGTATTTACTGGGTACTGTACTGTGCAGGTGGAGTATTTACTGGGTAGTGTACTGTGTAGGTGGAGTATTTACTGGGTACTGTACTGTGTAGGCGGAGTATTTACTGGGTACTGTACTGTGTAGGTGGAGTATTTACTGGGTACTGTACTGTGTAGGTGGAGTATTTACTAGGTGGTGTACTGTGTAGGTGGAGTATTTACTGGGTGGTGTACTGTGTAGGTGGAGTATTTACTGGGTAGTGTACTGCGTAGGTCGAGTATTTACTGGGTAGTGTACTGTGTAGGTGGATTATTTACTGGGTACTGTACTGTGTAGGTTTGGGTGAATTCCACTACACTGAAATTCTAATTCCAAATCTCTTCAATGGTTTCAATGAGGAAAATGTGTAATTGGAATTTGGTGTAGTTTCTGAATGGACTGGAATTGAAATGGAATTGACCCCAACCCTGCTGAGTACAGTGGTGTGGAGGTGGATTATTAACTTATTTTTGGAACTCCACACACCAGCCTAGCTAGCATCCCCCCGGTGACTCAAAATAGCAGCTGGGAGAAAGCAACAACAGCCCTCCTGATCCACTGATGTTCTAAGCATCACAAGAGACTGCTTACACAAGTAGGATAGCTTAGAATAACTACGGAACACAGTGTCAGGGTACAGCTAGCCAGCAGAGGAAGAAACTCCTGCACAATGGTTATCGTAAATGCTCCACAAACGTCTTAGGGACAAATGCTAACTTCCATTTAAGTCGAATTTTCACATAGAACCTATGGTTTGGTCAGGGTACCTTACCTTCATCAGGGTAACAAGTTTAACATGTTAGTTATCTCGTCCCTGTATATATACTATTCTATCCTACCTATTCTTCAGGTATATTATATATTCTATCAATATATGCTGTTCATAATGTCTATACATCCCATCACACATACTCATTCATTTTCGCTATTTCTACATTGTATTATAACAGTGAAGACATCAAAACTATGAAATAGCACATATGGAATCATGTAGTCACCAAAAGTGTTAAACAAATCAAAATAGATTTTATGTTTGAGATTCTTCAAAGTAGCCACCCTTTGCCTTGATGAAAGCTTTGCACACTCTTGGCATTCTCTCAACCAGCTTCATGAGGTAGTCACCTGGAATGCATTTCAATTATCAGGTGTGCCTTTTTTTTTATTCCCCACAAACCCTACCACCGATCACCCAATTGGAGTAAACTAATAAACAGGTGTCCCTTATTAAAAGTTAATTTGTGGAATTTATTTCCTTCTTAATGCGTTTGAGCCAATCAGTTGTGTTGTGACAAGGTAGGGGTGGTATACAGTAGATATCCCCATTTGGTAAAAGACCAAGTCCATATCTCAAATATAAAATATATTTTGAATTGTTTAACACTTTTTGGGTTACTACATGATTCCATGTGTTATTTCATAGTTTTGACGTCTTCACTATTATTCTACAATGTAGAAAATAGTAAAAAATAAAGAAAAACCCTGGAGTGAGTAGGTCTGTCCAAACTTTTGACTGGTACTGTATATATATTTATACTCTGGACTCAGACATTGCTCGTCCTATTATTTCTATTTTTTTAAATTCCATTATTTACTTTTAGATGTGTGTGTATGGTTGTGAATTGTCAGATATTACTGCACTGTTGGAGCTGGGAACACAAGCATTTCGCTACACCCGCAATAACATCTGCAAAACATGTGTATGCGACTAATAAAATTAGATTTGTCCCTTGTGGCTTAGACAGAGGTAGACAGCGCGTGCAGACAGAGATAGACAGGCAGACAGAGGAGGAAAGCGCCTGCAGACAGAGATAGACAGGCAGACAGAGATAGACAGGCAGACAGAGGCAGACAGGCAGACAGAGGCAGACAGAGATAAACAGGCAGACAGATATAGACAGGCAGACAGGCAGACTGAGGCAGACAGAGATAAACAGGGAGACAGAGACAGACAGGCAGACAGAGATGGACAGGCAGACAGAGATGGACAGGCAGAGGCAGAGTTGTGTATTTCAGAGAGGAAGTGAGAAGAAAGATCAACTAAGTGATTCACATCCGCTTCAATGTGACAGTTACTTTTTCTCTCTCATTTTCAGATGTTTTCCCCCGTTCTTCATCTTTCAGGTCCTTCTTTCAGACCGTGTCTTTCTAACCACAGCGGGTGGCTATATGCGCTGCAGGGAGTTTTGGGCGTCTGATTTCGTGATTTCTGTCTGAGAGTGTTTTGCATATGAGAGGGAAGCAGTGTTTAAAATGTGCTGTCTGTAAGAGCCCTTCTAATCTCAGGTCTCCAGAAATAAGTCCAAACAGCTAAACTCCGCCTGAGGTGAGATGACTGAAGTAAACAGGCCCAGCCAACCACACGTCAGTCATTCTGTCTAGAAGGCGGTGCTATCTGTCAGAACGACGTTCTCAGCCAACCACACATCAGTCATTCTGTCTAGAAGGCGGTGCCATCTGTCAGAACGATGTGCTTGGCCAACTACATGTCAGTCATTCTGTCTAGGAGGCGGGACCATTAGTCAGACTGACAGCATGAGAGAAGGGCCACAGGAACACCAACAGGAATAGGCAGGGCCTGCTGTCGAGCAGCTGTAACCACGGCAACCACACACACACCTGAAATCACAACTGCAACCTGAGCTACTGACTGTACTTCCTCTGTGGGTGCACTTCATCATGTAGAAAGAACTAGATATTGAACAGTATCTAAAACACTATCTGAGACTGTAGCATTAAACAAGCAGACATGACCTTTACTTTTCCTCTGACATCAAAGTAACAATGGAATATAACCTTTTCCTGTGACATCACAAAGTAACAATGGAATATAACCTTTTCCTCTGACATCACAAAGTAACAATGGAATATAACCTTTTCCTCTGACATCACAAAGTAACAATGGAATATAACCTTTTCCTCTGACATCACAAAGTAACAATGGAATATAACCTTTTCCTCTGACATCACAAAGTAACAATGGAATATAACCTTTTCCTCTGACATCACAAAGTAACAATGGAATATAACCTTTTCCTCTGACATCACAAAGTAACAATGGAATATAACCTTTTCGCTGATATCATAGATGTGGTAAAGAGGTCAATGGAACTTCACTAAACCGATGGAAATCCCATGGAAATACGTGGGGGAAAGAATCCAAATCTCCTCATTGCCACTAGCAAAATTTGCCTAAATTTAGGCTATTGTTTATATTTCACACTATGTTGAGGTACAAATCGGAGCATAATGCTTATATGGATGTCAACTCCAATACATATTCATATCATCGTCACCAATCAACTGCATTACAGTTAAATATGACTTTGACTACCAACACCGATTTCTCTATGCTAGCTATCCTACCAGTTTATACGAAAAGGAGTTAGCATTTAGCAGTCACTACTTCTAAACCTGAAAAGGGACTACTTCTAAATGTTATGCAGGGAAAACAGCCAAATATATCAAAAAGGGACTTTAGTAACCACATTGTGGGCCTGTTACAATACATCAATCATGACGGATTTGATGAATATCCACTTTGTTAGATCAGATTTGTTGAATGTGCGCCAATCCGGCATCCGTCTTCTATCCCCCACGGTCTGCATTCCATTGACCTCTTTACCGCGTCTATAAAGTAATACTGAAATGATAAAGTACAAATGGACTAAAACCTTGTTGATATCGCAAAGGAAACAATGCACTATAACGTTTCTCTGACATCACAATGCAAAAAAACGAATTTCCAATTCACACATGTAATGTGTGAAATAGGACAAATACAAACACTCGCTTATATTTGTTCTATTTGAGTATTTTACACGTTACAAGTGTGAATTGTAAATGTGTTTTTTTTCTCCATATCCCAACACCCTCAGAAAGTGGGGTAATGGCCAGGGCAGCCATTATCAACGGCAACCCTGGAGCAATTAGGATTAAGTGCCTTGCTCAAGGGCCATATTTTTTGGTTGTCGCTGGATTCGAACGAGCGACCTTTCGGTTACTGGCCCAACGCTCCATTTCGCTAGGCTAAGGAACATAGTCAAAGTCGCAAAGGTCGTACGCCATAAAAGTAACACAAGACGGTGTGGAAGCTAAGGCTAAATTAAGCTGCACAGCCATGCATAAAAAGGTCTCAGTCTGGTGTCCTGAGAGGGCTAGTTAGGGTTGACGGTTGGTACCTAGCAACTTCACCCTCTGCAGAGTAAGTAAGGAGACCCAGGAAAGGATGGCAACAGACTGAGAACATATTCTCTGAAGATGCAACATAAAATATAAAACTAGGCTAAACAATATTTCTTTGTCTGACTGGATTAAACACACACACACACACACACACACACACACACACACACACACACACACACACACACACACACACTTCTTGAGCGAGAGCAAGGATTACTTTTATCCTCTCTCGGGAGCCTATAGTTATGCTGAATAATCAAAATGCATTACAGAAAGAGGATGATGATATGACATTCTTACCAGTGGTTTTGACAGGAGGGTTGTGTCCCAAATGGCACCCTATTCCCTATATTGTGCACTATGTAGGGATTAGGGTCCCATTTGGGACGTAGCTGAGGAGTATCAGGGACACTGAGTGGGTCTGAATGTGCTGACTACATTCCTACATCCTGTCTCTCTTATTCGTCACATCACAGCTCATTATTACATAAAAGTAAAGTCGTCATATTTTAATTGAACCCCCTGGCATAAGGCCTACATTAGACTGTCATAACAATGACATAACAGTTGCCAATCATGACTGTTGGTGTCAACTTAAGACAAGACTTATATTACACTGTCATGACACAAGCCATGAATAAGTTGAACCAGTTTGCTGACCTAACCTACATTGTTGTGTCACTATAACGTCAGTTGTAATTTCTCAACTTCAACCGTTACGACTGCTCATGACTTAAGCTACTGTATGTCATGTGTTTATATGCCTCATGACGGGAGACTCAAGTAAAAGTATAACCTGTAAAGCAATAAAGCATGCAGTACAAACTGTAAGATAAGTGACTGATGGTAGTTTAGTGGGAGGACCCTGAACCTCAGCCAACACACCACTCCCACTGAGACAGAAACAGCCAACACACGACTCCCACTGAGACAGAAACAGCCAACACACCACTCCCACTGAGAGAGAAACAGCCAACACACCACTCCCACTGAGACAGAAACAGCCAACACACCACTCCCACTGAGACAGAAACAGCCAACACACCACTCCCACTGAGAGAGAAACAGCCAACACACGACTCCCACTGAGACAGAAACAGCCAACACACCACTCCCACTGAGAGAGAAACAGCCAACACACCACTCCCACTGAGACAGAAACAGCCAACACACCACTCCCACTGAGACAGAAACAGCCAACACACCACTCCCACTGAGACAGAAACAGCCAACACACCACTCCCACTGAGACAGAAACAGCCAACACACCACTCCCACTGAGACAGTAACAGCCCTCTACACCCAACACACCACTCCCACTGAGACAGAAACAGCCAACACACCACTCCCACTGAGAGAGAAACAGCCAACACACCACTCCCACTGAGACAGAAACAGCCAACACACCACTCCCACTGAGACAGAAACAACCAACACACCACTCCCACTGAGACAGAAACAGCCAACACACCACTCCCACTGAGAGAGAAACAGCCAACACACCACTCCCACTGAGACAGAAACAGCCAACACACCACTCCCACTGAGACAGAAACAGCCAACACACCACTCCCACTGAGAGAGAAACAGCCAACACACGACTCCCACTGAGACAGAAACAGCCAACACACCACTCCCACTGAGAGAGAAACAGCCAACACACCACTCCCACTGAGACAGAAACAGCCAACACACCACTCCCACTGAGACAGAAACAGCCAACACACCACTCCCACTGAGACAGAAACAGCCAACACACCACTCCCACTGAGACAGAAACAGCCAACACACCACTCCCACTGAGACAGTAACAGCCCTCTACACCCAACACACCACTCCCACTGATACAGAAACAGCCAACACACCACTCCCACTGAGAGAGAAACAGCCAACACACCACTCCCACTGAGACAGAAACAGCCAACACACCACTCCCACTGAGACAGAAACAACCAACACACCACTCCCACTGAGACAGAAACAGCCAACACACCACTCCCACTGAGAGAGAAACAGCCAACACACCACTCCCACTGAGACAGAAACAGCCAACACACCACTCCCACTGAGACAGAAACAGCCAACACACCACTCCCACTGAGACAGAAACAGCCAACACACCACTCCCACTGAGACAGAAACAACCAACACACCACTCCCACTGAGACAGAAACAACCAACACACCACTCCCACTGAGACAGAAACAGCCAACACACCACTCCCACTGAGAGAGAAACAGCCAACACACCACTCCCACTGAGACAGAAACAGCCAACACACCACTCCCACTGAGACAGAAACAGCCAACACACCACTCCCACTGAGACAGTAACAGCCCTCTACACCCAACACACCACTCCCACTGAGACAGAAACAGCCAACACACCACTCCCACTGAGAGAGAAACAGCCAACACACCACTCCCACTGAGAGAGAAACAGCCAACACACCACTCCCACTGAGACAGAAACAGCCAACACACCACTCCCACTGAGACAGAAACAGCCAACACACCACTCCCACTGAGACAGAAACAGCCAACACACCACTCCCACTAAGACAGAAACAGCCAACACACCACTCCCACTGAGACAGAAACAGCCAACACACCACTCCCACTAAGACAGAAACAGCCAACACACCACTCCCACTAAGACAGAAACAGCCCTCTACAGCCAACACACCACTCCCACTGAGACAGAAACAGCCAACACACCACTCCCACTAAGACAGAAACAGCCCTCTACAGCCAACACACCACTCCCACTGAGACAGAAACAGCCAACACACCACTCCCACTGAGACAGAAACAGCAAATGATATCTTGGAATGAGGCCATTGCAGCCACCAGCTTCTATTTTCAGATGCATTAGGGAATCAGCAAGCTAACTAATAAATAATTGACATAATCAAGTCTGCATAATCAGGAGCATGATGACGACCCCATGGAGTCAAGGAATGACATCATCAAGGATGACTCTCCTGAAGTGTCAGATCTCATGCATAGCATTTAACTTCCTGTAAAGAGATCACTTTACACTGGGGCTTGTTTATCTGGTGCATGCATCACCTGACTAGTATATGGCTGGACTGAAGCAACACACAGCCTATACAGTACACTCGGAAAGTATTCAGACCTCTTGACTTTTTCCACATTTTGTTACTTTACTGCCTTATTCTAAAATTGATTAAATAGGTTGTTTTTTTCTCATCAAGGACATTGAGACTTGTCCCGAAGCCACTCCTGTGTTGTCTTGGCTGTGTGCTTAGGTCCTGAGTGCTCTGGACCAAGTTTTCATCAAGGATCTCTGTACTATGCTCCGTTCATCTTTCCCTCAAACCTGACTAGTCTCCCAGTCCCAGTCTCCCATGCCGCTGAAAAACATCCCCACAGCATGATGCTGCCACCACCATGCTTCACCGTAGGGATGGCATTGGCCAGGTGATGAGCGGTACCTGGTTTCCTCCTGACGTGACGCTTGGCATTCAGAGTTCAATCTTGGTTTCATCAGAACAGATAATCTGGTTTCTCATGGTCTGAGAGTCGTTTAGGTGCCTTTTGGCAAATTCCAAACAGGCTGTCACGTGCCTTTTACTGAGGAGTGGCTTCCATCTGGCCACCCTACCATAAAGGCCTGTTTGGTGGAGTGCTGCAGAAATGGTTGTCCTCCTGGAAGATTCTCCCATTTCCACAGCGGAACTCTGGAGCTCTATCAGAGTGACCATCCGGTTCCTGGTCACCTCTCTGACCAAGGCCCTTCTCCCCTTATTGCTCAGTTTGGGCAGCCAGCTCTAGGAAGAGTCTTGGTGGTTGCAAACTTCTTCCATTTAAGAATGATGGAGGCCACTGTGTTCAATGCTGCAGACATTTTTTAGTACCCTTCCCCAGATCTGTGCCTCGACACAATCCTGTCTAGGAGCTCTACGGACAATTCCTTCAACCTCATGACTTGGTTCATGCTCTGACATGCACTGTCAACTGTGGGACATTTACATGTTAGTCATTTAGCAGACGCTCCGTACTGGTCCCCCATGGGAATCAAACCCACAACCCTGGCGTTGCAAACACCATGCTCTACCAACTGAGCCACACGGGACCTTACGTAGACAGGTGTACAATCAATTGAATATACCTCAGGTGGACTACAATCAAGTTGAAGAAAGATCTCAAGGATGATCAATGGAAACAGGATGCACCTGAGCTCAATTTCAAGTCTCATAGCAAAGTGTCTGAATATTTATGTAAATAAGGCATTTATATTTTTTATAAATTTGCCACAATTTCAAAAAAACGTATTGCTTTATGATTATGCGGGTATTGTGTGTAGGTTAATGAGGACAATTTGTATTTCATGAATGTTCGAATAAGGCTGTAACGTGACATGTGGAAAAAGTGAAGGGGTCTGAATACTTTCTGAATGCATCTATGTATTGATGCAATTTAACGAAGAATCTGACAAAACTTAAGCATATTTATTCGTATTCATTCAGTTTTTCTATAAAAACATATTTTTAAAAAATGGAGTCCCTGGGAGTCCCATTGAAATCAAAGGAGCCCTGCTTTGAGTGCCTATATAGATTTATATGGTTCCCTATGGAAAATGTCCTATATTCATCCCTGGCGCAAAGCTTCACCATCATGATGTTCAATAATTCAGCATGTATGTCTTTTTATAGCCCATGAATTCCCGACCGGACTACCTGTGCTGTTCATCAGGTAGCCTAAACAACTTCCGCCAATCTTGAACTTGAAACATCGGGACTGTATGTAGCGTGACATGAATCTAGTCGACTTGTGTTCATCACGCGCAGATCATGGCTTTTGGTAAGCCTAGAAGCGAACGCTTTAAACCTAACACTGAATTAACGGTCATGTTTACTGTAGACAGGTGTTTACACGCGTGAGTATGCGTTATCTATATGAAGTGACGGAAAGATAAACAACCTACCATAATTCTCCCCATCCATACTGATGCTGCTGTAGGCTTCAGTTTCTGGAGCTCCCTCTGCTGCAACCGATATCTCCAATACGTCCGCCCACGCTTGTCCGCTTGTCAGTCTGCCTGGATGTACCCCTCCCTAAAGTCCCCAACTGATTCGAAAGCGGTTTTTCCTATTTCTTCTATTCCTGCTGAAACTAAATCGGTTGTAAGTTGTGTACAGTAGCTAGGTATGCAGGCAGAGCTTTGAGAACATCAATCCATCCAAACAGAGAAACAGCACGATCATGGCCCCTCCTTTCAGAGGTGATGTCACGCGCTATATCTTCATTTGTCAGATACTATGCCATTTTACTCATTTACATAATTACTGTTGTGAAGAACCAGCACAATTGCCTCATAAATGTGTCGTTGCACCTGCATGATGTCGGTGCCATGCATTATTTAGTGAAATATATATTTGAGATCCCATGTTAATATTCAGACTTTTATGACACTAAAATGACAGTCCATTCTTAAAGTATTCAGACCACAATACTTTTCCCACATTGTTGTTACTGCCTTATTCTAAACTTGATTAAATGTTTTCCCCCCCAATCTACACACAATACCACATAATGACAAAGCAAAAACAGCAATTTCCAAATTTTTGCTAATTTAAAAATAGGGGGGGAAGGAAATATCACATTTCAGTAAGTATTCAGACCCTTTACTCAGTACTTTGTTGAAGCACCTTTGGCAGCAATTACAGCCTCGATTCTTCTTGGGTATGACGCTACAAGCTTGGCACACCTGTATTAGGGGAGTTTCTCCTATTCATTTCTGCAGATTCTCTCAAGCTCT
This sequence comes from Salmo salar, assembly GCF_965601325.2. Taxonomy (NCBI): domain Eukaryota; kingdom Metazoa; phylum Chordata; class Actinopteri; order Salmoniformes; family Salmonidae; genus Salmo; species Salmo salar. Next base: position 90,054,162 of record NC_138293.1, on the reverse strand, counting down.
GTCAGGTTGGATGGGGAGCGTCGCTGCACAGCTATTTTCAGGTCTTTCCAGAGATGTTCGATCAGGTTCTAATCCGGGCTCTGGTGGGGCACTCAAGGACATTCAGAGACTTGTCCTGAAGCCACTCCTGCGTTGTCTTGTCTGTGTGCTTAGGCTCGTTGTCCTGTTGGAAGGTGAACCTTTGCCCCAGTCTGTGGTCATGAGCGCTCTGGAGCAGGTTTTCATCAATGATCTCTCTGTACTCCGTTCATCTTTTCCTCAATACTGACGAGTCTCCCAGTCCCTGTCGCTGAAAAACATCCCCACAGCATGATGCTGCCACCACCATGCTTCACTGTAGGGATGGTATTAGCCAGGTGATGAGCGGTGCCTGGTTTCCTCCAGACGTGACGCTTGGCATTCAGGCCAAAGTGTTCATTCTTGGTTTCATCAGAGCAGAGAATCTTGTTTCTCATGGTCAGTCCTTTAGGTGCCTTTCGGCACACGCCAAGCGAGCAGTCATTTTCCTTTTACTGAGAAGTGGCTTCCGTCTGGCCACTCTACCATAACAGCCTGATTGATGGAGTGCTGCTGAGATGGGTGTCCTTCTGGAAGGTTCTTCCAAGTCCACAGAGGAACTCTGTCAGTGACCATCGGGTTCTTGGTCACCTCTCTGACCAAGGCCCTTCTACCCCGATAGGTAGAGTCTTGGTGGTTCCAAACTTCTTCCATTTAAGAATGAATGATTCCACTGTGTTCTTAGGGAGCTGCAGAAATGTTTTGATACCCTTCCCCAGATCTGTGCCTCGACACAATCCTGTCTCGGAGCTCTACTGACAATTCCTTCAACCTCATGGCTTGGTTTTTGCTCTGACATGCACTATCAACTGTAGGACATTATGTAGACAGATGTGTACCTTTCCAAATCATGTCCAATCAATTGAATTTACCACAGGTGGAGTCCAATGAAGTTGTAGAAACATCAAGGATGATCAATGGAAACAGGATACACCTGAGCTCAATGTCAAGTCTCATAGCAAAGTGTCTGAATACTTATTTTCATAAAGGTATGTTTTTTTTATTATAAATTAGCAAAAATGTCTAAAAACCTGCTTTTGCTTTGTCATTATGGGGTATTGTGTGTAGATTGATGAGGGAAAAATAATTTAATCAATTTGAGAATAAGGCTGTAACGTAACAAAATGTGGACAAAATTAAAATGCAGTCTGATATTCCATTCAGGCTTTTGATGGTTAGTAGAAAATATGAATATTCATATTTTCTACTAACAAAGAAGCAAGACCAGACACCTATTCTCACAAAGTCATAACTTTATTGCACCTGTATAGTTAATTACATTATCCATTTTGGTAAGAGTCACTTTTCATTATGAAATGTCTCTCATTGGTCTGAAAAGGCGGTGCAAAATATAGAACCATCAATGCAAATATGACGTGGATCAGTCACACCAGTATAATGTCCTCGTGTCAGTTTCCTTGAGAATCAAACATGTCCTAAAGTTAATTTCACAGTCAACATGAAACACATTCAATGGAACTGGTGATGAAACCGCTCTCGTACTGTATGACACTACAGTAACAAGATGTCATCGTATGAAACACGCACATATGAACATCCATCTGCAATAAATTAAACTTTCACAATCCCCCACCAACCCAAATACAGATTTCATCCGTATCTTTTATAGCACATTAAAGATTTGTGAAAAGTTTCTTTAAATTATTTAACATTATCAATTAACTATACTGTTTAAGCTGACATCTCTAGAATGAGAGTCAATGGGTGGCTAGAACTAAACTAGCCCCGTACGAATCATCCTGATGTCACAAGCTTGCATTGTGTTTGTGTAGCCGATCAGATCAGGATGGTTTGTACGAGGCTAGGTCGACGCAGGGATGACGGGGAAAGCATGGGAAACACCAGGTGGACTGTACAATCTTCTACACTGGCAAAGCGGTTTTGTTAATTGATTATAATTTATGATCTATTTATCAAAATCGGTGCCCAGATAAAGTGGAAGATCCCATGTTTTCTCCCCCCAACCTCCCCCAAATATACTTGTAGAAAACAGTATCTTCAGGATAAAAATGGTGGTGGTGTGTAATAAAATGTGGACCTGGCTAGAAGGTTGGTTGTACATGAGTGTTGTAAGGTTGGGGGATGGCTGGGTACATCAGGTTCCAGATGACCAGTTAGTTGGACTGTCTGTGGGTGATTTGCATAGAGAGAGTACAGATTGGGACAATGATCATGTACTAATAGCATATACATCAACTTCAAACTAACAATGCCTGGGGCAACATATGTAATCTAGCCTGGCCCCAGATGTCTGTGCTGCATTTCCAAAATGTACAATGGCCATAGGTGTTGGCCAAACCACACAAACAGATCTGGGACCAGCCTACATGTAACTCTTTATCTGGGATAGAACACACAAAGAAAGAACTGTTGGTTCATATGGAGGCCCAAAATGCATTCAGAAAACACATGATGCACAACAAAGCTGAACTCCACTGGTGATGGAGCAATACTAAACAATGGTCAACAACCCAACTTTTAGTTAGAGACCAGGGACCAATGACTTGACATTTTGGGAATAACAAGCAGAAGAGATGAGCAATTAGCTTCACTCATGACCTACTATAGATGTCTAGTGTAGAAAAAAGTTCAAAATTCAACACCCCCACCCAGAATCACACTCATACCCTCTTTCGCAAAACAGAAATGGGACTATTTACCAGAAAGGAGAGCAAATGGATTAGAAAGCAGATGAAACAATGATATGTCTAATACATTAAAAGGTGGATTATGTGGTGTTACAAACAGGCAATGCCTTGATGTTATCGTAACTGTCCCCAACTTGACCTGGAGGTACAGACATCTGCCTATGAACTTTGCAATTAGCTGATGTAGCGGCAATTCATATTCCAGCATCACTTGGTGTTAATCGACCATGACATTTTCTATTCTGACACATCTACCAAATTACATAATATTCAGAACCATCAAATTAAATTCACACAGGAAAGAAAAAAGAAAACTATTAGGGACGCAGAACTGAATATACTGATAAAGGAAACTTCAAATACCACCATCATGCATACATTAATCAAGAAGATTAAACTAAAGATGAGGCCGTTTGTCTGCTTGGGACAGGCCTGTGACTCCTTCCCCCTCCAAATACATGCTTGTAATATAACAGTACAATCAGAACATGTAAATGTCTCAGCAGCAGCCACAGTGGGTCAGTTTTATCAAGTCATGTAGAACATACCAAGGCATTGTGGCAAAGAAATCACACACAATTAGAAAACATAAAACCATAAAAGTATCAATCATTCAAACAAACTAAAAGAGAGGATGGGATTAAAGCAAATCAGTTATCATGGTTTCACGATCTGCGGTCCTGTCCATGTTTCGTATCTTTTAAAGGTGACTTGGTGATTGTGCTGATAGTGATAAGCGCGAGATGGTCACCACACGTCTTCACATAGGGAATAGGCCATATGAGTCAGGAGAACAGTATTCAGAGCATTCACCTGTATTGGCCCATTGTCCTGCAGATCGCCCAGTCTGCAGATCGCCCAGTCTGCAACAGCACAACGGTTGTAACCAGTGGGGTATTACAGGGTAAACGCACGTAAATGCCGTTTACGCATGTTTTTGTATTTTGCCCGAGCGTTTACCCACCATTTGCGGAAAAATGCATTGAACAAATAGGGAGTGTTGTTTTACTCAGCATTACCCACCCATTTTTCTTTTTTTTAACACTAAATCACTGGTCGCAACATTTTAGAATGTTCAGAGAAATAGACTGTGTAGAACAGAATGATTTTCTATAGGAAGTCATTTCAGCTCTATACATTACATTACTATAATTCAAAGTTCTGAATGTTTCGTCCACCTGAACACACGGCTGGGCGAAGAGAGACAAGTGTCTCCCTCATAGGTTTCAATACATTAGGCTGATGGTTAAGGGTTATCTAGCAGACATTATACAAAATCTCTCAGCTCATCCTCACACAGATAAATGCTATATGGTGCATGCCACATCCTTTGATACTAGCTAGAAAATCCCACAACTGTCCCCTAGAGTAGCCCAACCATGTCAAATTCCTAACATGACTTGTTCTGAATTCCTAACATAAATGATATACATGTCATTTTGTCATCTGTGTTATTACCACAGATGGAAGCTCAGCAGCATCACAGTACGGTAAATCCATCATATTCCATGAGCAGCTTGAGCACCATATACTGAACAATATTTTCATATCCATCTGAGACAACGGTGTAGAAGCAATGGTCAACTCATTGTTGCTGAACCCTGGCTGACGATGGTAACATCACAGCTCGTGTTGGTCAGCTCACCAGACTCGGTCATCGAAGGAAGTTCTATACTGAAGAGACTAGCACAGATCAAAGATGGTCATTATCTCTCCCCGAAAGCTGTGTTGTCCTGTCAACTGGCCATGGTCTCTCGTATTGCAATCAGGGTATGAACCGCCAAACAATCAAAAGAGAGTAACATTGTTACAGTGGTGTCACGTGTCGTCACTCCAGCTCAGTTGTACTGTATGTGGCCAAACATCCATTCTGGCTGGCTCTGTGACTGTATCCAAATATCCATTCTGGCTGGCTCAGTGACTGTATCCAAACATCCATTCTGGCTGGCTCTCAGTGACGGTATCCAAAATCCATTCTGGCTGGCTCAGCGACTGTATCCAAACATCCATTCTGGCTGGCTCTGTGACTGTATCCAAACATCCATTCTGGCTGGCTCTCAGTGACGGTATCCAAAGCCGGTCTTCTTAGCGCCGGGTGTGACCGACCACATGCTCCGCCGGTCCTGGATCTTCTGGAAGATATTGCCGCTCCTCCTCTTCTCTCGCTTATACTTTTTCATTTTCTTCACCTGTTCATACACACAAGAAATGTTAAGACCAGAGGTAACAGAGGTAAAATGTGCCGGAACCAGCTAGCGGTGGATTCCAAGGCATGGTTCTAGGAATAGTTAAGCCAGAAGGAGCCCTTCACCCATACTTTAGACGCAGAGCTAACTGGTGCATTCAGTTTCCACTAGGACTCTAGTGGAAGGCTAGGATGTTGCTAAATATCCGCGATAAAACTTTAAACAGCACCCTAAGTAAGTCAAAAACAAGCTACAACTGAGGTATCCCTTTAACATAATGTCTTCTGTTGAAACAATCACTATGTGAAAACAGCTTTCCACAGGCTTGTGTGTCTGTGGGTGCCCTCTCACCTTTCCACTGTCAAAGTCCTCGTCCCACTCGTCAATCACCATGTCGGTTCTGGCATCGCGGGTGTCGTCAATGGCATCCCTACTGATGGCAGATGCCTCTCCCTCCCAGCTGAGGACTGGACACACCCACCCCCCTCAGTCATTACAGCGCTATGCACAACAGAGGTATGAGCTGCTACTGCCATTAGTCTCCCAGAGAGACTTAGCTAGCTACATAAATAACATTGCTACAACTTCATATTACAATTTCTTGACTCCACTAGAGGTAAAGTGCAACCTTGAGAATGTCATGTTCTAGATCTCACCTTGGGTTCCATAGGCTTTGTCCAAAGAGTTCTTCAGGAGCTCCTCAACCACTCCACCACTCCTCTTGCCATCCCAGACCATGGGGGCTGGGCGGGGGACATCCCCAGGCCCACCCTCTACTGCTTCTGCAGCGGGGGCCTTGGAGCGCTTGTAGCCATCCTTAACCTGGCTGTCCCACACGATCACTCCAGCTATGGTGGGGGGGGAAGGAGTAGAGTGAGTTGAAACATTCACAACCAGGTACAACTAAAACCAGATATAAACTAGCTAGTAAAGATAATGGCCCTATAGTTTTATATAATATAATCTTTGAGAACTAACAAGCACCAAAATAAAAGCTCGAGAGTCAGGAAGAAATTAAAATTCCCAAAACAATTAATGTAGCAGCATTTTGTATTATGTTTAAGCAAAAGAACAGCAGTAACTATGACAAAACGCATGGAATCACAGGAAACTTCCAAACTAAAACTATTTCTAAGCTCTATGGAGAAATATGTAGAATTCCAGGAAACGGGCGGAATGTTTTTCCCCAGCTACAACGCCAGGAGGGAGGGCCGTAAACGTACGGGCCGACCGCGCTCATTGCCACGCCCACCCCACCTATGCCCCTTTTTTAATCCAGAAAAAACCTTAACATTTGCAGATGCAACAAAAAGAACAAACATAAAACAAAATAGTGAGTCCTGGGAAATGTAATAATGTATACATAATTTACATAATGCAAAACCAAGATAGAGCCTAATCAAGAGATATTGCCCACAGGAGTTCAAGTCCTGAAACCATATTTGGGTATGAGTTTACAAAAGTTTTGCCAAATAGGTTGTGCAAAAAATGGGTAAGACTGGATTGTTGGCTTCAGTCAATGCAGCAGTGTGTGGTGTGTGGGTCTACCGGTGCTCTCCACAGTGCCCTTCTTAGGAAGGGCCTCCGCTGCTTCAGTGTCGCTCCTCTGGTCGTCAGAGCAACAACGTCTGCTTTCCTCCCACTGTTTCACCTCTTCTTTTAGCCTGCACTTCTTCTTTAACTTCTTTGGCGCAGTAGAATCCCCAGCGCCGTTTTCAACAACCGTGTCCTTCGTCCCAGAACTGCTGTACAAAAAAATATATTTATATTTTCAACGTGTCAATGTGCAAAGAAACTGGACATTTGGTTGTACTTTCTCCTATACCTCCCATGTAAGAATCCATATTGGTCAGGGTAGGTTTGACCCAGTGATACATGCTATATGTTGCTTCCAATACATTTAGCTATTATCTTGGCATCAAAGCCTTAAGATATCTATCCATCTATCTATCTATACTGCTCAAAAAAATAAAGGGAACACTTAAACACAATGTAACTCCAAGTCAATCACACTTCTGTGAAATCAAACTGCCCACTTAGGAAGCAACACTGATTGACAATAAATTTCACATGTTGTTGTGCAAATGGAATAGACAACAGGTGGAAATTATAGGCAATTAGCAAGACACCGCCAATAAAGGAGTGGTTCTGCAGGTGGTAACCACAGACCACTTCTCAGTTCCTATGCTTCCCGGCTGATGTTTTGGTCACTTTTGAATGCTGGCGGTGCTTTCACTCTAGTGGTAGCATGAGATGGAGTCTACAACCCACACCAGTGGCTCAGGTAGTGCAGCTCATCCAGGATGGCACATCAATGCGAGCTGTGGCAAGAAGGTTTGCTGTGTCTGTCAGCGTAGTGTCCAGAGCATGGAGGCGCTACCAGGAGACAGGCCAGTACATCAGGAGACGTGGAGGAGGCCGTAGGAGGGCAACAACCCAGCAGCAGGACCGCTACCTCCGCCTTGGTGCAAGGAGGAGCACTGCCAGAGCCCTGCAAAATGACCTCCAGCAGGCCACAAATGTGCATGTGTCTGCTCAAACGGTCAGAAACAGACTCCATGAGGGCCCGACGTCCACAGGTGGGGGTTGTGCTTATAGCCCAACACCGTGCAGGACGTTTGGCATTTGCCAGAGAACACCAAGATTGGCAAATTCGCCACTGGCGCCCTGTGCTCTTCACAGATGAAAGCAGGTTCACACTGAGCACATGTGACAGACGTGACAGTCTGGAGACGCAGTGGAGAACATTCTGCTGCCTGCAACATCCTCCAGCATGACCGGTTTGGCGGTGGGTCAGTCATGGTGTGGGGTGGCATTTCTTTGGGGGGCCGCACAGCCCTCCATGTGCTCGCCAGAGGTAGCCTGACTGCCATTAGGTACCGAGATGAGATCCTCAGACCCCTTGTGAGACCATATGCTGGTGCGGTTGGCCCTGGGTTCCTCCTAATGCAAGACAATGCTAGACCTCATGTGGCTGGAGTGTGTCAGCAGTTCCTGCAAGAGGAAGGCATTGATGCTATGGACTGGCCCGCCCGTTCCCCAGACCTGAATCCAATTGAGCACATCTGGGACATCATGTCTCGCTCCATCCACCAACGCCACGGTGCACCACACTGTCCAGGAGTCGGCGGATGCTTTAGTCCAGGTCTGGGAGGAGATCCCTCAGGAGACCATCTGCCACCTCATCAGGAGCATGCCCAGGCGTTGTAGGGAGGTCATACAGGCACGTGGAGGCCACACACACTACTGAGCGTCATTTTGACTTGTTTTATGGACATTACATCAAAGTTGGATCAGCCTGTAGTGTGGTTTTCCACTTTCATTTTTAGTGTGACTCCAAATCCAGACCTCCATGGGTGGATAAATTGGATTTCCATTGATTATTTTTGTGTGATTTTGTTGTCAGCACATTCAACTATGTAAAGATAAAAGTATTTAATAAGATTATTTCATTCATTCAGATCTAGGATGTGTTATTTTAGTGTTCCCTTTATTTTTTTGAGCAGTGTATTTTAGTACCAGTCAAAAGTTTGGACATCTACTCACTCCAGGGATTTTCTTTATTTCTACATCGTAAAATAGTGAATGCATTAAAACTATGAAATAACAAATATGTAATCATGTAGTAACCACAAAATAAAAAATTTAATTAAATTGTTAAATCTTTTTTGGGGGGGGATTTGACTCTTCAAAGTAGCCACCCTTTGCCTTGATGACAGCTTTGCATACTCTTGGCATTCTCTCAACCAGCTTTATGAGGTAGTCACCTGGAATGCATTTCAATTAACAGGTGTGCCTTGTTAAAAGTTACATTTGTGGAATATCTTTTCTCAATGTGTTTGAGCCAATCAGTTTTGTTGTGACAAGGTAGGGGTGGCATACAGAAGACAGCCCTGTTTGGTAAAACACCAAGTCCATATTATGGCAAGAACAACTGAAATAAGTAAAGAGAAACAGTCCATCATTACTTTAAGACATGAAGGTCAGTCAATCAGAAACATTAAGAACTTTTACAGTTTCTTAAAGTGCAGTCGCAAAAACCACTATGAAACTGGCTCTCATGAGGACCGCCACAGGAAAGGAAGACCCAGAGTTACCTCTGCTGCAGAGGATAAGTTCATTTGAGTTACCAGCCTCAGAAATTGCAGCCCAAATAAATGCTTCAGAGTTCAAGTAACAGACACATCTCAACATCAACTGTACAGAGGAGACCGTGAAACAGGTCTTCATGGTCGAATTGCTGCAAAGAAACCACTACTAAAGGACACCAATAAGAAGAAGAGACTTGCTTAGGCCAAGAAACACAGCAATGGATGGCTAATTTGAAGAAGCACAAATATATTTAGATATGTTAAAAAAAAAATTGGGGTTACTACATGATTCCATATGTGTTATTTCATAGTTTTGATGTCTTCACTATTATTCTACAATGTAGAAAATAGTCAAAATAAAGAATCCCTTGAATGAGTAGGTGTGTCCAAACTTTTCACTGGTAGTGTATGTATTATTTACTTTTTGATGCGTTGGACCTTTTAACTGAAATGTTTACTGCTGCAGGTCTAAAGCTACATGACCAGACAGACAAATAATAGTACTCTGTAATGCATGTAACGTTTCTAGCGAGAATATCACAATAACATTTCAAAGTGACCTTTCTGAAACAGAACATGTTGATGTTGCTTCCTCCGGTCCCTCCTCCAATCTCCTTTTCTTCTTCCTCCTCCTCCTCTTCATCATCATCGTCACAGTGTCCATACTCTGCTCTCCTTGATTGGCATCACACTGGAGAACCACTGGAACCAACTGGAGCCTACTCTCAGGCTGGGGATGGGGCTGCTTTGGTTGTTCCAGGGCTCTTTTGTCAGGGGGGCTGAGTCGCCATGATCCCCCCTGACACCAGTCCTCCTCTTGGGCCGGCGGTGAAGCCTCCAGATGAGACTGGACCCTTTCCCTGTGGTTCTCGGCTGTATCTCCATCCTCTTCCTCCCGCTTCCTCTTCTTTCTCCTTTTCCTCCTCTTCCTCTCACTGGCCGGTTCAATCAGTTCGGGCTCAGCGGGGATGTCTGGGATGATGGAGGCCGGTGCTGGCTCTCGCTCTCCGCCTTCCATCTCAGAGTGACGCCGCTTCTTCTTTTTCTTCTTTAAGGAGGTGGTGGAACTGCTTGGGCCAGGCTCTGACAGACTGGGGGTCTGGGTAGGTTTAGGGCTCTTTGGAAGGTGGGTCTGAAGCCCATTGGTTTTTGGAGAGAGGGTGGAGGTTGATTTCTGGGGACTCTGATGCTTAGATGGGATGCCTGAGTGGACATGGTGGGCTGCGGGTGGAGATTGCAGTTTGGGTGAATGGAATGGACCAACCCTGAGAGGGGAACGAGAAGAAAATGTTCAAGAACAAAATTGGAGAATTTCAAACCATCCAGCAAAATATTGAACACAATGTATAGTCTTGTGTGTTGTTTCAAAGTTGACCAATGGGACAGTAAACCAGTGAGAACTGGGTGATCTTCAGTAGAGCATACTGTAACAAACTGCTTTGAAATGGAAACAGAATGCAGTGTTTCTAAATTGGACAAATTCAGGTAGTACCACCCTGTTTTACTCAGTTTAATATAGTTCTCCTGTTTGTGCCTAACTGTACACAATGCCGTGTACGGTCTGTTGAAGGGGGGGGGGGGGGGCGGGTCGTACCTGTGACTGTGAGTGGGTGAGGTGGAGGTGAGGTTGTTAAGTTGAGAAGGATGCGTGCGGTCACTGGACGGATGGCGTGGCAGGTGGGGGTGTTGAGCCTCAGTGCTGCTCGGACTCCGGCTGCGACTGGCCTGCAGTTATCGACAAAAATAAAAACTTGGTGGTCTAAAAGAAAATTGCCATGAACGTGACAAAAAAGGAGGGATGATCAAATAAGGAGGAAGGAATCATTGTAAAGACGGATGGAAGAACAAATTAACAAGGGAGAGAGAAAAACAGGAGAGGATGGTATGACAGAGAAGAGTTAGAAATGGTTAGAAGAAAATAATTGGAACTAAAAGAGACAAAACATTGTAAAAAGAGGCAACTACTAATACAGGGCTGTCTAACCCTTCCTGGAGAGATGCTGTCCTGTAGGTTTTCACTCCAGGTTTTCAATTCACCCCAGTTGTTACTAACCTGATTCAGCTCATCAACAAGCTAATTATTAGAATCAGGTGTGCTAGATTATGGTTGGAGTGAAACCCTACAGGACAGTATCTCTCCAAGAACAAGGCTGGAGAGACCTGTACTGGACTATGTGGTTGGTTAGACAGGAGAATAGGAACACAGACAGTGTACTAGTCCTGCATAGGGCTGGGCGGTATACGATATTTTACTACACACACACACACACACACACACACACACACACACACACACACACACACACACACACACACACACACACACACACACACACACACACACACACACACACACACACACACACACACACACACACACACACCGGTATTGATGCATGGAGCAGTTTGAGTTTTTACCTTCTATAACCATTTCCATGATTGGTTTGTTAAATGTGGTACACAACTCCAGCACGTATAATGTTTACTCCTTTTGCTACTTGAGTTTAATACTAATGGTGACGGAAGAGATGGCTGCCATTTTACGGGCTCCAAACCAATTTGCATTATTTGTAACTTATTTTGTACATAATAATGTTTCTGCCACCGTCTCGTATGGCCGAAAAGAGCTTCTGGATATCAGAACAGCGATTACTCACCTCATACTGGACAAAGGTATTTTTTTCATTAACGAGGCGGACACGAAGGATTTACTTCAGACACCCGACAAGGCCCAAATCCCCGTCATTCGCATGAAGAAGAGACAGAGATATAGGGGTCATAGGTTGGGGGGTGCCTTGTAATAATCCGACGAGTGGGTAACCCGCCTCTATCATCAGTCCTATTTTCCAACGTGCAATCATTGGATAATAAACTGGATTAATTCCAATCAAGACTATCCTACCAACAGGAGATTAAACTTTAATATCTTATGTTTCACTGAGTTGTGGATGAACGACGAAATGGTAACAAATAAAATGTTATTAGTCACATGCGCCCAATACAACAGGTGTAGACCTTACATAGAGCTGGCTGAGTTTTCCGTGCATCGGCAAGATAGAACAGCTGCCTCCGTTAAGACAAGTGGTGGACGTCTGTCTATTTGTCAATAACAGCTGGTGCACGGAATCTAATATTAATGAAGACTCAATGTGTGACGACCCTCCCTCTCTGTCTGCCGTATTCTCTCTGTTCTTGTTTCCTTGTTAGGATGCCGGTGGGCGGAGTTGGAAGGGTCGTCAGCTAAATGGGAAGCACCTGGGCCCGGCTGTGTCCCAGGATAAAGAGACCTCTTCCACAGTCATTGGGGAAGACTCTCTCCATGCAGACACCTTGTTGTTTTTGGTTGTGGTAGCTAATAAATATATATTTTTGATACTCCTCGTCTCCACGTTGTCTCCCTTTTGTTGCGAACTCTGAGCCGGTTCGTAACAAGTGGGGGCTCGTCCGGGATCTTGAACTTGTGTTTGGGAGAAAACGTGGAAGTATGTTAAATTGAGGTGCTTTGTTTGTTAGTTTGAGTTTGGTGCTCAGTATTGGTTGCCTTTGTTTGTTTGGTTTGTGTGCTGTGTTGGAGAGAATACATTGGTTAGTTTCCAGGCCCCTGCCTAGCCTGGAAACGCTTGTTCTACTTGCTGTTGGGACGTTGGTCTGAGGAGGTCTGAGGAGGTGAGTACAATCAGCTGTGTACCTTGGTGGGAGATTTGGATAGGGTAGTGAAACTTACTACCCGGAGCTATAACCTTTTTCCCCTGATAGGCTTAGCGACGTGTTTCATTTTTGGAATATGTTGGGCATTGTTAATGTTTGTTATTTTTGTGTGGTGTCTGTGGACTGAGCAGTTGTCTCGGGGGCACATCCGTGGCTTGGTGGAATCTACCAGCGTGCTGGGGGGTTACTTCCTTGCCAGCGGGCTACAGTGCATAATTACCCACCGCAAATCTGCATGAAGACTAGGGTTGAGTTATTGTAGATTTTGGGGAAGCTCCATTTCTCATCTCTTTTCTGTGGTGCCCGGTGTGATTGTATTTTCTCTTGTTGTGGTCTGGTGTGCTCAGTAGAGGTGTTGAGTGAGAATTTTTTTGACTATGGCGTCTAATGTAGACGAGTTCATTCGCTTTCCATCAAAGGAACTGTTAGATGTATGTACTAAAGAACAGCTGTTGAAGGTTGCTGAACACTACAAAGTTGAAATTAGTGACAAACGCCTAAAAAAATTCTATTAGGTTAATATTGAAGGCCAATTTGATGGAGAGTGGTATTCTTGATGATACCACTGGGGCAGCCTCTGCTGAGGACTCGCCGTCTCCCCGATATGTTACAATTACCGCTCCATCGGTTAGTCCTAGTAGTCTTCTTTTTGAACAGCAGAAAGAGCTGCTTCTGTTACAGCTAGAGCACGATCGTGTAAAATATGAGAAGGAATTGGAATTTAAACAGGATATGGAGCGTGCTAAAATCAACCTGCAACAAGAGCGACTAGAGTTGGTTAGGGAAGGAAAGCTCTCAGGGGAGAGTTTGCTCTGGGAAGGTGACGCAGATTTACTTAGGAGTCGTTCCTCTTTTGGGCGTGCCCCGGACACATTTGACATTGTTGGGAATTTACGGTTGTTGCCTCAGTTTAATGAAAAGGACCCTGAGACATTCTTTTCGTTGTTTGAGCGTGTTGCTGACGCTAGGTTGTTGGCCTGATTCTGACCGCACTTTAATGTTGCAGTGTGTGCTGACTGGTAAAGCGCAGGAAGCATATTCAGCTCTTAGTGTAGCCGACAGTGTCAGTTATTATAAGGTTAAAATGGCGGTGTTACAGATTTACGAATTGGTTCCTGAGGCTTACCGCCAATGATTTAGAACTTTAAAAAGGGATGATAAGCAGACTCATGTTGAGTTTGCGCGAAAATTATCTTCACAGTTTAATCGCTGGTGTTCCGCCTCTGCGGTTATGACTTTAAGGGCTGTGTGATCTGATTATGCTAGAGCAATTTAAGGACACAATCCCTGATCATATAGCGACGTATATTAAAGAACGAAAAGTAAAGACTGTCGCTGAAGCTGCGGTTTTGGCGGACGAATATGTTTTGACTCACAAAAGTGTTTTTGTAGAACCCTGTACTTGGAGTGAGTGGGGGCGTTCGGAGAGATTTGGGCCTCGCTCACCGAGATACTCTGGTTCACGGGCAGAGTTTTAGTCAACTAGGGTTGAGCCTGACTCCCGTGGTAAAACTGACTTTGGTCAAGAGTGTCACTACTGTCAAGGCTCAGGTCATTGGAAAAACGAATGTCCGGTTCTCAGGTCTAGGGGTAAATTCAGTACGTGTGTTAACGTTAAATCTAGGCCTACGGCGTTAGCTGCGTCTGTTCCACATCAGTTTACTCCTGACACATTGTCTCAGGCCCAGGGGCATGTGAAAGTCCATATTGACCCAGGCTATTTACCTTTCATTACGGAGGGTTTTGTGTCTATGTTAGGAAGTAAGAACCTAGTGCCAGTGAAGATCCTACGAGACACAGGTGCCTCGGAATCGTTTGTGTTGGAATCTGTGTTACCTTTCTCTGCTGAGACTGATTCTGGGAATAGTGTTCTAATTAGGGGAATAGGTTTGAACAATCTGTCAGTTCCATTGCATAAACTGATATTGGATTGTGGACTGGTGAAAGGTGAGGTTGTTGTGGGGGTGCGTCCTTCGTTGCCTATTGAGGGTATCGACGTTATCCTTGGGAATAACTTGGCTGGTGAGCGTGTGTGGCCTGTCCTGTTTCCAACTCTAGTGGTTTCCACTAAACCGTCAATTGTAGGGATTCCTGATGAGAGTGCGCAGAGTTTCCCAGCGGTGTTTTCTGCGGGTGCAGTGACGCGGTCTATGAGCCATGGTGACCTGGTCCCTGCTCCGGTAAATGATAATACCACAAAGAAGTCTCTCACTGTTTTCCCTGTTATCCCGTTATCTGTATTCCGCTCCGATCTAATCAATGCGCCACGGACTGACCCCACATTAGAAGAGTTGCGTGACCAAATTGTGCCTGTGGAACAGTTGGGAGATGTCGCACATGGTTATTTTCTCCAAGAGGATGTTCTGATTAGAAAGTGGGAGTCTACAGAGGATGGTAAACCTGTTCGTTTGGCTGATACCGTTACTTCCCTTGGTTCTTGTAATGCTAGGTCTGTGCATGAGGACGAAAATGTTCCTGGTCCCGATGATTGCATACTGCAGGGTAGATTGAAAAATTCAGAGACACTGGATATTTTGGATAGCCCTTTTACTCAGCTACCCGTTGATGGGCGGAAAGAGCTGGTTGGTCTGATTCGGAAAATTCCAGGTTTGTTTTCTGTGACACCTACACGTACAAACTTGATAGAGCATGATATTGACATTGGAGATGCTGACCCCATTCGTCAGCGGTTCTATAGAGTCTCTATAGAGAAACTGCGTTGTCTGGATGCTGAGGTCAGGTACATGCTGGAGAGTAAGATAGCAGAGCCTTCTTTCTCCAGTTGGGCTTCTCCCTGTATCTTGGTCAGTAAACCGGTTGGAACGGACCACCGTAAAGTAAACGGAGTCACTAAGCCAGATTAATTTCCTCTTCCTCGGATGGAGGACTGCGTTGATTAAGTCGGCGCAGCTAAGTTTGTGAGCAAATTTGACCTGTTATTGTGCTATTGGCAGGTGCCACTGACGAGTAGGGCACATAAAATGTTTGCCTTTATTACACCCTCTGGTCTGTACTCGTATTTGGTTATGAGTTTAGTGACTATGAATCGTTGGAGTGACTATGAATCGTTGGAGTGACTATGAATCGTTGGAGTGACTATGAATCGTTGGAGTCACTATGAATCATTGGAGTGACTGAATCGTTGGGAAATGACAACCGTTGAGAAATGACTATGAACCGTTGGGAGATGTTGTTTGCGTTTGTAGCTGATGTGGTCTCTTGTGCGCCCTGTTCCTGAGTGTTATGTGACTGACCATTGTTTGGTTTTGTCATGTTCTAACTTTCCTGTCTGGTCCCTCCTGGTCTTGTGTTCTCCTTTCCTCTTAAATGTTGCTTCCTGTGCACAAAGGTTGCTGAGGTCTGGGGAGAAGGAGGTTGGCTGGGGCAAGTGGAAAGTGAACATGTAACCTCTCGTCAATTTGGGACGCAGAGGCTGGTACGTTGTTCAGGGGCCCTTGTTGGTCCCCGGTTTTATGGGGGGGTGTGTGACGACCCTCCCTCTCTGTCTGCCGTATTCTCTCTGTTCTTGTTTCCTTGTTAGGATGCCGGTGGGCGGAGTTGGAAGGGTCGTCAGCTAAATGGGAAGCACCTGGGCCCGGCTGTGTCCCAGGATAAAGAGACCTCTTCCACAGTCATTGGGGAAGACTCTCTCCATGCAGACACCTTGTTGTTTTTGGTTGTGGTAGCTAATAAATATATATTTTTGATACTCGTCTCCACGTTGTCTCCCTTTTGTTGCGAACTCTGAGCCGGTTCGTAACACAATGTTTTGCTCGACTGAGGTAGAGTATCTCATTATAAACGGTTGACCACACTATCTATATTTTTCGTAGCTGTCCATTTACCACCACAAACCAATTCTGGCAATAAGACCGCACTCAATGAGCTGTATAAGGCCATAAGCAAACAAGAAAATCCTCATCCAGAGGCGATGCTCCTAGTGGCCGGGGACTTTAATGCAGGGAAACTTAAATCCATTTTACCTAATTTTCTACCAGCATGTTATATGTGCAACCAGAGGAAAACTATATAGACTATAGACCACCTTTACTCCACACACAGAAACGCGTACAAAGCTCTTCCTCGCCCTCCATTTGGCAAATCTGACCATAACTCTATGCTCCTGATTCCTGCTTACAAGCAAAAATGAAAGCAGGAAGCACCAGTGACTCGCTCAATACGGAAGTGGTCAGATGACGCAGATGCTAAGCAACAGGACTTTTTTGCTAGCACAGACTGGAATATGTTCCGGGAGTCTTCCTATGGCATTGGCGTATACCACATCAGTCCCCTGCTTCATCAATAAGTGCATCGATGACGTCGTCCCCACAGTGACCGTACATACATAAATATCCCAACCAGAAGCCATGGATTACAGGCAACATACGCACTGAGCTAAATGGTAGAGCTGCCGCTTTCAAGGAGCGGGACTCTAACCCGGAAGCTTATAAGAAATACCGCTATGCCCTCCGACGAACGATCACAGGCAAAGAAAGCATCAATACAGTACTATGATTGAATCCTATTACACTGGCTCCGACACTCGTCGGATGTGGCAGGGCTTGCAAACTATTAAGGACTGCAATGGGAAGCACAGCCATGAGTTGCCCAGTGACACAAGCCTACCAGACAAGCTAAATGACTTCTACGAGCACCTCGAGACAAGCAACACTGAAGCATGCATGAGAACACCAGCTGTTCTGGACTACTATGATCACACTCACCGCAGTCGTTGTGAGTAAGACCTTTAAACAGGTCAACATTCACATGGCCACGGGGCCAGACGGATTGCCAGGACGTGTACTCCGAGAATGTGCTAACCAACAGGCAAGTGGCTTCACTGACATATTCAACCTGACCGGGTCTGCAATAACGCATGTTTCAAGCAGACCACCATAGCCCCTGTGCCCAAGAACACCAAGGTAACCTGCCTAAATGACTATCGATCTGTAGCACTCACGTCTGTAGTCATGAAGTGCTTTGAAAGGCTGATAACGGCTCACATCAACACCATTATCCCAGAAACCCTAGACCCACTCCAATTTGCATACCGCCCCAACAGATCCGCAGATGACAATCTATTGCACGCCACACCGCCCTTTCGCACCTGGACAAAAGGAACACCTACGTGAGAATGCCATTTGTTGACTACAACACCCTCAAAGCTCACCACTAAGCTAAGGACCTTGGGAATAGTCACTTTACCTCAACTATCCTGTGCCCCCGCACATTGACTCGGTCCCGTTACCCCCTGTACATAGCCTCATTACTGTTATTTTATTGTTGCTCTTTAATTACTTGTTTTTTCTATTTTTCATGTTTATATTTGTTTACTTCAGTTTATTTAGTAAATCATTTAAGATTTTTTCTTAACGGCATTGTTGGTTAAGGGCTTGAAATTAAGCATTTCACTGTAAGGTCAGCATGTGGCAAAATATGATTTGGGTCATCCCCCCCTTGCTGCTCAGACTGCTGCCAACCACACCAAGCCCTGAACTCAAGGACAGCAGTTGCTCGACCACAGAGTCACGAGAACTTTCTCGCCATTCACTTTGCATGGTCAGATATAACAATGTTGGTGACATGCTGCTGTCCACAAGTGTTATATACACTATTCGTTTGTGTATCTTACTGTCTGCAAACTACAATCTGTTAGTTTGTCTTTTCTTAGCAAGGTGTTGCTTAAATAATTTGTTAGCCGCTAATGCTAAATCGCTAGTTAGCTGGCTAGCTAGCTAAATGTAGAAGAGCAAACGTAGCTAGCTAATACTGACTAGTACCAGTGCATGCCTAGATAAGGTACCGTTGCACAAAAATGCTTATCAGAGAGGAATAGGCGATGCATGAATATGTTAGCTAGCTAGCTACATGAAGTAAGAACATCTAATTAGGGTCACCAGGAAACACTGACTAACTTGTTCCTACCCTGTAAATAATTCCTCCCTGGTTGATTCATTCATTGTCATGTCATAACAACGTATTCAAGGTGCTGCCCACTATATTACAACTACTATATTCCAACAGTTCACCAATTAACTAGGCCTATATTATTTGCCCATATCATGCTGCGTGGCACAATGTGGAGTTGGATTGAATGGTATAAATGGAGAAATTGAAATCACTTATAATTTGTGTTGCTACCCTAGAGTCATCAACTACTCAAAGCATATTTAGATCTTTTATTTTTTTAACAATTATTCATAAAATACTGTAAAAATGATATTTTGTCCATATCGCCCAGCCCTAGTCTTACAGTAGACTAGCTGGTTGGTTTGATAGAACAGGAACACAGTGTACTAGCTTTACAGTAGACTACAACAGATCCAATACAATACAATCAATTTGATAGGATAAAAGCAAACACCTTATTTTAAGAGTTAGGGATAGAGGTGAAGGAAGGCAGCAGGCAACAAGGCAAAGACCAGGGAAAGCAGCTGTATTGCTGATAGACTATAAATAGGGCCCTGTGTTTTGGTTGATCATGTCATATGACCTGGATTTTAACCTTTATTTTAAGCCTTTTCCAGAACTTAGAATTAGACCAAAAATGTACACAATTGTCTGAGGATGGTGCTGGACCATCTGACATAAAAATAAAAAGGATACAGTTTGATGAAACAGCTTTAAATAAAAAATTAAAAGGTTGAACTATATGTCATGTGACATGATTAACCAAAAGACAGGGCCCTAATTATACAGACTAGTAAACTATGATTAAGCATAGCCTATTTTCCAGTGCCGCGCCACCTGTGGGAGCCAGTGCTTACTTGCACCAGAAAGCTTTAAAAACAGACGCAACATACTACTTCCTGTTACACCTGCGACAAAGATCCAACGTCAATCTGAGACTGGCAAATTTATCCACAAGGCGTTTACAATCAGAGACAAGGTGTCTTCGTTTTAAATCGAACACAAACCTCTCTCGCAGTAGTCAGTACTGGCTTGCCCAGACAGTGCTGTTGTGGCTAACATGCTGACCAGACCAGACACGTCTCATGTGCGAGCATTGCAAAATAAATGTATACATGCATTCCATCATTGCACCCACACTGCTCGCGAGCGTCTGCGCAGCCAGGCGCTAAAATAGAAACGTGTTCTAATTGTGACGCTCGACACGCTTCAAGTCCTGCCTCTCCCATCTCCTCATTGGTTTTTAGGAACATATACCCACGTGGGTGACTGAAAGATTCACTGAGGTCCACACTCCAGTTGGTTGTGGTAAAGCACCTTAAAGTTAATTGCCAACCGCCATATAAAGTCCAAAGAAAAAAGAGGCCTGACGGAAGGAGAGATGACTAGAAATGAATTTGGTTTACCGTTCTATCGGTGGATTAATTGTCGGAGTAGAGGACTTTGGGTTGTTATTTTACCTGAAACGCACAATGTTGATATCCCAGGACAAATTAGCTATCAATAGCACACTAGCTAGCTAAATTGCCATAATGGTTTAATGCTTTTCGAATGGTCCCCAAATGAATAATTGGTTGAGAGTTTGTTTAGCTATTTCAACCTCCGAGTCCTGATCGCATCAGGTGTCAGTGTATAAAAATCAACTTGCGCGTTCTGGTCAGCAAGTAAGCGGCTACTGAGGCTACTGAGCCATTCACGGTGCTGCTAGTCTCACCTTCTTGGCCGAGAGGGCCAATTTCTTGGCGGGCGGGGGAGACGTGGTGCTGGTGGGTGAAGATGTGACGTTGTTGAGGGCCAGGGGTTTTAGCTTGACGGTCTTCTGCTCCTCCGTGCCCACGCGCTCCACACTCCCGGCAGGGGAGGCCATGCCGTTCGAGACGTTCCTTGGGGGGGTGGACGTCCCACCAACCGGCGCACTTTTGGTACCCATGGAATCCTGGATGACAATAGCAAGCATTTGGTTCTGATGAATAAGATGACCAAAAACCAATGACAGACAAACTGACCATCTTATATCTGTATGGTAAATCCAGTATAACATTAACATGACTGGGCTAAAGAGTAATGGGAACTATTACATTCTGAGTGAGGGAAGTACATGTAAATAAGACAACGTGCATATCTCAAACATGCACATTTTCCTCCTGTATGTGACCTCAATTATATAAGGGTACATTTTGTGCAGTTATAGTAGACAGACTGCCCGTCCAATAAAATTCATAATATATTAGAACTAGTGCTGTACCTTTGAGTCGGAGGTGTCTGCCGAGGAGGAGTCTGACAAGGACTTGAGTGAGGTAGATGCGGCCAGGCCCCTGCTCCCTTGGTTCCCGTGCCTCCGGTCTCCGCCGTCCGACCTGCTGCCCACACCGTTGGAGGAGGGGGCGGGGGTGCTGCTGCGCACCTGGGGCTGCTGAGGAGGACAGGGCTTCTTCAGCTTCTTGAAGGGCTCCTCGATCAGCATGGGTCCGCCGGGTATCCTGGTGGGGGCGTGGGACGACGTCCCATTGGACATCTTGTTGGGCTGCTGGGAGCCATTGGCGCCGTTCCTAGACACGGGTATGCCCAGGCCGCCCTCTACGGACTGGATCTTACGCAGCTGGAAAGGGTCCAGTTTCTGCAGTGAAAGAGACATGTTTCAATGACCAAGCCTTGGGACAACACTCCATACAAGACACCCAGGAGGCGATACAAAGTCCCCAGGTTCAGAACAAAGAGGTAGAGCCCGCTTCATCTCATGAGCCATCAAATCAAATTTCATTTGTCACATTTGCCAAATACAACAGTGAAATGCTTATTTACAATGCTTACATCAAGCTACTGAACAGTGGTATAATGTATATTACATGGTGTAAGGCCCGCTTCATCTCATCAGCCATCAGGCTACTGAACAGTGGCATAATGCATATTATTAACTGGGTGGTTCGAGCCCTGAATGCTGATTGGCTGACAGCCGTGGTATATCGGACCGTATACCACGGGTATAACAAAATGTGTATTTTTTTACTGCTCTAATTACGTTGGTAACCAGTTTATAATAGCAACAAGGCACCTCGGGTTTGTGGTGTATGGTGAATATACCACGGCTAAAGGCTGTGTCCAGGCACTCCACGGTGTGTCGTGCTTTAGAACAGCCCTTAGCCGTGGTATATTAGCCATATACCACACGCCCTCAAGCCTTAATGCTTAATTATAGTCTAAGGACAGCCTCATCTCATCAGCCATCAGGCTACTGAACAGTGGTATATTACATTATTTAAGGACAGTATAGTTCATGTGTCCTTATTTGAACCGTTCTGTATTGTATTGATTTCCATGCAAATGGACAATAAAAGTATCACATCGAAGGCAGCAAGTCTTTTCATACCGTATTGCTTTCAAACATTCTGATGATGGACCGTTCTGCCAGCCTGTCCCATACCTTGGTGACCTGCGGAGACGACAGGGGCCTGTTGAGGTTGGTCTTCCTGAACTGCTCTGACGTCGCTACGTTCTTCCCCATTCCCTGCTTGGTGATCTGGCCATCCACGTTCTTCTTGGTCTCTGGGATCCTAATGGGCAAAGAGCAGGTATGGTCAATATGTATGGTTACTAACTACTACTGCAATCAGTCGCTAGTAACCATCCGACCAGCAATAGATACTTGAGCTATGCTTGATCTAGCTTGCCATGTAGAATGGAACCAATGGAATAGTTCTAACAGTTGGTAGATCATGCCGCTTGCAACACCAGGGTTGTTGGTTCGATTCCCACGGGGGACCAGCTACTGTAAGTTAAGCTACTGTCTGTTAAATGACTCAAATGTCATGTAAAACGTAACAGAGTAAACTCTAAGCTAAACACTTTCAGGGCTCACTTGAAAAAGGTCTCAATGTAAAAGGTATTTTTCAGACATCTGTATTTGACCCAGGTCTGGTAACTCTATTGTTAAAGTCTTACCTCAGGTAGAATAGGACGTAGGCTTGCTGATTGAGGACTACTTTGATGTTACTGGAATGGACCATCGAGTCATTCATCTGGTACCATTGCCCGTTGCTGGCCTGTGAAGACAGCGGAAATTTAAATGGGCTTTTCTAAATAAAGTGAAGGGACATCCCACAGTAGAGACTAAACAGAGATTAACAGGATAACAAACATACTGTTCTGATGGATTTTGTTTGGAAGTCTGAAGGATAATTTACATTTAGAACAGTGACAATGAAAATCTATCTCAAATGTTCCGTCTCAGGCCTACCATCAGGCTCCTTACCTTGACATAGCAGTAGTAGTGGCCAGCATGACAGCTGTACCCAGAATGCACCAGGACAGCATAGAGGCCGTACATGACCGGGTCCCCCATGCTCTGAGACATGTAGGGGCGGATGTTCAGGAACTCTGGGTAGCCAACGTCCTAACAAAAACACAGGCGAGATAAGCATCAGGGGCATGTTCAGTAGGGAGCAAATGTTTCAAAATGGGGGAGGAACTTCCTGAATTTGTAAAAAAAAAAAAAAAAACACACAAAAATGTGTATGTTTCATTGCAAAGCGTTTTGCAATGGTGTGCCCTACGGACTACAACCCAGTTAGGGTGAGAACTGTTGCACTGAAACAGCATTTTTAAACAGAGTAATGACTAATGTTGCAAGAGGTTTACCTTGGTGATTTTTCCTCCACTGAAGTTGGCAAACCTCTTGAGAGACAGGGTCAGAACATTGGACGTTCGATGGACTGTGAATCGCTTTGTTGCCGGAACTTTCTTCTTACACCTGATAAAGTGTAAGTGTGTTGTTTATAAAATGTCTATAACACTAATGTGGGCCTTGTGTATGTCTACAATATCAGTGTGTTAGAAGTTACCACATCATTACTCAGAACTTACTTGGCACACATGTAGGCGTTCTCTCCACTCAACACGTCGGGCTTGACAAAGAGCTCCAGGGCTCGGACGATATTTGCTGCTTGCTGAAAAGGACAGACGGAAGACCACTCAACACAGGCATGAAACCAAAAGGACAGACGGAAGACCACTCAACACAGGCATGAAACCAAAAGGACAGACGGAAGACCACTCAACACAGGCATGAAACCAAAAGGACAGACGGAAGACCACTCAACACAGGCATGAAACCAAAAGGACAGACGGAAGACCACTCAACACAGGCATGAAACCAAAAGGACAGAGGGAAGACCACTCAACACAGGCATGAAACCAAAAGGACAGACGGAAGACCACTCAACACAGGCATGAAACCAAAAGGACAGACGGAAGACCACTCAACACAGGCATGAAACCAAAAGGACAGACGGAAGACCACTCAACACAGGCATGAAACCAAAAGGACAGACGGAAGACCACTCAACACAGGCATGAAACCAAAAGGACAGACGGAAGACCACTCAACACAGGCATGAAACCAAAAGGACAGACGGAAGACCACAACACAGGCATGAAACCAAATAGTCATCAGCTGAATTCCTTTGGGACAGCAAACACATATCAATTAACTCTTTATTCTGGCTGAGGGATAAATCAATAGGACCACCGATCTGACAAGAATTTATAAGTACCATTCTTCCTAGGTTTCTGCCCAGGGAGTTTTTCCTAGCCAATGGGCTTCTACATCTGCATTGCTTGCTCTTTGGTGTTTTAGACTGGGTATCTGGGTAAGCACTTTGGTGACAACCGCTGATGTAAAAAGCGCTTTATAAAATAAATGTGATCGATTGATTAGATCTGTGCTTGTGAATTATTCAACGACAGGAGGAAGATACTTTAAATGTAAGCAAGCAAGAGACTTACTCGAATCTCCACAGCAATGTCCAAGTAAGGGTCGTATGTGTCCGACACACTTTTGCAAATAGAACACTTAACTGAAAGAGAAAAATATATAATTAATCCACTAAGGCAATTTGCCAATATGCCTTAAAAAGTAGTTTATCGATGTAGCAGGGTTGGGATCAATTCCATTTGAATTCCAGTCAGCTCAGAAAGTACAAATTCCAGTTCCAAGAGAATTGGAATTTCAGTGTAGTTCCTGAATTGACTGGAATTGAAATGACCAACTGTGCAATATAGTAGATTGAAAGCTGTACCTCGCGACCTGAGGTAACCTCCAAAGATCTGGTGGACCAATGTGGTGGCCTGTGTCGTCCGGTCTAACCTACGACCCAGAGAGAGAAATACATTCAAAAACACAAAGAATCATCCAAAAATGACAGAAAGAGGCTTTCTGAACACCCACATTCAATTCAATCCACATCTCAGTGAGCTATAATTAACGTCCTTCACTCAATGACTGACAAACTTACTTGGGGTAGCTGTTCAGACAGGCTTTCTGCATGGCATCGATGGTGTAGCGTAAAAATTCATGGGCGTCTTCCTGGCTACCAAACCGAAAGTGCCTGGCAATTTCTGCAAGTTCAAAAAAGAAACACCCTGTTAGAATAATACCAAAAGCCTCAACTCCATCCCTTATGGCCTCATGGGAAACTATCTAGAGCACACAATACCAGCACGACCAAGCCAATCTTCACATTGTGTTTTTGTCTCCGATGTTGGTTTGATGTTGTTTCTAACTAATGGACTGTGCTGTGAAAATACATTACTGTCCTCAGTGGGGGGAAATTACCTGTCCATTATCAGCAGGCCTACAGCATGAGACCACTCTGAGGCATTAAGCCATTCAAATTAGTCTCCTCTTAAATGGAGGGAGAAACAGAGACCTAAACACACTACAACCTGCTACAGTCTCCTCTTAAAGGAAAGGTTCACCCATTTTCAATGTTGTATTGTTTTCGTGCATCTCTGAGTGATGTTCTATCAATTCCCCGGCTCATTTCATGTGTATCTGCGTTGTTGGCATTTAAGCAGGCAGAAATCCGGCCTGTATGACGTAGCACTGTGATAAAGTAGCTCTCACTACACTGGAAGTTAATAGGAATAGGACTTTTAGATGGTGAAACAGTTTATCATACATGTCAGATTTCAATACTGGCCGATGTCTTAACTCGGGAGGATGTCTTCTCTGGAATGAGCCATTGATCATATTCCTCCCTGGAGAAATGTGTCATTTCATGGAGGATATAGAACACGTCATAATAGTCTGCCTCTTTAGTCCAGAGTGCCGGTGTCAGAGATATAATACAAATGAGATAGGAATCCAATGAAAGACGGACCATGTAATACTCCACCCAGCACTGTCGACCAATCATGTTCACGATGTCATGCTGCGTCACTAGGTTGCTAAGCTAATCATCACGCAATCCCTTCTCAAAGTCAGTGGATATGTCGAGAAACGTGCCTATTTTCCTCCAAAGTACGTAACGATTAAAAAGCTATACAATATTACAGATGGCAAGTTAATCTTACATCTAGGAAAAGATTTGTAATGTTGTAGTTCTTGTTGACAAAATTTGTGCTAACATTGGGTTGAGCTAGCGCCCTATAAACTCCCCTTCACTTTTTGGAGAGCACACCTTGTCCCATAATGTCCAAGAATAGCCCAGAATGCACCGTGTGGCCCATTGACATGCATCGGCAACATTTCCCATCTCCTTAAAAGTATATCTGTCGTTGCGAATGTCAGACTCCACTCTGAGGCACATTGATGTGCAGGTTGAACGTGGTGAGATTGTAGACTGCAAAATGGATAATGGAGTTTTAAGCGATTTTACAGCTAACTAGCTACGTTACATGCTTATATTGTCTTTGGTATTATTGTGTGTAGCTAGGTTTGCTAGCTAGCTAGCCAGCCCATAGCGGATTTTGTAGTCGACTGCAATAGATTTCCAAAAGGATTTTCCATGTTGCTAGCAACCTTGTTATAACGCCAAAATGAAACATCTGTTGACAAAAAATTATTCTCGGTGTTATTTAACCCCGTAAATTAAAGGAATGAGTGGTTTTGGTTGGATTTTTCCTTTAACAGGAGGGAGAACCAGTCTACAGTCTCCTCTTAACAGATAGAGGGGGAAGGAGACACCACAAACAAGAGTAAAATGGAGGAAATGGTGTGTGTGAGGAGAGCAAGAGGCTGGCGAGAGTGAGCGAAAAAGGCGAGGGAGAGAACGTCTCAATCTTATAGCCAGGAGACAGAGGAAGCTAAAGGAAAATCAACCATCTCAGCAGAGCAGACTAGATAAATTGTTAGCATTTCTGCGGGTTTGTGCTAATGCTGCTACCCTGCTACACATAGCCTGCAGTCACAAGGAAACAGAGAGGGCATCGTAGAGAGAGAGCAGTGGATTGGGGAAGAGGGTATTGCAGCAATAGGGAAGGAAAAAGACAGGGTGGTAAGAAGAGGTGGACAGGACCAAGAGAAGGAGAACAGAAAGGTGATCTCTGTGGACTCAGGCACATCGCAGGGCTGTTCAATGTCGCTCCAGGAAGGCCAAAACACTTCTGGTTTTCATCCTCTCTTAAAATGGGACTAATTCAGAACTGGTACATCAGGTAGAAACAAAAACCCGAAGTGTTTCTGCACTCCAGGAGCGGAATTGAACAGCCCTTCACTAGAGGACTCTACTACTGCACACACCATAAGGTATCCACAGTAAGGTGCAGGAAGAACACACTCCAAGTCTCCGCAAACTTAAACCAATAAAAATGTCAGTCATTCACTGTGCCAAGCTTAGATTATATTACTGACATTAGCATTGATCCCAGTGGGTATTTCTGGCTTCAGATCAGGATGAACTCACACCATCCCTCCCCTCTCTATATAACAGTGTGGTGGTTGTTGTACCATCCCTCTCTATATAACAGTGTGGTGGTTGTCGTACCATCCCTCCCCTCTCTATATAACAGTGTGGTGGTTGTACCATCCCTCCCCTCTCTATATAA
Organism: Salmo salar; assembly: GCF_965601325.2. NCBI lineage: Eukaryota > Metazoa > Chordata > Actinopteri > Salmoniformes > Salmonidae > Salmo > Salmo salar. Next base: position 90,026,718 of record NC_138293.1, on the reverse strand, counting down.
CAGTGTGGTGGTTGTCGTACCATCCCTCCCCTCTCTATATAACAGTGTGGTTGTTGTACCATCCCTCCCCTCTCTATATAACAGTGTAGTAGTTGTACCATCCCTCCCCTCTCTATATAACAGTGTGGTGGTTGTACCATCCCTCCCCTCTCTATATAACAGTGTAGTAGTTGTACCATCCCTCCCCTCTCTATATAACAGTGTGGTGGTTGTACCATCCCTCCCCTCTCTATATAACAGTGTGGTTGTTGTACCATCCCTCCCCGCTCTATATAACAGTGTAGTAGTTGTACCATCCCTCCCCTCTCTATATAACAGTGTGGTGGTTGTTGTACCATCCCTCCCCTCTCTATATAACAGTGTGGTTGTTGTACCATCCCTCCCCGCTCTATATAACAGTGTAGTAGTTGTACCATCCCTCCCCTCTCTATATAACAGTGTGGTGGTTGTTGTACCATCCCTCCCCTCTCTATATAACAGTGTGGTGGTTGTACCATCCCTCCCCTCTCTATATAACAGTGTGGTGGTTGTACCATCCCTCCCCTCTCTATATAACAGTGTGGTGGTTGTACCATCCCTCCCCGCTCTATATAACAGTGTGGTGGTTGTACCATCCCTCCCCTCTCTATATAACAGTGTGGTTGTTGTACCATCCCTCCCCTCTCTATATAACAGTGTGGTGGTTGTACCATCCCTCCCCTCTCTATATAACAGTGTGGTGGTTGTCGTACCATCCCTCCCCTCTCTATATAACAGTGTGGTTGTTGTACCATCCCTCCCCTCTCTATATAACAGTGTAGTAGTTGTACCATCCCTCCCCTCTCTATATAACAGTGTGGTGGTTGTTGTACCATCCCTCCCCTCTCTATATATAACAGTGTGGTGGTTGTTGTACCATCCCTCCCCTCTCTATATAACAGTGTGGTGGTTGTACCATCCCTCCCCTCTATATAACAGTGTGGTGGTTGTTGTACCATCCCTCCCCTCTCTATATAACAGTGTGGTGGTTGTACCATCCCTCCCCTCTCTATATAACAGTGTGGTGGTTGTCGTACCATCCCTCCCCTCTCTATATAACAGTGTGGTTGTTGTACCATCCCTCCCCGCTCTATATAACAGTGTGGTGGTTGTCGTACCATCCCTCCCCTCTCTATATAACAGTGTGGTGGTTGTACCATCCCTCCCCTCTCTATATAACAGTCACAGCCTCACTAAGGCACTGCAGTCACAAGCTGCAGTCACAGTGACACTCCCAACCAATGTTATGTCATCACCTTATGCATACTGCTACTGAGTCTCCAGGGTGCTCTCTGGCACAATGCACCATCTACAGAACGATTATATATTACAATCGATGTACGGGTAAATAGCAAGAACTGAAAAACATGCAGAACATAATACTGAATCAGAGTTCTTTGGTTCTCATTTCATTAGCTAGGTTTCCATCCAACTAGTGAGATTGTTTATATGCAGATTTTTATAATTTTTGCATAACAATGTGCACTCACCAAAGATGTTTCCATCAAATTTACTTGTGGATAAAAGGCTGTGCGTGATGATGTAGTGCAACATTTCCACATACAATTGAAGTCAGAAGTTTACATACACCTTAGCCAAATACATTTAAACTCAGTTTTTCACAATTCCTGCCATTTAATACTAGTCAGAATTCCCTGTCTTAGGTCAGTTAGGATCACCACTTTATTTTAAGAATGTGAAATGTCAGAATAGTAGTAGGAGAGAACGATTTCTTTCAGCTTTTATTTCTTTCATCACATTCCCAGTGGGTCAGAAGTGTACATACACTCAATTAGTATTTGGTAGCATTGCCTTTAAATTGTTTAACTTGGGTCAAATGTTTTGGGTAGCCTTCCACAAGCTTCCCACAATAAGTTGGGTGAATTTTGGCCCATTCCTCCTGACAGAGCTGGTGTACCCGAGTCAGGTTTGTAGGCCTCCTTGCTCGCACAAGCTTTTTCAGTTCTGCCCACAAATTTTCTATAGGATTGAGGCCAGGGCTTTGTGATGGCCACTCCAATACCTTGACTTTGTTGTCCTTAAGCCCTTTTGCCACAACTTTTTAAGTATGTTTGGGGTCATTGTCCATTTGGAAGACCCATTTGCCACCAAGCTTTAACTTCCTGACTGATGTCTTGAGATGTTGCTTCAATATATCCACATCATTTTCCTCCCTCACAATGCCATCTATTTTGTGAAGTGCACTAGTCCCTCCTGCAGCAAAACACCCCCACAACATGATGCTGCCACCCCCGTGCTTCACAGTTGGGATGGTGTTCTTCAGCTTGCAAGCCTCCCCCTTTATCCTCCAAACATAACTATGGTCATTATGGCCAAACAGTTATATTTCTGTCTCATCAGACCAGAAGACATTTCTCCAAAAAGTACGATCTTTGTCCCCATGTGCAGTTGCAAACCGTAGTCTGGCTTTTTTAATACCGGTTTTGGAGCAGTGGCTTCTTCCTTGCTGAGCGGCCTTTCAGGTTATGTCGATATAGGACTCATTTTACTGTGGATATAGACACTTTTGTACCCGTTTCCTCCAGCATCTTCACACGGTCCTTTGCTGTTGTTCTGGGATTGATTTGCACTTTTCGCACCAAATTACGCTCATCTCTAGGAGACAGAACGCCTCTCCTTCCTGAGTGGTATGACGGCTGCATGGTCCCATGGTGTTTATACTCGCGTACTATTGCTTGGAGAGATGAACTTTCAGGCGTTTGGAAATTGCTCCCAATGGTGAACCAGACTTGAGGTCTACAATTGTTTTCTGATGTTTTGGCTGATTTCTTTTGATTTTTCCATGATGTCAAGCAAAGCAGCACTGAGTTTGAAGGTAGGCCTTGAAATACATCCACAGGTACACCTCCAATTGACTCAAATGATGTCAATTAGCCTATCAGAAGCTTCTAAAGCCATGACATAATTTTCTGAAATTTTCCAAGCTGTTTAAAAGGCACAGTCAACTTAGCGTATGTAAACTTCTGACCCACTGGAATTGTGATACAGTGAATTAAAAGTGAAATAATCTGTCTGTTAACAATTGTTGGAAAAATGACTTGTGTCATGCACAAAGTAGTTGTCCTAACTGACTTGCCAAAACTATAGTTTGCTAACAAGAAATTTGTGTAGTGGTTGAAAAAGGAGTTAATGACTCCAACCTAAGTGTATGTAAACTACCCACTTTAACTGTACCAAATAAGAGTTAAATGGGTTTCCATCGCATTTTTCACTCTACTGACGGTTGTCACTGAAGATGTGTTACATAGTAAGTGACACAGCTCACACTCGTAGATACAGTGTGGGTATAGCCTACATAATGATTATTATGACTAGAGAGAGAGAGAGAGAGAGAGAGATCATTTCTATTAGCCAAACGGCAGTCAAGCATCGATCATGACCAGAATAAGACCCTGGATATTTGTTGGAAAGGAGGATCAAGCTCAACACCTTGTACTTTCACCACCCTGTGAATTTCATCACTTATTTCATCTGTAGTAAACTGTATGATTTCCTGAGTCGTAGTGGGAAGACCACACAACATCATGTGACTCCAATATGTTATTATAGCAATACTGGCACATTAAAGCATTTCCATTACTCACATAATTCATCTTAGACATAAAACCATCCCCACCGTGTCTAGCGTATTTGGTTTAGTTGACATTTGCTGTTTCCATCTGGCCCGTTGGGACATTTTTTCCCCCCGACGTACTTTACTCTCATAAAAAGGATGGATGGAAACCTGGTTAGTGTTTCTGAAACTAAACTGAAATCAAGAATATAACAGCCAATCAATATCATGTACCTTACAGGACAACAAAAATTGCAATGCTGCTAGAAACAAGCTTGCACTACAATTTTGAAAAAACAACGCCAACTCAAGACGGAAAACAGCTAAACACTTAGAATACTACTTACTTTTTAGGTCTCGGATGAAGGAGACAGGCTTGATGGCATTTCCCGTGTTGGCAAAGGCTTGGATGATGTGGTTCTGCATTATACAAATCATACAGAAACCCGACTGGTGACCTGAAATGGACAGGAATAGAATAATGAGGTGAAGTCAAGTCACCGCCATTACCCCACCAGACTGGCCCAGTCACCGCCATTACCCCACCAGACTGGCCCAGTCACCGTCATTACCCCACCAGACTGGCCCAGTCACCGCCATTACCCCACCAGACTGGCCCAGTCACCGTCATTACCCCACCAGACTGGCCCAGTCACCGTCATTACCCCACCAAACTGGCCCAGTCACCGCCATTACCCCACCAGACTGGCCCAGTCACCGTCATTACCCCACCAGACTGGCCCAGTCACCGTCATTACCCCACCAGACTGGCCCAGTCACCGTCATTACCCCACCAGACTGGCCCAGTCACCGTCATTACCCCACCAGACTGGCCCAGTCACCGCCATTACCCCACCAGACTGGCCCAGTCACCGCCATTACCCCACCAGACTGGCCCAGTCACCGCCATTACCCCACCAGACTGGCCCAGTCACCGCCATTACCCCACCAGACTGGCCCAGTCACCACCATTACCCCACCAGACTGGCCCAGAGTCACCGTCATTACCCCACCAGACTGGCCCAGTCACCGTCATTACCCCACCAGACTGGCCCAGTCACCGTCATTACCCCACCAGACTGGCCCAGTCACCGTCATTACCCCACCAGACTGGCCCAGTCACCGTCATTACCCCACCAAACTGGCCCAGTCACCGTCATTACCCCACCAGACTGGCCCAGTCACCGTCATTACCCCACCAGACTGGCCCAGTCACCGTCATTACCCCACCAGACTGGCCCAGTCACCGCCATTACCCCACCAGACTGGCCCAGTCACCGTCATTACCCCACCAGACTGGCCCAGTCACCGTCATTACCCCACCAGACTGGCCCAGTCACCGTCATTACCCCAACAAACTGAGGAAGTCATTTGACTTCCAGCACAACAGTTTGTTGCCTATTGTGTGTGTCAGATGTTGGCCGTTTGGTTTATGACGTAATATCAATTTCTTATCTTGCGAACGCACACAAACCCATTATTTTTAAGCAAACAATATGCTTGAAGACAAATTTCAGTTGAATGCATTCAGTTGTACAACTGACTAGGTATCCCCTTTTACTCATGGGAGTAGAGCTGTTGGACATGTGGCCCTTTCCATCCAACCTTTGAGGTCATTTCTAGACAATATATTTGTCCATTTGTTTAGTCTCAAAAACTAGAAGCAAAAGATTTGTATTGCCCCATTTAGTGGTCTACCTCTACAAGGCCTATATTGTGAAATTCAAAAAGGTATCTAACCAGAGGTCAACTGAACTACTCACAGGCACGACTGTGCTCCTTGGAGAGTAGATAGTTGGCCAGGGGCGGTGTGTAGGTGAGACACTGCACAGTGGAGTTAAGGAAGCAGGTGTTGCCCAGGTTGTGGAGGCCGGCTCCCACCCGGTAGACACGCTCCCAACGCATGGAGAGTCTGTTCCCAGGGAAGAGCATCTTCTGTGGGGCGGGGATCCCATCACTCTGGCCCCCACCCTGGTTGTCTGAAACTGGTGGATGGAGGAGTGAGATTAATTAGAGAAATTGCATGGATAATTCAGAAAAGCCATTGAGAATAGTTCAGACAATCTCTATAATACAGCCTAACTCGATCACGTCACCAAAAACCCAAAGAGAGAGAAACACTCATGGTGAAGAATAGCTCTATTCAATTCCACCAAAAAGGTTAAGACAATGGGGGATATTAAGAATATCAAAGCGAGTTAATTCTGTGTGCAGTGAAAACTAGACTTAACAAACCTCTTGAATGGCTCTATGAGAGAGAGAGTACATTTCCCAGTCAACAGCCTTACCTTGCCTCTTGATCTGAGCGGGCTCTGTGCTGGCCCTCTGACCCGATGTGGCCCCCTCACTGCCGCGGGGGTTGAGGATCACATATTTGGTCTTGAGACTGTCCAGCTGATAGGAGAAGCCTTTGCTGGCCGGCTCAAACTCAATCTTCTGCAGCAGGACCTTCTTGGCCGAGGAGGCCAGCAGCTTGTTGAGGTCGCCATCGTCGCCCGTCGAGGAGTCCTTCCGGCCGGGCTTCAGGGCCTCCTTGAGCTTGTCCACTATAGGCATCGTTTGAGCATCACTGTGGATGAGACAGAGGGTGGGATTCAGGGATCAGAATCACCTTTGCTTACATGTACCAAGGAATTTGACCTGGTGAAATGGCACTGACATGGAGAACACAGAACAAATAATGAAGAAATAATCCACACAGGCCTACAGTATAGATAAAGCAAAATCAGAACAATTACACACAATAAGGCGGCCAGTTTGAGACTTGTCAATTAAATCTAGGCAAATTAAATATTTAGTCACATATGAGCAAACACTAAATTCCAGTGTGTATATAGATTTTTTTCAGCATGCCTATGAATAAAGGTCATGATACCATAATAATAATACATCTCGGAAATCTTACTGAGCAGCAATTGGTCTCAACACTGTGTAGCACATCCACAACATCCAGTCCACAGTACAGCAGCTTCATCACTCCCTCAGAGAGAGAGGCTACTGTAGCAGTGAATTTCTATTTCCTGTCAGTGATTCCTAACCTGGCAACCCAGACTGTAATCTGGCAACCCGGGCTGTAAGCGTGAACTAGTGTTTTTCGGCGAGAGAGCAGCATATTATGTGAGCAGCAGCATATTATGGCAAGAGGACTGAGTATCTGAGGAGTCAGGCTGGGACTTGGCAGCCGTCTCTGTTGTTATGCAATATAGTGGAGGCGGGCATGATGTGTGTGTTCACGCTCGTGCGTGTGTGCTTAGCGGTGAGAGGGACTCGACACAAGCACAGCTGCTGTCTACCAGGTCAGATACTCATGTTCGGTCTATTCCTACATCAATCAAGTCGTCGCCATACCAACCAGCAACCACCCGACAGTCCACTGTCACAACAAAGGAAAGACTGGTGTGGTACAGTCATGCTGTTTGTTACATGTCCTCAGAATGCCTTCAGTTATTTCTACGTGCAATCGCTGTTATATTTGTTTTATTCATTCAGTTGTAACCGTTGATTATTTTTTCACTTCAGGGCCCATTTTCATAAAGCGTTAGAGAAGGAGTGTTGATCTCAAATAAGTTTGCCTTTTTAGATATTCTAGTGAATATGAATACATGGACAGCGGGAAGCTGATCCTAGATCAGCACTCCTAGTCTGAGACGTTTCTGAATACAGGCCAGGTTGGTTAGGCTCGAAGAAAAGCTACAGAATTGGTTTGAAAAGACACAGGCTATACTGCACGTCACTTGTGTGCTTAATATGGGACTGAGTAGTGAAATAGGCTAGATACTGGTCCTCTGTAGCTCAGTTGGTAATGTATGGCTCTTAAAAACGCCAGGATAGTGGGTTCGACTCCCAGGACCATATATATGTCAAATCTACACACGGATGACTAAGTTGCTTTGGTTAAAAGAGTCTGCTATGGCATATCTCATATCTGTACCTACTGTCATATATCTGTATGTACTGTCCAGCATCCTGAGCTGGTAAATCTATCAGAAAACCAGCAACAACTGGCCCTTTAAAGGCAGCAGCCTCTTCAATAGACCATCTCTGAGCAGATAACAGAGTGTAGGTGCACCTTTTCACAACCCCTGCCCTGTCTGCATGCGTCAGCCATTTGGGCAGTGGAGTGAATGACTCCTGAAGGTGTCATTTCCGGCGCATGCCAACGTGCTGGCAGACAGAGTTGAATGGGAAATGATGACAGGGTAGTGACAGTAGGCTAATTGCTCCAACGCTTCCCTCAGTCCCAGTCCGCCTCAATTACAACGCACCCAGTGTGGACTAGGCCTCAATGTGCCACTGATCAAAACAAGTCAGCCTAAAACAGGTCTGTGGCTAGTGTTTTAGTTGAACTCAATGTGATTTTTTCCCCCCAAGTAGTACTGGCTTAAGATAAATATAGGCAAGACTAGGTCAGCAGGTAGCCTAGGGGTTAGAGCGTTGGGCCAGTAGCCGAAAGGTTGCTGGATCGAATCCTCAAGCTGACAAGGTATTTTTTTTTTTTTTTTTAAATAGTTCTGCCCTTGAACAAAGCAACAATAGGTTGCTTCTTGTGTAAATATTTTCTGTCTGGATTTTAATGATTTGTACCACTGTTCCCCAGTAGGCCGTCATTGTAAATAAGAATTTGTTCTTAACTGACTTGCTAGTTAAATAAAGATGAATATATATATATATATATATATATTATTATATATATTTTTTTTAACTTTACTACAAATAGGCTAGCTGGAATAGCCAGGATGAGAATGATTGAATAGGCTACATTCCATTAGCTCAAAGATATGGTGAGCTGTTAAAAACCCAGCACGCTTAGAGTAAACAAAGGACTGCTACACAAACCTTGTGTCAACTTGATGTAGGACCAGCAAACTACAGGGCTATATGTTAGTGATGCACTAGCATGCTGCCATTGAGGGGTTGAAAAGCACTGGGGAGAGGAAACAGCTCTGGGTCAACAGCACACAGACACAGGATGGATCACAGAGCAGTGTTCTGTTCAAACCCACACTTGACAGAGAAAAGGGAGCGGAGCCTGACTCATCATTAGATCTGGCAGTGACGTAGCCGAGGGGGAGAGCAGAGGGGCTGCACATGCAGCATCACACACAAGGGCAGACTAACCTTCATGTGCTGCTACTGATAGAATTAACAATCACACAGCCCACAGTGAGATGGAATGGGTGGAACACCTACAGGGAGGTTCAGTTTATTCACCAAACCGTTTCTATAGGGCTGCTGTTCTACCCAACCATTGAACCATATAGGCTAGGTTACCACACAGAATGTTATGCCACCGTCAGAGACACTGTGGACCCACAACACTACATACTGTTCTAATGACATCACAATCAAGAAAACGTTAGGCTTTTTACTTAGATACTGATACGAGGATTAGTATCACAAAAGTCAATACCAAAATGATACCATGGCAACAAAAGGCGTATTAGCCAAAGTCACAGAATGGCACTTCCAGACAGAAACTCAGCTACTTGGCTGTTCAATCATTGGGCATCCTTTGAGTGCAATAAACACATTTGAACTTTTTCAAGTGAACATTTTTCAGAGAGAGCTATGCATGCATTAATTAAATCGATTATACAATCAATTTTACTTTGTTTTTACCAATGTAACTACATAACGGTAATCATTTATTTGAATGGTAAATCTATTGATAAACTGGTTAAATCAAGATGTAGCCTATACACAATAAAGGGGAATGCATATTCAATAGGAGTGAGAGCATGCATGGAGTTGAGCTTGTTTTGGCTGATTTCATGGGGCTACAGATGGCAAATAATCTGTTTCCCCTCCAATTGGGACTCATTTTATTGTACTGATTAAACAACATCTGCATAGAGGTAGCTTATTTTATAAAAGTGTGCGCTCACTCTTTAACCAGTAATGACATTCATGAGGCAAGAGGTGGGGGTGGGGGGCAGCCACAGGCCATATCAGAGAGGAAGAGGTGAAGTGAGAGGTCTCACTCTCGCCAAAATACGCCCAAGGCATTTCTATGGGAATATTTTGGACCCAAGCTTGTCACCTGCCTTTGGGACAACGACTCCCGTTGGTAGGGTGGAGACATGAGCATCCCATGAACCATATTCACAGAGTCAGTTTGCAGAGGTAATAGATAATCTTTCAGAGAGATGTGAGAATGACCGATTAAGTGAATGAATAAAGTTGTGGTGGCAATCGGATAAAAATAAATACAAAACTATTTTTGCAATTTGGTTTGCAAACAAAAAAATGCCGACATGAAAACAGCGAGCTCCTGCCTTTATAAGTGTGCACATTATTATGTGCAAAATATAGGGTTGCACATTTTGGGGAATATTCAGAGGTGGAAACCTGATGGGAATTAACAGAAATATATGCAAATGAATATTAATACCATTTAAATATATATGTTTTTTTGAATTGGATACTTTACCTTTGGATATATTTACCATATCATATGGAGACAAACATAAACCTTATAAGTAGACAGACAATTGTAAATTATGAAATCCTTCCAATAGAAAATGTAAAAAGCAATTTAGTTATGAATTGAACTTTAATGAAATGAGTTGACTATTCACATGGGATGAATTCACAAAAACAAAAGGGAATATTGAATGATCCCCAATGATCCACTGCATCTCCGAAAAATGTTTTCAACATACATCTGTAAAATGATACTTTATAGACTAAAGCTTTGGTTGTCTTCCTCTCAGGCTTCCATGTCTTCTCCCTGGACCTCCTCAATGTCCACCTCTTGAACATCAAACTCTGAAGCCTCATCTTCACTGTCACTTTTCAACCTTGTTGAGGATGGCTCGTTGTCAGGTTCAAAAAGCCTAACATTTTCCCGGGTGGCCACCAATTTCAACCCTTGTATTGGTCAGCCTGTTGCGTGCTTTGGTTTGTGTGTTCCCAAACAAGGTCCAGTTGTGCTCTGAGGTGGCTGATGTTGGTGGGATTTGGAGGATGATGGTGGCAACAGGGGAAAGAGCCTCAGATCCACAAAGTCCCTTCAACCAGGTGGCTGATGAGATATGTTGGCCCGACTACCATATTGCATCTCCATCCCAAAGCCCTTGCTTGGAAGTATACTTGGCCAGACTGCCAAGAACCTTGCCCCCATCCAGGCCAAGGTGGCGAGGCACAGTTGTGATGACACCATAGGCCTTGTTGATCGCTGCACCAGACAGGATGCTCTTGCCAGCATACTTGGGGTCAAACATGTACGCTGCAGCATGTATGCGGTTCAGGCAGAAGTCTTCACGCTTTTTGATGTATTTCAGAACTGCAGTTTCCTCTGCTTGGAGCAACAGAAGTGGGCGGGGCAGTACGGATTTATTCTCTTACATCTGCAAGCAGAGTCTGAACATCAGACAGGATGGCATTGTTTCCCTCAATCTGCGGAATGGCTACTGCTATAGGTTTCAGGAGTTTCAGGCTGCTTACCACTCTCTCCCAAAATGCATCATCCAGGAGGATCCTCTTGATGGGGCTGTCCATATCGGCAGACTGATATGGCTATTTCTTGGAGAGACTCCTTTCCCTCCAGGAGACTGTCAAACATGATGACAAAACCACCACAAAAGTTGTTGCTGGGCAGCTTCAATGTGGTGCTCTTATTCTTCTCACTTCGCTTGGTGAGGTAGATTGCTCCTATAACTTGATGACCCTTCACATACCTAACCACTTCCTTGGCTCTCTTGTAGAGTGTATCCATTGTTTTCAGTGCCATGATGTCCTTGAGGAACTGATTCAATGCATGAGCAGCATAGGCAAAGGGTGTGCTGTGAGGGTAGGACTCCTCCACTTTAGACCAAGCAGCTTTCATGTTCGCAGCATTGTCTGTCACCAGTGTAAATACCTTCTGTGGTCCAAGGTCATTGATGACTGACTTCAGCTCATCTGCAATGTAGAGACCGGTGTGTCCGTTGTCCTTTGTGTCTATGCTTTTGTAGAATACTGGTTGAGGGGTGGAGATGTAGTTATTCCTTGCCCACGAACATTCGACCACCAATCAGAGATGAATGCAATACAGTCCGTTTTCTCTATGATTTGCTTGACCTTCACTTGAACTCTGTTGAATTCTACATCCAGCAAATTAGTAGATAAGTAGTCTGGTTGGAGGGGTGTATGCTGGGGTAAGAACATTCAGAAATCTCTTCCAATACACATTGCATGTGAGCAGAGGTGAACCAGTTGCATACACAGCTCGGGGAAGACATTCATCAGCATGTCTCTGACTAAGTTGCTCCATTGAGTCAAAAAAACTGGTGATTCCAGGAGGACCATGAGCTGTTGCTATCGATAAGGTGTCTGATTCATAATTTTCACCTCAAATAGAAGTAGAGGGACAGAGGTTGCTTGTTGTGATTGCTGAGGGAACTTAATGAACTTGGCCAGATGATTCTGCATCTTTGTTGCATTCTTCACATGTGATTTGGCACATTATTTGCAAATGTGCACAGCTTTTCCTTCTACATTAGCGGCAGTGAAATGTCTCCACACATCAGATAGTGCCCGTGGCATTTTCTAGTCAAGATTATTAAAAAAAGTAGTAAAAAAAACCTAATACAATTCCATGTACAGATAACTAGCTAAGCATTTAGATTAAACTCCTTTGTAAGATAAATGTTATAAAATGAAACGTATGGAAACAGGTGAATTAACACTCAGTAGACTCAAGCAAGCTAAAACTAACTAGCAGAAATTGTTAACAAGTTAGAAATGATTTAAACACTTTGCTGTAGGCTACTATTTACTAGTTAACAAAAAATAATGTATGTCAAAATATATTCACCCCACCCAGTATTGTAATCAAAACTTAACAGAAAGCATGTAGTCCTTGGCTCAGACAGTGTAGTAGTGTGGGCTCAATAGCATCTCATTAGTGTGCAAGATCTTGAGAATCAGCTGTACATGTGATGGAAGACCGCAACGCAGAGGGTTGCAATTACATTAAATTGGGCATAGTTTAACCAAAATATGCCACAAGACCAGAATTTCCTTACATGTATCCCACAAAAAAGGTTCACTGTTATAAGCTAACCTTTTGATGAATTCCCCAAATTCGCCAGGAGGTTTCCAACCCTTTGCAACCCTAGCAAAAAACATCAGAAAGAGAGAGTGAGGGGCAGAATACAGACCCTCAAATGGTTAGGCAGATGTGGACATGGACTTACATTCTACCGAGGGATTTGGTGGTGAAAACGTAACATTTAAACAGCTGCATTCTCGCCACAGCTCTACCAATCTGTCATAATTATGGGTAAATCCTGCCTATTTCTAATCTTAAAATCTGATATTAAACCTTAAGACCAAAAAACACTTTTTGTATTCAGACATTTTTACTATAGAGTAATTTTCAATTTGTGGCTGTGGTAGCTAGTGACAACCTGCGTCTTGGTTTCATCTTTGCCGTCATTGTTTGGGTCTCACATGCTTGCCTAATCACGTCCTATCACTCATACTACAAGATACAACCAAAATGTGCTTGAATATTAAATCGGGACTTCCCACCGGGGGACTGGAGAACAGAACAGCCAGAATCAGTGTGTCCTTGACCCGCTCAAACTACACGAGTCCCAATGACCTGATCCTAGCCCAAGTTCATAGGATTTCATCCCGAACATGAAAATGTGTCTGGGACGGCAAAAACGTATCAAAATCCTGTAGTGTATGCACGGCAATAAACCACAACAACGAGACTGGTTATAACGAACATACACCACACGATTTTGCCATTTTGATGTATGAGCAGTGCTACAATGCGATTGGCAGCGGTCCATGCCCAATGAGCACTCAGCATGTGAGACCAAAACAATGATGGAGAAGAGGAACGCAACAACAACCCGCACTGTGTGGACCAAGGTGATGGAAAACTGATTGGTGGATGCCTTTTCAATGGACGGGTTCGTTTTACATGGGCAGGTGCCCCAGCTTAGCAGAGTTTGCCCATTTAAGAAGATTCCATGGGTCTTTAATTAAAACCTCCACTCACCCGGGGCACCGGGCCATGGAAAACGAACTCCACCAATATTACATTGCGTCCTACCATGACAGGAACAAAAAATATAATTTATTATTATCCATATTCTGTGCACCCATCTCTTTTGGGATGTTACGCCACATAATGATGTGCACATTATCTCAACACTAATAAAGTAGCTCAACGTTTGCGTGTCGGCATTATCCCCTACGACAATAGAAACGCAGGGGGATCAACTAAGGAATCATCGTGAGCACCACAGTCCTGGGGTTGAATATTGATGGAATTAAAGATTTGGTACAAGGAGATAATTAAATGTGAGCACATCCAAGTTGTTACGATGTGGTGTATGCCCAGCATTAGCTACTTGCCACAAATAGACACAAATAGCTAGTATTACAAACCTGCTTTTTTTTGTATTTTTTTTTTACACAAACCTTCTTATAAGGCCAAATAGTCCATATGTTTCGACTTGGAGGTTGCTGAATCTCAAGTCTTAACATCGGCTATAAACCCAGCGAGTCTCATTGCTGGACATTGATATTTTCAAACACTCAACACTGTACTTCTGTCGGGAAACTAGCCAATTTCCCTGACAGACTTGACCAGTGTTTACAAAGAAGTATGCACAGGATTGTGAAGTGTAGCTAGCAAGTTAACCTAGATATTCCAGTAATGTACTTTTTACTAGCTCGCGCTCTCCCCCTTAAGTACAACAATACCATAGTTCACTAGCTTACGGTTATCTACTGCAAAGTTAACATGTGTTTGTAGATTGCTAGTTAGCTAAATAAGACACCGCGACGAAGTCGCTAGTAAAGATTTTACAGACAGAGCAAGTTAGCTAGCCAGCCATGTTGGCTGCAGTAACTACTACCGTTACATAGTAAGTTAGTAGCTAGCAAGCAAGCCAGGTTAGATACTAGACATTTTAGCTAGCTTAGCCATCCAACGTTAACTAATCTGCAAAGCGAGCCAAATACATTGCAATTTTTCGTGTGACATGAATGTTATTTAATTGTTATGGGGCCTCGTTCAATATGTCCTTATCTGTGTATCTAACTTACTATTTAGCTAGCCAACTTGACCAAGGCAGTGTAATTAGCTAGCTGTTCTATCGTCGCTAGCTAGTCGGACCTGGTTTGGTCAAAATGTCTCCACGCGGAGTACAGTGGGTCACGAGAGGCAAATGTTAGCTAGCATCTGAGTTGCAAACACGTAACTTTAGTTACTACGCTAGCCGATAAACAAACATGCTTTAGATTAAGGATAATAGTTAACGTTATTCGTTACATATATCTATCTGTAACAACTGAAAACTGTCACCGAATGGGTAACTAGCTAACAAAATAACCACGTAACATCAGCAAGCTAACTGTTTACTGCTAGCTTTCTGGTTAGCAACCTTGCTAACGACTAACGTGGCGTCTCGATGCTGCAATGTGGTTAGCTAGCTACCCCCCAACCTCCTCACAATATCCGTCAGATGTTTAGTCGTTATAAAACAGATCGATAGACTGATCACTCTTAAATATCATTACTAACACTCACCTTAAGTTCAATCATCCGAAAACGACGACTGTTTGGCGATAAAGACACTCTGCCTGGCTACAGTTCCCTAATTGTGTTACATTCTTTCCCCCATGCTGCATTCTGAGAGGGTGTGGGCAAGCATGACTGACAGATTTGCGAAGCCAATGAAAATGCAGGTTAGCAAATCAAATCAAATTGTATTTGTCAATGCGCTGAATACATCAGGTGTAGACCGAACCGTGAAATGCTTACTTACAAGCCCTTAACCAACAATGCAGTTCAATAAATAGATTTAGGAAAATAGTTAATAAAAAAAACTAAAGTAAAACATTCAATAAAACGTAACCCAATAAAATAACAATAACGAGGCTATATGCAGGGGGTTCTGGTACCGAGTCAATGTGTGAGGACACAGGTTAGTCAAGTTAATTTGTACATGTAGGTAGGGGTAGTGACTATGCATAGATAATAAACAGCAAGTAGCCGCAGTGTAAAAACTGTGTGTGTGTGTGTGTGTGTGTGTGTGTGTGTGTGTGTGTGTGGGGGGGGGGGGGGGTCAATGTAAATAGTCTGGGTGGCCATTTGGTTAATTGTTCAGCAGTCTTATGGCTTGGGGGTAGAAGCTGTTAAGTGGCCTTTTGGACCTAGACTTGGTGCTCCGGTACCGCTTGCCGTGCGATAGTAGAGAGAACAGTCTATGACTTGGGTGACTGGAGGTCTTTGACAATTTTTTGGGCCTTCCTCTGACACCGCCTAGTATACACAGTACCAGTCAAAAGTTTGGACACACCTACTCATTCAAGGGTTTTTCTTTATTTTTTTACTATTTTCTACATTGTAGAATAATAATGAAGATACAAAACTATGAAATAACACATGGAATCATGTATTAACCAAAAAAGTGTTAAACAAATCAAAAAATATTTTATATTTGAAATTCTTCAAAGTAACAACCCTTTGCCTTGATGACAGCTTTGCACACTATTGGCATTCTCTCAACCAGCTTCATGAGATAGTCACCTGGAATGCATTTCAATTAACAGGTGTGTCTTCTTAAAAGTTAATTTGTGGAATTGATTTCCTTCTTAAGCCAGTCAGTTGTGTTGTGACAAGATAGGGGTTGTATACAGAAGATAACCATATTTGGTAAGAGACAAAGTCCATATAATGGCAAGAACAGCTCAAATAAGCAAAGAGAAACAACAGACATGAAGATCAGTCAATCCGGAAAATTTCAACAACTTTGAAAGTTACTTCAAGTGCAGTCGCAAAAACCTTCAAGCGCTATGATGAAACTGAGGACCGCCACAGGAAAGGAAGACCCAGAGTTACCTCTGCTGTAGAGGATAAGTTCATTAGACTTACCAGCCTCAGAAATTACAGGCCAAATAAATGCTTCAGAGTTCAAGTAACAGACACCATTATCTCTTAATTGCCTGACGATGTTATATTTCAGTTTTATGAAAAGTATGTATATTTATTTGTCAAACACTAAACTTTCATTCTTGTTTCAACATCAACTGTTCAGAGGAGACTGCGTGAATCAGGCCTTCATGGTCGAATTGCTGCAAAGAAACCACTACTAAAGGACACCAATAATAAGAAGAGACTTACTTGGGCCAAGAAACACAAGCAATGGACATTAGATTGGTGGAAATCTGTCCTTTGGTCTGATGCGTCCAAATTTGAGATTTTTGTTTCCAACCGCTGTGTATTTGTGAGATGCAGCGTAGGTGAAATGATGATTTCCGCATGTGTATTTCCCACCGTAAAGCATGAAGGAGGAGGTGTGATGGTGTGGGGGTGCTTTGCTGGTGACACTTTCTGTGATTTATTTAGAATTCAAGACACCCTTAATCAGCATGGCTACCACAGCATTCTGCAGTGATACGCCTTCCCATCTGGATTGGGTTTAGTGGGACAATCATTTCTTTTTCAACAGGACAATGACCAAACATACCTCCAGGCTGTGTAAGGGCTATTTGACCAAGAAGGAGAGTGATGGAGTGCTGCATCAGATGACCTGGCCTCCACAATCACCCGACTTCAACCCAATTGAGATGGTTTGGGATGAGTTGGACTGCAAAGTGAAGGAAAAGCAGCCAACAAGTGCTCAGAGCCGGCCAAAATCCATCTCGCTCCATCTTGTCCCACTGGGCTTCCTCTCATGATCATATTTGGTGTGAGTGGAAACGCCAAACGGATAGTTCAGATTCATACATCCGGTGAAACATATGGCTCATTGTTCTATCTGTGGTAACATGCTGGAAATCCAGAGGATTTCATTGATTGATGTAATTGAAAACACAGTGCTTGGCTGTTATGTAACAACATGAATTATGGCATGTTATTATGGCATGTCTGGCACACCACAAGACATAAGCCTTCCTTGTTTTCTGTATTTCATGTTTTTAATTTTGCAATAAATGTATCATACCCCCCCCCCCCTCCCATTTAATTTATTTTTATATAGGAATATGAATCACTTATTGTGCACATCCATTCTCAAATATGAAATGCCCTCAATTAAGAATGTACACTTTTGAATCTAACATAGCCTTGAACTGTCACATAAACAATAATGGACCTCTACCATTTTCAATGACCCCTACACTAAAGTTCATTCCATCCCGTGATTTTGACCTCTTTCTTCATGTGGAATGTACTATTAGGTGTACATTTCCAGTGTATTCCAGAGGAGGGCACTCTGTAATCAAATAGAGTCAACACGGGCAGGCACATAGATCTGTCAGCAGGAGGAGCCATTGTACCACCATAAAAATTCAGCATGACTAACCACTCAAATATGGGCATAATAATAATAATTATAATAATGGGTGAAATATTGTGTCAAATAAATTCTGCTGCACAATTGCTGAACAAGTAAATAAACACATCAGATGTATATCTAAACTTTTATTTGTATCATCTGTCCATTGTCTGAAGATACCATACAGTTCGAATGATACAAGGCGTCATATGCATGCAAGAAATTGTGTTGCTTCTCCACACACCAGTCTCATGTGGATCTAGCACGAGTCATCCATTTTCATTCTACTTTTCTGCTAGTACTACATAAAGAGACACTTACTTATACAGAATTGATACCATGTTCATTACGGGATAATAGAATATTTTTTTACGTGGATATACAAGTTTGGAGTTATATGATACAGTATCCCTGTTCTGCAGGCAAATGATTGATCAGTTATTATAGCAGTACAACATTGTGTTCAGTTTTTACTGAAGTAATACAACAGTAATTGTAGATGAACCTCTTGTAGAGGATGGGTCATGATGAAGCAGAGCACAGGTAACCAACAAGCTACTCTGACAGGCTGGGTTCAAACCCAGGTGTCCAATGCACCACAAGACTATGTTAGCCCGCTAAGCTAAAACCTTGGCAATAGCTTGGGGAGCTATTACAAGTTTTCAGTGGAGATTTTGGCATGCTACAATATGGGTCTGATCTGGTTTGTGAAGTAACTACATGTACTGTAAAGTGAACAGAAAACTGTGCCAAACATATTCCCTTTACCCCAATCACAATTCGAGAATATTCACACACAAAAAAAGTTTGTGTTTTTTTACAAAGAACACATGTAATTTGCAAAAAGGTATAACGAATCTCCCAATTTCTCTAATGAAATATGTTCTTACACAGAGGCATTACACCAAGAGACATACAAAACAACCAAAGCAAAATATTATAATTATACCAGAACTAAACAAATATAAAATACGTACATAACAAAAAACTGGAAGATTCATGACCTTGTTTTCAGACTGTACTGTGTGGCATGTGCAGTGTAGTTATATAAACATAGTGAACCAAAGCAGCCAGGTTTAGTCTCCGTTGCAGAGAAATCAACAAAGGGTTTTGTCCATAGTAAGACCTCAGATAAGCCAGTTAATATTATAATAGGAATGATGAAGCAGTTCTAGTTATACGACACAGTGACTTCAGACAGTGTGGCACCTTTTTTTTAGACCACTCCTGTCTAGTACATTAAAATTAACAGAATATTTATCCCACCGAAGAATATACACCAAGAATAATATTATCAGACTTATAAAGCAAGGAAGAAAGAATCTGAGCAGTGGAGGCTGGTGGGAAGAGCTATAGGAGGACGGGCTCATTGTAATGGCTGGAATGGAATAAATGGAACGGTATCAAACCAGATGTTTGACTCGTTCAATTTATTCCATTTCAGCTATTATAATGAGTCCATCCTCCTATAGCTCCTCCCACTAGCCTCCACTGAATCTGAGTCATGTTTAATTTGGTCAATGACATTACAAAACTGAAGCCCTGGTTTAGACCCAAACTACTTCAGGGCTACGTTCAGTAGGCTAGTGTTGAATGTTGTAGGCAAAGGTTGAATGTTGCAGATAGAAATGCCATGAATAGAGCTTACATGATTCCTTCCTTTATGTCAGAAAAACATGTTTGTTCTTCATGTATATAACATACGACCTGAACGTTCTACAATATTGTGCCCAGCTGAACATGCCCCAGGCTTTAGGATGGTATTTTTTTAGGAATAATGTTCTATTTAGAAACACGACCACATCGGCCAACAACACTTTGATATCACCCTTTTGGGTTTCAATAACACCTTTGGTTCCAGTTTAAAAGCGAGCGACAAATGAACGGCACAAGATCAATTAATACTTGAAGCTCTATATTTGATTTGTAGTTTATTTTTATTGCACTTGTACAAGAAGTGACCAGTAAGCGCTTATAGAGAGGTGGGGGGTCAGAAAGTGCTGTTTTCTCAAGATTGTTGCTCTCTTGCATACTGACTATTTCCTGCAACCTGTCACCTGACCTCTCTATGTGACATCACAACTGGACAAGTCAATATGGGTCTTGTAATTCATTGTTATTAACTACTTTACTGATTTATTTAATCATAATTATTTGGATTTGTAGCTTTGTGTACTTTTGTTTTCTCCATGTATTAATTGCAGACATCTTTAGTCACTCTGAACAGTGAGTGGATGACCTGTAGAGTTTAGGGGTCTTCAATATCCAGGAACTCTTTCTTGGGTGGGGCTATCCCCCTGTACCAGGCACAGGACCCATCGCTCCTATTGATACAGGCAAAGTGTTGGGCCTGGGGACCGCTGTGGCTCTTTTCCATCACCCAGTCCGTCCACAGACACTCCTCCGGGGCGCTGATCGTACAGGGGATGGAAGTGCAGCGGATGATCTGTGGATCGGAGCAGAAAGAGAGAAAGATCAAGAACACCGACTGATCATTACCCCAATTCTCTAGCATTTCCCAATGTGATCAGAGTACTCTTTAAGAAAATGTGCTGTGTAAATATTGAACAAAACTTGTGTACTGTAATATTCCTATAATTCCCATTAAACACCCCCACACACACCTTGCACTTGCAGCCACTCTCATAGCGTTGAGTCAAACTCTTCTTTTGTGTGGCACTCATGGCCTCCCAAGACTCAATAAAGTCACACAGTGTAACATGCATCGTTCCATCAGTCTCCAGCTTGCCTGCAGACATAGAGGAGATAGTGAGTCTATGTCCCATAGAGAAAACATACTGATACAGACAGGAACACTGGAACTCTTCGAGTGGGTAACACTTTATAATAACTTGAATAAGCATTCATAAACTATTTATAACTAGTGTACATAAATACTTAAAATCAATTAGTATTTTAATATGTATAAACATTTATAAGAATTATAAAATGGTTAATTCATAAGCATGTATAACATTTGTCATGATTAATTTAGAAATCTGCAGTTCAAACAATAACAAAGCAGACGCCCTGTCATGGTTTTGGTGAAAAGCTGAGGGATGGGGCTGAAGAAATGTAACCCCTCTCAAATTCATAGACAGAGCTATGGATGCAAACACTGACCACGCATGTGATTCAAATTAAAACAAGCTTGTATTTTGGGTTCTGATGGGGTACAACAGTTGAACTAAGGACATTACTAATTTACAAGCTATATTCTTCAAGAATCAATGGGTATACATCATTAATTTAAAAACACAAACATTTATTTAAAAAAGTTATTATGAATTGAAACCTGAAGTTGTACCAAAAATGTATTGTTCTAAAGCACTTGTTTTCTCCTACAGCATGCAGTCAGTGGTCATAATGCTGTAAGCATTTCTTGGTAGTTGAACCAGTGCTGGCAATAGATCTTGGTAACATAGTGAGAACCGCACCTGTGAAGAGATACTCCTTGTTGCCGTTGGTTTCCAGAGTAACGCCACAAACGGCTGAGGAGGGTGCAGTGAAGATGGCGTCGATATCCCGGTCAGGACCTTTGAACATCTATCCAATCACAAGGAAAGGAAGAGAAGGATCTATCAAACATGTCCATATGCAGGTCTGAATGTCACTGACTGCAGAAACCACTTAATAAAAAGGCTGATCATACCTTGATCTGTTTGATGTCGTACTTGATCCTCTTGATGGTGTTACCATAGACGTCATTACCAGCCTCAACCACTTTCTTTCCAACCACCTTTGCCCTGATCACTAGAAGAGTGAAAGAGAGGGAGACATGGTTTAACTCTACTGAAATAATCTATTTCCGTTTTACTGGTCAGTCAGACACTGACGGTTTAAGGGTGTTATGGGATCTAAGAGAACAACAGTAAAATGCTTTATAGACCCACGTTTCTACCGTCTGTTCAGACTGTGCATAAGTTTAGACTGTTTGGGTGCAACATTTTGGCTAGGTTTGCTCCAAAACAGATGAAAGTCAATTTTTCCTCCTGGTCCTAGATTCCTCGCTCTGGTCGTTTGCTTCTCCTTTAATTCAACACGCCTGGTTTAACTATACTGCCCTGTCTTTAATTCAACACGCCTGGTTTAACTATACTGCCCTGTCTTTAATTCAACACGCCTGGTTTAACTATGCTGCCCTGTCTTTAATTCAACACGCCTGGTTTAACTATGCTGCCCTGTCTTTAATTCAACACGCCTGGTTTAACTATGCTGCCCTGTCTTTAATTCAACACGCCTGGTTTAACTATGCTGCCCTGTCTTTAATTCAACACGCCTGGTTTAACTATGCTGCCCTGTCTTTAATTCAACACGCCTGGTTTAACTATTCTGCCCTGTCTTTAATTCAACACGCCTGGTTTAACTATTCTGCCCTGTCTTTAATTCAACACACCTGGTTTAACTATACTGCCCTGTCTTTAATTCAACACGCCTGGTTTAACTATGCTGCCCTGTCTTTAATTCAACACGCCTGGTTTAACTATGCTGCCCTGTCTTTAATTCAACACGCCTGGTTTAACTATGCTGCCCTGTCTTTAATTCAACACGCCTGGTTTAACTATGCTGCCCTGTCTTTAATTCAACACGCCTGGTTTAACTATGCTGCCCTGTCTTTAATTCAACACGCCTGGTTTAACTATGCTGCCCTGCTTTTAATTCAACACGCCTGGTTTAACTATGCTGCCCTGCTTTTAATTCAACACGCCTGGTTTAACTATGCTGCCCTGCTTTTAATTCAACACGCCTGGTTTAACTATGCTGCCCTGCCTATAATTCAACACGCCTGGTTTAACTATGCTGCCCTGCCTTTAATTCAACACGCCTGGTTTAACTATGCTGCCCTGTCTTTAATTCAACATGTCTGGTTTAACTATGCTGCCCTGCCTTTAATTCAACACGCCTGGTTTAACTATGCTGCCCTGCCTTTAATTCAACACGCCTGGTTTAACTATGCTGCCCTGCCTTTAATTCAACACGCCTGGTTTAACTATGCTGCCCTGCCTTTAATTCAACACGCCTGGTTTAACTATGCTGCCCTGTCTGGTCTGCAGATGTTCAGGTGCCAACCAGGTGCTGGTAGGAAGACTGAGGCACATGAGCGTTTCATCAGCTGTAATCTGAGAGAGGAATGTGCCTGGCCTGCTCTGAGGAAGCTAGTCAGCAATCTTTTGGAAAATTTAACCAGAATGCACGCATGTGCACAGGAAATCAGTCACACACTAGACGTTGTCACACACTGTTGGGCCCAGGCCCCTCCTCCCGAGCCCTCCGCCCATCAGTCTGGGTAGAAGGTGCTGACAGCGACACAAACCACCCTCTCTTTTCTTCTTTCTCCTCATTTCAGTCTGATTCAGGAGATTTTTAAAGGATTTGTTGTTGGACAAGTAGGGAAGAAATAGGCAGAAAGGTTGGAGTGGAAAAACATGGTCCTTGCCAAACAGATGAACTTCCTCTGTAACGATGTTAAGTTCCCTCTATTCCACAGCTGTCTATCATCATTAGGACCAGTACACCACATAGATGTACTTGTGTTGCTTTATCACTGGAATTGCAGTTTGTTTTTGTTTTGCAGGCATCCTGATCTAATGAAATTACAGTAGACTGGGTTTTTACTAACAGCTTTACCAGCTACTTAAAGGGGACATTACACTCCATTGTCAGAGTTTGTCAGAGGTTTACAGACCTCAAGATGGCTCCACATCCCCTGCCATCGGTTGTGCAGAGCCAACTATGCCTCAACCAAAAATGAATTAAAAAGATACGCACCACAAATACGGAAATTATATGGTGCTCATCTTTCCGTTCATTAGGGATTGTGGCATGTAGCTGTATCTACACAATACATAGCCTGGGATGTGTATTTATGGATCTACACAATACATAGCCTGGGATGTGTATTTATGGATCTACACAATACATAGCCTGGGATGTGTATTTATGGATCTACACAATACATAGCCTGGGATGTGTATTTATGGATCTACACAATACATAGCCTGGGATGTGTATTTATGGATCTACACAATACATAGCCTGGGATGTGTATTTATGGATCTACACAATACATAGCCTGGGATGTGTATTTATGGATCTACACAATACATAGCCTGGGATGTGTATTTATGGATCTACACAATACATAGCCTGGGATGTGTATTTATGGATCTAAACAATATATAGCCTGGGATGTGTATTTATGGATCTACACAATACATAGCTTGGGATGTGTATTTATGGATCTACACAATATATAGCCTGGGAGGTGGACTTTCCTAAACACAAGATTACTTTTGAGATAAAAAATAAATACATCTGACAAACTTTGACTTTAGAGTGTAATATCCCTTTAATATGAACATCTCTTCTATTGGTTTCTAAAACCATAAGTGTAGCACTGCCTAGCAACAAACAAAGGGCAGTGTGGAAAATGCTGCTATGAATGAAAGATGAGGTTCACCTCAGTGCAGTCCAGCCCTAGCTGCCTTCAGCTGTGAATCAGACTGGAGACTAATGTTAAACAGATGTTTACTTTGAGTTCAGTCGTCCAATTTCCCAAGGTGGCGACCGCAGGTACGGCTAAGACCAGTCTTTTAGGGAATTTATACTTTGTCTAAGAAGTACGAAGCATGTGCCTTAATTGGATTACAATACGGACCGAGAATAACATTTCCTTTTAAGGTTTTACAGAGTCAAACTGTTGACAGGGAGAACGGAGAGGGAGGGACAAAAGAGAAAGAGAGAGAGAGAATACTAGGAGATAGGATGGTGAGAGTGATGGAGGAATGTAGAATATCTCCAGGCAGGGAAACAGAGTTAAGGAGTGGCAGGAATAGCAATCATGCTGCAGTTGTGGAATCATCCTCATCACCATTTCATGTGTTTAGAAAGAGACAGGCCAGCAATACCAATACCATATGTTAGCACTGACATTCAGAGAGAGACAGGAGAGAGACAGGGGAAGAGAGAGACAGGGGAAGAGAGAGAGAGAGACAGGGGAAGAGAGAGAGAGACAGGGAGAGAGAGAGAGAGAGACAGGGGGAGAGAGAGAGACGGGAAGAGAGAGAGACGGGAAGAGAGAGAAAGACAGGGGGAGAGAGAGAAAGACAGGGGGAGAGAGAGAGACAGGGGAGAGAGAGAGAGACAGGGGGAGGAGGGAGAGACAGGGGAAGAGAGAGACAGGGGAAGAGGGAGACAGGGGAAGAGAGAGACAGGGGAGAGAGAGACAGGGCGAGAGAGAGACAGGGCGAGAGAGGGACAGGGCGAGAGAGAGAGAGCACGCGAGAGAGACGTCAACAGGATAGACAGAGAAGGAGAAGAGTCAACTAGCCAGGAAAAAGCACTAAACTCTACCCAGGCTGCATGGTTTGCTGTGTGCATCAGAACAGCTCTGAGAGGGCAGCCCTTGCAGTCATACAGATTCTAACCACTGGGCACACACTGTTAAAATCAACGTGGTTTCCACATCCCTTCAATGAAATTACATTGAACCAACGTGGAATAGGGATTGAATTCACTTCTGGGCCCAGTGGGTAAGGTCTACACACAGTCTCACTATAGTCTACACACAGTGGTGGAAAAAGTACCAAATTGTCATACTTGAGTAAAAGTAAAGATACCTTAAAAGAAAATGACTCAAGTAAAAGTGAAAGTCACCAAGTAAAACACTACTTGAGTAAAAAGTACATTATTTTCTTTAGGAATGTAGTGAAGTAAAAGTAAAAGTAGTCAAAAATATAAATAGTAAAGTAAAGTACAGACAACAAAGAAAACTACATAAGTATTACTTTAAAGTATTGTTACTTATGTACTTTACACAACTGTCTGCACAGAGTCTCACTATAGTCTACAAACAGTCTCAGATGGAACAGAGCACCTTTTCTGAGGCCACACACACACACGACACCAAACATGCCCAGGGGACCCCACAGTACTGCACTGAGTGATCCTTTCAGAATGATCGACTCACGCACACACACTCCCTCTTTCCCTCTGTGTTCCACACTCTGCCATTCTGAAACACACCGTTGCTAGTGTTACAGCCCCATGGACAACCAGTGTAGGGACAGCCTCCTGCTCCTCCAGGTCCATGGGGATTGGTGGTCGTCCCCTTGACCGGAGTGTACAGAAAGAATCCTCACTGGCTGAGCAGGAATCAGACACCGGACACTTCTGCTTCCCTCCTATGGTAAAGTAAGTCAGGTGGAATGTTCCAAAGACACCAAGCAAGGATATATTGACTGACTGGACTGTGGAGTGACACAGTTGTGCTGCGTCACTTGGATTGGTGGACAATGCTGTCGGTCTGAAATGTACTGTGAAACTAGTCTGCTCTTGGAAATGAGAGCTGGGTTCTGTGTACATGGCTAATACAGTACTCTCTTCATGTAATATCATTTTCTCAATTTGGTATTTCCTTTTGAAAATACACTAACATGATTGGATTGTGACATGTAATCTCCCTCTCCATTGAACCTGAGCAGATCATGAGTCCTACCATTTCCAAACTCCAACTTCTAACACCATCCGATTTTCCAATCACCAAACCTACGAAGAATTAACTGAGAAAGTCCAGAAACAAACTAACACATTTAATCTTCCTCAGCTTTAAATCCAAATGGTTTAACCTCTAGCTGCCACATTTATGTCTAACAGCGGGGATAAAAGCGCACTTCCTGTCTGAATGACCGGATGGTTACCAGTAGCCATCCATCACATTCATTACACTATAGAGCTGCTGGAACAGTGGGGCTGCTATTGCAAGTCTTACAGTGGTTTTATGTGTGGTTTTATTGGTTGACACACTACATCAGTGTAATTGGATGGGAGATGTGATGCATGTTACACAGTCTGCTCTCATTGGCCCTGTGCCATAACAACAGTGTACACTGTGTAGTCAACAAACACCACGCTCTGCCTGGCCCCCAAGGTGAGCCGAAATGAGGTACCATTATCAAACTACTGAGCCAAGCTCAACTGACCGGACTACACATCTATCATAGTGGCTGGAACCGTGCTGGAAAGGAGGGGGGATACAGGCAGCACAGTATGGATGGACACTGAAAAGGGCACTCAAAAAATATGACTTAAACAAGTCCTTGATAAAGCCTGTTGACAGATGTTCAAAGAGGGTAGATTTACCAGGAAGTGGCTCATCATAAAACAACTCCTTCTTGTTCACTCTGACTGCCCCCCCCCCCCCTAAACTGAATTAAAGGGTAACACTTTACAATAAGGTTACGGGTTTATAAAGGATTTATAATCAAATTAATTATTGACAGTCAATTAAACATTTTACAAGTAGTTAAAAAGTTAGAACTCATTGATTAAAATGGTGAGACAATCATTCAAAACAAGGAACACAAAGGGAGCACTCAATTATGGCTCTGGAAAAATCTGACATCTGTTTTAAGATTCCAATTACCTATCAGTGTTACATTGTAAAACAGCATTTCCAAAAAACCTTCCATTTCAAGTTCATTTCTAATCTATGGGAAGGCTAAATGACTCATCCTAGTAACTTTCCCAGACTACTACGCAACTCCACCGTGCAGAGGTGAAACCTGGGAGAGTCCACTGAATGATGATTATGACTAACATGGAGTGTGTGGTGTGTGTCCAATTCTAACCCGAGTTGCACATAAGTTGATTTGTTCTCGGTCTCAAGATAAAAATCATTGTAGGAAATGACAATGTTAACTGGAAACAGTTGACCATAGATAAAATCATTATAGGAAATGACAATGTTACCTGAAAACAGTTGACCATAGATAAAATCATTATAGGAAATTACAATGTTTACTGGAAACAAGATGGCCAAAGGCTGTGAAAAAGACAAGAAGAATTATCTGGCAGGCTGGCACAAGATCAGGAGAGGTTGCGGAACAGAGTGTACTTTCTAATTGTCCTCTTTCACAAACAACAAACACACTAGTTGGGATAGTTGCTTGGTCATCAACAAACCTTTTCTAACAATATGCAGATGGGAAAAATGTCCATGCATGTCATTTAATTGTAGAGGAGAAGGGTTCTGGTTCAGCCAGTCCTGCTGCATGTTTTCCTTCTGAACACAGTGGTCAGTCAGTGGCCGACAATTCCTGCCCTCTATTCCTGCCCTCTAAAGACTAACAAGACAGGCACTGGAGTGGGATCCACAGGGTTGGACATCGAGGAAGACATTGAGAAGAACCAATGAAGAAGGGATGAAGAGGGTAGGAACTAGGATTCACCTGGAATGAAGTTAAGAAAACTGCTCTGAACTGGGTTTGCTGGAGATACACTGTTGAGGCTCTTTGCTCCTCTAGGAGCTAAAATGATTAAGTCAAATCAAAAGAAAGACAGTAAATTACCATTTAGCAGATGCTTTTATCCAATCTAGTCCTCATTCCATATACAGTATACCATTTAGCAGATGCTTTTATCTAAAGCGATTCAGTCATGTACCCATACATTTATTACGTATGGGTGGTTCTGGTAATCGAACTCACTATCCTGATGTTGCCATGCTCTACCAACTGAGCTTGCCCCCTCCGCAGCAATGCCAAATTCATCAATCCACTCAAACCAAACAATTAGCTCTCACATCAAGTGTTCGCCATTGTGTCCCTCAATCATTTTGGAGAATCTACTAGGAATGAAATCTCTTAGCTTCAAATGGTTGTCCATAAACTCAACAGGAACTGTCCTCAGGGAATTGTGTGTTGCATGTCATCACACCTCTTCACTAACTGAAACAGCAATCTGTTTCTTGGTACATTTCTCTGAAACGTCAAGAATAGCTGCTCATGTTGTAGTGCTGCCAAAGACCCTCAACCGTCCTGTCTTACCATACTGCACAGGACAGACTGCATCAGTCCTCAACCGTCCTGTCTTACCATACTGCACAGGACAGACTGCATCAGTCCTCAACCGTCCTGTCTTACCATACTGCACAGGACAGACTGCATCAGTGCTCAACCGTCCTGTCTTACCATACTGCACAGGACAGACTGCATCAGTGCTTGAAGTAGAATGAAAAAGGTGCCGGTCCGCTTTAATTTCACAATGCCGGTATTCATGTTTTACAGGGACTAACCTAGAGGTGTCGATAGTCAAGCAGTTAAATTATGGTAAAGTGCTGGTAAGCCTGTTGAACACTGGCCCAATTCAAGCACTCGTCTGCGTTAGCTATCCACTCAGGACTTCAAAAGCATGGAAATATCATCTCACTTAGTAGAATGAACAACCGTTAGCCAACCTGTCCGCGTGATAAACAAACAGCCCAGCCAAACCCTGAGTACATAAGGAGCTGTTGTGATGTCAAAGCTGGCGCAGATTTTGCTTTGGACAGAAAAGGATGTGGTTATAATGGTATCGTCTGTTGACACAGCTTGCAGCAGGGCCTGTCTTCAGAGCAGAAACCAGTCAGCCTACTTTTTTCAGATCCCAAAAGGTTTGCATTCCTTTTCCTCAAATCTCTCCATAAGTACACACACCTCCAACTAGAAGCAATACGAGGCAGCGGACTGCTTGGTCAAATGCATGACTGGCATAACATCTGACCGTCGAGCGGCATTGAAGGGCTCCGTAACCGGTCAGCCCTGACGGGACGATTTCAATTGATGCGGATGGAAATGGATTTGCTTCTGTTCAATCCCTTCTCATGATTGAATAAACTGTCTGGAGATGCCAATTAGAAGAAGACTTCCAGTATATTCAGTACATGGCGTTGTTATCGCAGTGGTCCACAAGGAGTGAAGAGGATATCAAGTTCATACGTTTCAGTACATGTCAGACAGACAATGAAATACTCCCCCCCTGGAATTGACTGTACACCTCTGCCTAAAGACAAAAGAAGGAACCAAGTGGCCTTGGTGGTCTAGCTTGATGTGCTACCACCTACAGAACATACACGTACCAGTGTCAGCATGGGTTCAAATGTCACCTGCTGCCTGTGACATTAGTGATGGGCGGGGTCCATACAGTTACATATCGGGATACTATTTTTTATGATATATCTTATCGTTTTGACTATATCGCAATATTATTTTTGCGCTAGTTGGCTGTACTTGCACCAAAACACCAGTGTTTTCAGCACTTTTATTTCCATGACTGATCAAACCTCGTTTTCTCATGGCTCTCCCTTGTCCCTCTGCAGAAGACAAATGGGGAGCAATATTTTTGGAGCATCAAAACACAATAAAATCACAGTATCGAATTGCAATACATACAGAATTGTGAAAATCGCAAAACATCTCGTATCGGCACCTAAGTATGGTGATAATATTGTATCACGAGGTCTCTGGCAATTCCCAGCCCTGTGCAACACACTCGCTTCCTGTCTTTCCTACTCTCTGTCCTCTGTCCAGTGGAAGACAAATACTGAAACTCCTTTAAAGAAAGTGACCGAAGGCGCCGTCCCTCCTCTTGCCTGCCACCCCACCGCACCAACCTACAATGGACCACACAGAAGCTAGGTTGACAGTGTCATTCATGCCAGTCACCTTTACTGAGAGGGCAGGAGGTCCCAAATTGAACCTCTTGCGTTAAGAAATGCGATGTATCCTGAAAATAGGGAACAGCACCAAACTAGTACACCAGGCCAAATGAGGTCACCTCTAAAGCAGGCCAAGGATTTATTTCATCAGAATGGTTTGTGTATAAAAATACGCCTTCAACATAGCTTAGCCCGTTAATGGCATCGGGAAAATTACAAAGAATATTGTCTGATTTTCAGTGGTGAAAATCGACCAAGGAATTTACAGAGATTAAAAATCCTTCCAGAGGTTATGGGTTTACACAGCTGGATTTTAAAAGGCAGTGTGTGCCAGGGACTTTCTCAACAGGTTCAGATGCTTGGTCATGCTCTTCATTGGCCCTCTATTTCCTAATTTCCATCAGACGGGATGACAATGCCATTGCAATGTGACCACGTTGCCAACTTCAAGGCATCGTTGTGCAAAAGAAAAGCAAACAGTGTCCAGTGTTCACATACTAGAAACTGTTGACAGTAAAATTACCCATTCTGACCATGGTTTGTGCATTTCACAGCATAGTTGGGGTCAATTCCGTTTCAATCCAGTCAATTCAGGAAGTAAACTAAAAGCACCAATCTTCCTCAAATTGGAATTTCAGTTTACTTTCTGAATTGACTGAATGGAAATTAGATTGACTCCAACCCTGATTCACAGCCTTTTAGTGTCAATGAAATGAAAGTGCAATGAAAAGACCGTTCTGCTTTTGACCTTTAACCTAAACCTAGGCTTTATTCTGCTGCACTAATCTCATGAACAGGATTGTGTTTCTACATCAAACAAGCAAAAGGACAACATAGGAATAAAGTGGAATCATATTACACAGGTTCTACGCCCCTCGCATGTTTTAATTGTTTTTTTTATTTAACCTTAATTTAACTAGGCAAGTCAGTTAAGAACAAATTCTTATTTACAACGACGGCCTACCCTGGCTTAACCCAGACGATGCTGGGCCAATTGTGTGCCGCCCTATGGGACTCCCAGTCACGACTGGATGTGATCCCACCTGGATTTGAACCAGAGACTGGTTGCCTCTTGCACTGAGATGCAGTGCCTTAGAACGCTGCGCCACTCGGGAGCCCAGGGGCTACAGTCCATTACGGATTACAAAGGAAGACCCGGGAGTGATCTGCTCAACTATGCCTCTCTACCAGACTAACTCAACGCATTTAACGCACGCTTCGACAATAACCATGCCATGCCATGCGTGAGGCCCCAGAGGACTGGGGGATCTCGCTCTCCGAGGTCGACTTGAATAAGGTCTCTAATCAGCTCCACACTCGCAAGGCATTTAAGAATTTAAAATGGTCCACACACACACACACAGTCATGAAGAAGGAGTGACAGGGCCTCTTCCACCTCAGGAGGTTGAAAAAGTTTGGTATGGGCCCTCAAATCCTCAAAGAATTATCCAGCGGCACCATCGAGAGCACCTTGACTGGCTGCATCACTGCTTGGTATGTATGGCACAGGACTCTACAAACTCACACCGACACACACATAACATGCACACATATTTATAGTGACCACACACACACACACACACACACACACACACACACACACACACACACACACACACACACACACACACACACACACACACACACACACACACACACACACACACACACACACACACACACACACACACACACACACACACACACACACTCTTAATTTATGCTGCTGCTACTCTGTTTCTCATACATCCTGATGCCTAGTGACGTGACCCCTATACATATCTACCTCTATCACTCCAGTATCCCTGCACATTGGAAATATGGTATTGGAACGGACTCTGTATATACTGTACTGCAGCTTCTTACTTTCTCATGTTCATCTTATTTCTTGTGTGTTTTTTTTCTACCTTATGTTATTTTTAGTACTTCATTGATACTGAATATTGCATTGTTGGGTTTAGAGCTCGCAAGAAAGGCATTTCACTGTCCTTGTGCACATGCCATTAAAACGTGAAACTCTACGAACTCTGGTGCCATTGCAACCTATAGCAGAGAAACTGTGGAATAAGTAAACTGCTGTATATATACACACCACAGGCTGAGCCAGCTCACAACCACGAAGAAAGTCCCTGAAAAAACAGTATTTAAACATCAAGACAAGCCGGTCACTGTTCAGAGATTCTCGTTAGCATAAGTTAGTTATGTAAAGACAAGTAACCCAAACAGGCAGTGGTCTGTACCTGGTCAAATCAGAAGAGAAAGAGGCCCAGAAACAGATCCTCGTTGGTTTCCAAAGGTTTGGCCTAATATGACTAAATCAAATACAATTTTATCAAATACAATTTTATTGGTCGCAGACACATGTTTAGCAGATGTTATTGCGGGTTACTGAAATGTTTGTGTTCCCAGCTCCAACAGGGCAGTAGTATCTAACAATACACAACAATACACACATCTAAAAGTCAAATAAATATTAGGATGAGCAATGTTGGAGTGGAATTGACTAAAATACAGTATAACTAGTGGGATTCCCTGGTTCTTTAAAGTACATATACAGTCATCAGCCTTCAGGCTGGACGTGGACGCTGTAGTACATTCTTAGAAATAGAAACGTGCTATCTAGAACCTAAAAGGGTTCTTCGGCTGTCCCCATAGGAGAACCCTTTGAAGAACCTTTTTGGGTTCCAAATAGAACCCTTTCCACAGAGAGTTTTACATGGAACCCCAAAGGGTTCAACCTGGAACCAAAAAGGTTTCTCCTATGGGGACAACTGAAGAAACCTTTTGGAATCCTTTTCTCTAAGAGTGCACTGGGTCGTGTTCACAAGTCATGAAACTGAAGAAAACTTTCCGAAACGGGGAGGTAGGCCTACTACCTACACTTGTCAAATAAGAAACACTCATTTTTTCACTTTTTCCATTGCACAACGTTTTGCTACAGTGGCCTAATGAACGTGAGCAACCCTGCCTGGACCTCACACCAAAGCCCATGTTTCCCAGATACCATTTGCCACACAGGCTAGCAGTAGTAACTATACAGTAGTAATAGTGGCTGCAGTAGAAGGCATCTATCATCTGTAGTTGTTGTTCTGGTGGTTTAGGCTTGACCAGGGCAGAACCCATCCAGGGTTCTAGATTTCTTAATTCCACCCTTTTACCTTTAGATCTGTGTGTATTGTTGTGAATTGTTAGATATTACTGCACTGTTGGAGCTAGGAACACAAGCATTTCGCTACACCCACAATAACATCTGCTAAATATGTGTATACGACCAATAAAATGTGATTTGATATAGAAGAAGGTCCCAGAAAAACAGTTCTCAGTCACAACACAGTGGATTGTGCTACTCGACTCCCAACATCTTGCCTGTTCATGGTACACTTTGATGACCAATACAAGGATCTGGCCAGAGAACCACCCATAGTAGAGCTCACAACAAACACTATTTACCCACAATGCATTACACAAGCTTTTTTTTTATTCGTATCTGCCTGTATGGATGTTAACATAACAGCACAACAGCATGACAGCACCTTTGAAAGGACAGATGACTTTAAATGGATACATTTCTAGCATATTTTGACCTTGTCAAATCCACTATGAGCCAGACATAGGTCAGTCACATTCCACAGAATTAACAACTATCCTGTGTTTATTTCACAAGGACATGAAGGAAGAAGATGCTAGAATATTCTTAGTTGGTTATGTTTGAGAATATCTCCCTTCATGTGACCCCAAGGGGATTTAAATGATCTGGAGAAGAAAATAGGTCTGAGTGTCTGGTACAGTAGCTGCTGCTATAAGACTACTCTATAGAGGACACAGTGTCTGGTACAGTAGCTGCTGCTATAAGACTACTCTATAGAGGGCACAGTGTCTGGTACAGTAGCTGCTGCTATAAGACTACTCTATAGAGGGTACAGTGTCTGGTACAGTAGCTGCTGCTATAAGACTACTCTATAGAGGGCACAGTGTCTGGTACAGTAGCTGCTGCTATAAGACTACTCTATAGAGGACACAATGTCTGGTACAGTAGCTGATGCTATAAGACTACTCTATAGAGGGCACAGTGTCTGGTACAGTAGCTGCTGCTATAAGACTACTCTATAGAGGGCACAGTGTCTGGTACAGTAGCTGCTGCTATAAGACTACTCTATAGAGGGTACAGTGTCTGGTACAGTAGCTGCTGCTATAAGACTACTCTATAGAGGGCACAGTGTCTGGTACAGTAGCTGATGCTATAAGACTACTCTATAGAGGGCACAGTGTCTGGTACAGTAGCTGATGCTATAAGACTACTCTATAGAGGGCACAGTGTCTGGTACAGTAGCTGCTGCTATAAGACTACTCTATAGAGGGCACAGTGTCTGGTACAGTAGCTGCTGCTATAAGACTACTCTATAGAGGGCACAGTGTCTGGTACAGTAGCTGCTGCTATAAGACTACTCTATAGAGGGCACAGTGTCTGGTACAGTAGCTGCTGCTATAAGACTACTCTATAGAGGGCACAGTGTCTGGTACAGTAGCTGCTGCTATAAGACTACTCTATAGAGGGCACAGTGTCTGGTACAGTAGCTGATGCTATAAGACTACTCTATAGAGGACACAGTGTCTGGTACAGTAGCTGATGCTATAAGACTACTCTATAGAGGGCACAGTGTCTGGTACAGTAGCTGCTGCTATAAGACTACTCTATAGAGGGCACAGTGTCTGGTACAGTAGCTGCTGCTATAAGACTACTCTATAGAGGACACAGTGTCTGGTACAGTAGCTGCTGCTATAAGACTACTCTATAGAGGACACAGTGTCTGGTACAGTAGCTGATGCTATAAGACTACTCTATAGAGGGCACAGTGTCTGGTACAGTAGCTGCTGCTATAAGACTACTCTATAGAGGGCACAGTGTCTGGTACAGTAGCTGCTGCTATAAGACTACTCTATAGAGGGCACAGTGTCTGGTACAGTAGCTGCTGCTATAAGACTACTCTATAGAGGGTACAGTGTCTGGTACAGTAGCTGCTGCTATAAGACTACTCTATAGAGGGCACAGTGTCTGGTACAGTAGCTGATGCTATAAGACTACTCTATAGAGGACACAGTGTCTGGTACAGTAGCTGCTGCTATAAGACTACTCTATAGAGGGCACAGTGTCTGGTACAGTAGCTGCTGCTATAAGACTACTCTATAGAGGGCACAGTGTCTGGTACAGTAGCTGCTGCTATAAGACTACTCTATAGAGGGCACAGTGTCTGGTACAGTAGCTGCTACGATAAGACTACTCTATAGAGGGCACAGTGTCTGGTACAGTAGCTGCTGCTATAAGACTACTCTATAGAGGGCACAGTGTCTGGTACAGTAGCTGCTGCTATAAGACTACTCTATAGAGGGCACAGTGTCTGGTACAGTAGCTGCTGCTATAAGACTACTCTATAGAGGGCACAGTGTCTGGTACAGTAGCTGCTGCTATAAGACTACTCTATAGAGGACACAGTGTCTGGTACAGTAGCTGCTGCTATAAGACTACTCTATAGAGGGCACAGTGTCTGGTACAGTAGCTGCTGCTATAAGACTACTCTATAGAGGGCACAGTGTCTGGTACAGTAGCTGATGCTATAAGACTACTCTATAGAGGGCACAGTGTCTGGTACAGTAGCTGCTGCTATAAGACTACTCTATAGAGGGCACAGTGTCTGGTACAGTAGCTGCTGCTATAAGACTACTCTAGAGCATCAGTGTGACAGGAAAAAGAAAAAGAAGGGGGGGTTGATGGGTTCTGTCTGTAAAACGTAAAGTATGTGAAGTATTGGATAATTTCATGTTGAATTGAACATTTGTTTTGAAGCAACGTGCTGTGTGTGTGTATGTGTGCAGTGTGAGAGAGAGAAAAAGAGAGGTGTTCATTAGCAGCCTCTATTCCACCCATCACCATTCCCTCCTGTATTCCCAGTATGTTGCAAATAAAGCAGGCCATCCATCTTAAATGGTGAAACATATTAACTGTCAAAGATTAGTGATATAACCTACCACTATTATTTGATTTTCATAATAGTCTACACCAAGAAGTCTACACTACAACTGAGTGCCTTGGGCTAAATGTAGGAAAACATTATTTTTATATTTTGGTGTATATCATTTAGCTTTTGGACAAATAACAATGAATCTGAAGGCATACTGTAGGCCTATAGCAAAATAGAACAGTTGGTGTAGAAAACCTACAGGAGGGTAGCTATCCAGGAACAGGGTTTGAGAACCCTGGCTGTAGTCCGTTTTACTGTTGCCTACTTAATTATGTAAATAATTGTGTGAGAATACGTAAATATAGGCCTAATGATCATGGCATGAAAATTATACAAAGTTACAACGACCATAGACAATTCTGCATGATGCGCAAAAATGTGTAGTAGCCTATCTTGATACAGTGTAGTAGCATATCTATCAACATGTGAAGAGAAACAAATGTTGCCAAAATTGCTTACCGACATCTGCGTTGCAAAAAGCCTGTTGAGGATGCGCAGGGGAGCAACTGCAAGCTTCTGCGATGTCTTCGACCCGCCAGAGGAACAGAACGACCAGAGTAAAGAAACAACTGCTTACGGACCAAGTCATTTTGGAAACGAAATATTCTACTGTCGACTGTATGGAAAAATCTATCAATCTATCGCGTGGAGGGAAAATGTTTACCCCACGACAGCTAAAGAACAGAAACACAAATATATATTCAGTCCCAAGCTTTTCAGAAGGTCGTGAAGTCGATTGTTTCGCCAAATATCACAAAAGGATCGCACTATTGAAAGTGTGACATGTAAACTACACTAGAACATTGCTCTTTCCCTTCTAGACTGTTCCAGACTGACAGACACCTAGAAATGTGTTTTCCTTGCCTTTTATGGTGGGCTGTGAGCTCCTCCCCCAGTCAGGACCTAACCAGTGGCAGGCAGGCTGAGCATTCTATAAAACAGCAGATTCATGTTGAATGAGCTCTAGTAACAATGAGGTTGTTTTTCATCAATAGGCTAGGCTTATGTAATGTGTCTAAGAGTCTAGCCTACATTATGTATATCTTTATATGTAGGCTATGAAGTCTCCGTTTCCATATCCTCATGGCATTATCTAAATATGTGACTTGAATAAAGGTTGGATTTAGGCCTAATAACAAGTCACTAATTCCAAACATGTCCTATCTGATGTCTACAACATTTTAATATAGCGCCTGCTCTTGTCATGTGATTTCCTTTAAGCATTTATCCACAACCGATGGCCTACTTTGCTGTACTTTTTCCCAAGTTCAAATATCTCTCAGTGTGCTTCCACAGACCTGTGTATAGTGAGTGCAATGTGGACCTTGTGTGTCTGGGAGCAATTTCAGCAGCTAATAGGAAACCCAAGACATCACAGCACACAAGGAAATACCAGTACACAGAGAGAAAGAGAGAGAGAGATAAAGAGAGAGATAGAGAGATATGTATGTTTATTTATTTTCCCTTTTGTACTATTTGTACTATTTGCACATCATTAAACTGTACAGAGCCATAATATGACATGTGAAATGTGTCTCTTCCTGTGAAACTTGTGAGTGTAATGTTTACTGTTATTTTTGGATTGTTTATTTCACTTTTGTTTATTATCTATAGCACTTGCTTTGGCAATGTAAACAAATGTTTCCCATGCCCATAAAGCCCTTTGAATTTAACTTAATTAAGAAATAAAGATAGAGAGACAGAGAGAGAGAGAGAATAGAGGTTTAGGGGGAGGAGGGATGAGGGATGACATCATCCCATTAAACATAATAGATTCAATCTGGTGGCAATTCCCCTAATGTAAGCTACCCAAACCCCTGCTTCTTTCCCTGCTCCCTGGCTTCCTGCTGAATGAAACATAATGCTATAGTCAGATATATTCAGGCATTTAGCATCCCCCTACTCCCATGCACAAAAATGGCCTGTTCCTTTGTTGGAAAAACGTATTCACCACTGGCTGCTTGTAACACCAGCTCGGGAAGTTGAGGGGACTTGGAGAATTGGGGTTTGTGGCCTCCAGACTCTGTTTTGTCTTGTTTCTGGCCTGGGAGTGGTTGTGTGTGTGTGTGTGTGTGTGTGTGTGTGTGTGTGTGTGTGTGTGTGTGTGTGTGTGTGTGTGTGTGTGTGTGTGTGTGTGTGTGTGTGTGTGTGTGTGTGTGTGTGTGTGTGTGTGTGTGTGTGTGTGTGTGTGTAACATGGAGTACATGGTGTGTTGTAATAGGGGAAAGGAGGAATAAGGAAGAGAGGAGAGTTGTGGTTGGAGCGTGAGTCACACATCTCACTCTCTCTCTCTCTCTCTGTCTCTCTCTCTGTCTCTCTCTCTCTCAATCTCTCTCTCTGACATCATCTTTGGCGTCCATCCGCTGTTCCTCTGGGTTCCATATTTCCACTCTTTTGCGCATTGAACATTTTTGCTTGGTTGCTTTTCCACAGCTCTGTGCTGCCTGCCGGCTACCCCATGCCCATATAAAAAAGAGAAAGAGAGAGAGGACAGCTCCCAGTCTTCCAGTCAGTTGCCACTACACACTTGCTTCACAGCCTAGTCCCATATATTTATTTATTTTGATTTATTTCACCTTTATTTAACCAGGTAGTTGAGAACAAGTTCTCATTTACAATTGCGACCTGGCCAAGATAAAGCATAGCAGTTCGACACATACAACAACACAGAGTTACACATGGAGTAAAACAAACATACAGTCAATAATAGAGTAGAAAAATAAGTCTATATAAAATGTGAGCAAATGAGGTGAGATAAGGGAGGTAAAGGCAAAAAAGGCCATGGTGGCAAAGTAAATACAGTATAGCAAGTAAAACACTGGAATGGTAGATTTGCAGTGGAAGAAAGTGCAAAGTAGAAATAGAAATAATGGGGTGCAAAGGAGCAAAATAAATAAATAAATAAATACAGTAGGGGAAGAGGTAGTTGTATGGGCTAAATTATAGATGGGCTATGTACAGGTGCAGTGATCTGTGAGCTGCCCTGACAGCTGGTGCTTGAAGCTAGTGAGGGAGATAAGTGTTTCCAGTTTCAGAGATTTTTGTAGTTCGTTCCAGTCATTGGCAGCAGAGAACTGGAAGGAGAGACGGCCAGAGGAGGAATTGGCTTTGGGGGTGACCAGAGAGATATACCTGCTGGAGCGCATGCTACAGGTGGGTGCTGCTATGGTGACCAGTGAGCGGAGATAAGGGGGTCATCTTGTAGGTCATCTTGTAGATCCCATGCCCACATCCCATGCCATCAGTTGTATACAGATATGTGCCTTCCCCAAATTAATGGAAAAGATAAACACAGCAAATCTGGAAATTAAATGGTGCTTATCTCTTCCATTCATTTCAGATAGTGGTATAAACACTTTATTTTAAGGTAAATATATCATTCATTTGACATAAACGATGAACAACTAAACTTCCATAGTGTATCTTTAAATTATAATGACTACTGTGTATTAGCACCAGGGTTGGGTAGTAACGGATTACATGTAACAGGGATTACGTAATCAGATATAAAAAATGAAGTAACTGTA
This sequence comes from Salmo salar, assembly GCF_965601325.2. Classification (NCBI taxonomy): domain Eukaryota; kingdom Metazoa; phylum Chordata; class Actinopteri; order Salmoniformes; family Salmonidae; genus Salmo; species Salmo salar. Next base: position 89,986,819 of record NC_138293.1, on the reverse strand, counting down.
ATCAACCTAGATTACTTTTGAAAAATGTGTAATCAGATTACAATTACAGTCTTAAAAACAGATGATAACATATTGGATTATGTGTGCTATAAGTGTTTGCCTTAAACACACTGAAATAGCAGATTTTTGGAACATCTTGGAAAATTTGGAAGTCACCTTTCAGTGGTAATGGAAGCTTTTCCCTTCTGTTCTAATCTATTGGAAATTGACTGCTCTCATTGTTTGCTTTTCACAGAAACGTTTTGTAACCAAAAACGTCAGTTCCCACCAGCTAAGAACTGAATCATATCACATTTCATTAAGATCTTTGTTTCAAAAGGACATTTCTCATTAGACAACACAGCTCCACCCTGTTCACTTCCCATCAAGCACTGGGATGTCATAACCAGCTTTCTCCTAATGCGTAACATCTGCCTATTGACGTCTTTATCATCCTGTTATGGTATGGGTGGGTTAGACGTTTAAATGACCATTTCCTCTTTTACTGGACACAAGCTGCTTGGTGGCTGGGTGTAGTAGGCCTTTACTTTCACAATCAAAGAATGAGGATTGGGACAGCTTTCCCTGGAGGTGGACAGTGAACCTGACCTTTAGGCAGTGATGACCTTGCATCAAGGACATGCAGCTGAACCAGAACGTGTCCCAGGATGCTGGGGGGTTTGGTGGGAGAGGTAACTGATGATTGGTCTAGAGCAGCATAAAATGAAGAAATCCTGATTAGCACTTTTTGAAAATATAAAGGACTCTCCATATGTATTTGGACAGTGATGCTAAACGTTTTTTTATTCGAATAACCTTTGATTCAGTGAGGGAGAGTTTGCTCTTGTAGATTTTATTGTGTTAGCTCCATGTGTTTGTACAATGGGTGAGAATAGTCTGTTAAGATTATTGGCACACATTATTGTAAACTTTTCTCTCATTTCCTGGTAACATTAATGTGACAACATTGATATGACAAGATATGATTCCCAATAAGTCAGTTATGGTGTCCTGAAAGTGGTCATTGTGATTCAAAGATACACTATGGAAGTTTAGTTGCTAATTGTTTACAACTCAAATCAGTATGGACTTGAATTGAGTTGTAAACAAATTGTTATGTAAAGTTGTAACTTGAATATTGGCTATATGGTGTATACTTCTCTGGGACATTAGACATTAGACCTAATACATTACAACGGAACGATTTGATTAGTGTAGTGTTAGCTAACTACATAGTTGTCTTTGCTGTCTTTGTATCTAAGATAATTGTGTAGTTTAGAGTAATTATCGAGGTTAGCTAGCCAGGTTAGCTAGTGTTAGCTAGCTACATAGTTGCCTTTGTATCATGATAAGGTGTAGCACTGAAACTATCGAGGTTACTTAGCCAGCTACACTTTCAAACAAAGTCAACAACGCAGCCACTGCTAGCTAGCCTACTTTACCAGCCAGCAGTACTGTATCATTTTAGTCATTTTAGTCAATAAGTTGTCTTTGTCATAGTTTGTCATAGTTTGATAATTGTGTAGTTTAGAGTAATTATCGAGGTTAGCTGGCCAGCTTTTTTCGGCCCCCGCGACGCCATTTCCAAACCTAGCCAACTATTACCGACGAGCAGCATTGTAGAAACTAAATACATTACAAAGGAACGTCTTGATTAGTGTTATGTTAGCTAGCTACATAGTTGCCTTTGTATCATGATAAGGTGTAGTACTGAAACTATCGAGGTTACCTAGCCAGCTACACTTTCAAACAAAGTCAACAATGCAGCCACTGCTAGCTAGCCTACTTCACCAGCCAGCAGTACTGTATCATTTTAATCATTTTAGTCAATAAGATTTTTGCAACGTAAGCTTAACTTTCTGAACATTCGAGACGTGTAGTCCACTTGTCATTCCAATCTCCTTTGCATTAGCGTAGCCTCTTCTGTAGCCTGTCAACTATGTGTCTGTCTATCCCTGTTCTCTCCTCTCTGCACAGGCCATACAAACGCTTCACACCGCGTGGCCGCTGCCACTCTAACCTGGTGGTCCCAGCGCGCACGACCCACGTGGAGTTCCAGGTCTCCGGCAGCCTCTGGAACTGCCGGTCTGCGGCCAACAAGGCAGAGTTCATCTCAGCCTATGCTACCCTCCAGTCCCTCGACTTCTTGGCACTGACGGAAACATGGATTACCACAGATAACACTGCTACTCCTACTGCTCTCTCCTCGTCTGCCCACGTGTTCTCGCACACCCCGAGAGCTTCTGGTCAGCGGGGTGGTGGCACTGGGATCCTCATCTCTCCCAAGTGGACATTCTCTCTTTCTCCCCTGACCCATCTGTCTATCGCCTCCTTTGAATTCCATGCTGTCACAGTTACCAGCCCTTTCAAGCTTAACATCCTTATCATTTATCGCCCTCCAGGTTCCCTTGGAGAGTTCATCAATGAGCTTGACGCCTTGATAAGTTCCTTTCCTGAGGATGGCTCACCTCTCACAGTTCTGGGTGACTTTAACCTCCCCACGTCTACCTTTGACTCATTCCTCTCTGCCTCCTTCTTTCCACTCCTCTCCTCTTTTGACCTCACCCTCTCACCTTCCCCCCTTACTCACAAGGCAGGCAATACGCTTGACCTCATCTTTACTAGATGCTGTTCTTCCACTAATCTCATTGCAACTCCCCTCCAAGTCTCCGACCACTACCTTGTATCCTTTTCCCTCTCGCTCTCATCCAAAACTTCTCACTCTGCCCCTACTCGGATGGTATTGCGCCGTACCAACCTTCGCTCTCTCTCCCCCGCTACTCTCTCCTCTTCCATTCTATCATCTCTTCCCTCTGCTCAAACCTTCTCCAACCTATCTCCTGATTCTGCCTCCTCAACCCTCCTCTCCTCCCTTTCTGCATCCTTTGACTCTCTATGTCCCCTATCCTCCAGGCCAGCTCGGTCCTCCCCTCCTGCTCCGTGGCTCGACGACTCATTGCGAGCTCACAGAACAGGGCTCCGGGCAGCCGAGCGGAAATGGAGGAAAACTCGCCTCCCTGCGGACCTGGCATCCTTTCACTCCCTCCTCTCTACATTTTCCTCTTCTGTCTCTGCTGCTATAGCCACTTTCTACCACTCTAAATTCCAAACATCTGCCTCTAACCCTAGGAAGCTCTTTGCCACCTTCTCCTCCCTCCTGAATCCTCCTCCCCCCCTCCTCCCTCTCTGCGGATGACTTCGTCAACCATTTTGAAAAGAATGTCGACGACATCCGATCCTCGTTTGCTAAGTCAAACGACACCGCTGGTCCTGCTCACACTGCCCTACCCTGTGCTTTGACCTCTTTCTCCCCTCTCTCTCCAGATGAAATCTCGCGTCTTGTGACGGCCGGCCGCCCAACAACCTGCCCGCTTGACCCTATCCCCTCCTCTCTTCTCCAGACCATTTCCGGAGACCTTCTCCCTTACCTCACCTCGCTCAACAACTCATCCTTGACCGCTGGCTACGTCCCTTCCGTCTTCAAGAGAGCGAGAGTTGCACCCCTTCTGAAAAAACCTACACTCGATCCCTCCGATGTCAACAACTACAGACCAGTATCCCTTCTTTCTTTTCTCTCCAAAACTCTTGAACGTGCCGTCCTTGGCCAGCTCTCCTGCTATCTCTCTCAGAATGACCTTCTTGATCCAAATCAGTCAGGTTTCAAGACTGGTCATTCAACTGAGACTGCCCTTCTCTGTGTCACGGAGGCTCTCCGCACTGCTAAAGCTAACTCTCTCTCCTCTGCTCTAATCCTTCTAGACCTATCAGCTGCCTTTGATACTGTGAACCATCAGATCCTCCTCTCCACCCTCTCCGAGTTGGGCATCTCTGGTGCGGCCCACGCTTGGATTGCGTCCTACCTGACAGGTCGCTCCTACCAGGTGGCATGGCGAGAATCTGTCTCCGCACCACGTGCTCTCACCACTGGTGTCCCCCAGGGCTCTGTTCTAGGCCCTCTCCTATTCTCGCTATACACCAAGTCACTTGGCTCTGTCATATCCTCACATGGTCTCTCCTATCATTGCTATGCAGACGACACACAATTAATCTTCTCCTTTCCCTCTTCTGAAAACCAGGTGGTGAATCGCATCTCTGCATGTCTGGCAGACATATCAGTGTGGATGACGGATCACCACCTCAAGCTGAACCTCGGCAAGACGGAGCTGCTCTTCCTCCTGGGGATGGACTGCCCGTTCCATGATCTCGCCATCACGGTTGACAACTCCATTGTGTCCTCCTCCCAGAGTGCTAAGAACCTTGGCGTGACCCTGGACAACACCCTGTCGTTCTCCACTAACATCAAGGCGGTGACCCGATCCTGTAGGTTCATGCTCTACAACATTCGCAGAGTACGACCCTGCCTCACACAGGAAGCGGCGCAGGTCCTAATCCAGGCACTTGTCATCTCCCATCTGGATTACTGCAACTCGCTGTTGGCTGGGCTCCCTGCCTGTGCCATTAAACCCCTACAACTCATCCAGAACGCCGCAGTCCATCTGGTGTTCAACCTTCCCAAGTTCTCTCACGTCACCCCGCTCCTCCGCTCTCTCCACTGGCTTCCAGTTGAAGCTCGCATCCGCTACAAGACCATGGTGCTTGCCTACAGAGCTGTGAGGGGAACGGCACCTCCGTACCTTCAATCAAATTTCAATCAAATTTATTTTTATATAGCCCTTCGTACATCAGCTGATATCTCAAAGTGCTGTACAGAAACCCAGCCTAAAACCCCAAACAGCAAGCAAAGCATGTGAAAGAAGCACGGTGGCTAGGAAAAACTCCCTAGGAAAAACTCCCTAGAAAGGCCAAAAACCTAGGAAGAAACCTAGAGAGGAACCAGGCTATGAGGGGTGGCCAGTCCTCTTCTGGCTGTGCAGGGTGGATATTATAACAGAACATGGTCAAGATGTTAAAATGTTAAAATGTTCATAAATGACCAGCATGGTCAAATAATAATAATCATAGTAGTTGTCGAGGGTGCAACAAGCACGTCCGGTGAACAGGTCAGGGTTCCATAGCCGCAGGCAGAACAGTTGAAACTGGAGCAGCAGCACGGCCAGGTGGACTGGGGACAGCAAGGAGTCATCATACCAGGTAGTCCTGAGGCATGGTCCTAGAGCTCAGGTCCTCCGAGAGAAAGACAGAAAGAGAGAAAGAGAGAATTAGAGAGAGCATATTTAAATTCACACAGGACACCGGATAAGACAAGAGAAATACTCCAGATGTAACAGACTGACCCTAGCCCCCCGACACATAAACTACTGCAGCATAAATACTGGAGGCTGAGACAGGAGGGATCAGAAGACACTGTGGCCCCATCCGATGATACCCCCGGATAGGGCCAAACAGGCAGGATATAACCCCACCCACTTTGCCAAAGCACAGCCCCCACACCACTAGAGGGATGTCTCCAACCACCAACTTACCGTCCTAAGACAAGGCCGAGTATAGCCCACAACGATCTCCGCCATGGCACAACCCAAGGGGGGGCGCCAACCCAGACAGGAAGACCACGTCAGTGACTCAACCCACTCAAGTGATGCACCCCTCCCATGGACGGCATGGAAGAACACCAGTAAGCCAGTGACTCAGCCCCTGTAAAAGTGTTAGAGGCAGAGAATCCCAGTGGAAAGAGGGGAACCGGCAAGGCAGAGACAGCAAGGGCGGTTCGTTGCTCCAGCCTTTCCGTTCACCTTCACACTCCTGGGCCAGACTATACTTAATCATAGGACCTACTGAAGAGATAAGTCTTCAGTAAAGACTTAAAGGTTGAGACTGAGTCTGCGTCTCTCACATTGGTAGGCAGACCATTCCATAAAAATTGAGCTCTATAGGAGAAAGCCCTACCTCCAGCCGTTTGCTTAGAAATTCTAGGGACAATTAGGAGGCCTGCGTCTTGTGACCGTAGCGTACGTGTAGGTATGTACGGCAGGACCAAATCGGAAAGATAGGTAGGAGCAAGCCCATGTAATGCTTTGTAGGTTAGCAGTAAAACCTTGAAATCAGCCCTTGACTTAACAGGAAGCCAGTGTAGGGAGGCTAGCACTGGAGTAATATGATCACATTTTTTGGTTCTAGTCAGGATTCTAGCAGCCGTATTTAGCACTAACTGAAGTTTATTTAGTGCTTTATCCGGGTAGCCGGAAAGTAGAGCATTGCAGTAGTCCAGCCTAGACGTAACAAAAGCATGGATTAATTTTTCTGTGTAATTTTTGGACAGAAAGTTTCAGATTTTTGCAATGTTACGTAGATGGAAAAAAGCTGTCCTTGAAACAGTCTTGATATGTTCTTCAAAAGAGAGATCAGGGTCCAGAGTAACGCCGAGGTCCTTCACAGTTTTATTTGAGACGACTGTACAACCATCCAGATTAATTGTCAGATTCAACAAAAGATCTCTTTGTTTCTTGGGACCTAGAACAAGCATCTCTGTTTTGTCCGAGTTTAAAAGTAGAAAGTTTGCAGCCATCCACTTCTTTATGTCTGAAACACAGGCTTCTAGCGAGGGCAATTTTGGGGCTTCACCATGTTTCATTGAAATGTACAGCTGTGTGTCGTCCGCATAGCAGTGAAATTTAACATTATGTTTTCGAATGACATCCCCAAGAGGTAAAATATATAGTGAAAACAATAGTGGTCCTAAAACGGAACCTTGAGGAACACCGAAATTTACAATTGATTTGTCAGAGGACAAACCATTCACAGAGACAAACTGATATCTTTCCGACAGATAAGATCTAAACCAGGCCAGAACTTATCCATGTAGACCAATTTGGGTTTCCAATCTCTCCAAAAGAATGTGGTGATCGATGGTCTGACGTCATTAAAAGGTCATTTACCACCTTCACAAGTGCAGTCTCAGTGCTATGATGGGGTCTAAAACCAGACTGAAGCGTTTCGTATACATTGTTTGTCTTCAGGAAGGCAGTGAGTTGCTGTGCAACAGCTTTTTCTAAATTTTTTGAGAGGAATGGAAGATTCGATATAGGCCTTCAGGCTCTGATCAGGCCCTACACCCTAATCAAGGGCACTGCGTTCATCCACCTCTGGCCTGCTCGCCTCCCTACCTCTGAGGAAGTACAGTTCCCGCTCAGCCCAGTCAAAACTGTTCGCTGCTCTGGCACCCCAATGGTGGAACAAGCTCCCTCACGACGCCAGGACAGCGGAGTCAATCACCACCTTCCGGAGACACCTGAAACCCCACCTCTTTAAGGAATACCTAGGATAGGATAAAGGAATCCTTCTAACCCCCCCCCCCCCTTAAAAGATATAGATGCACTATTGTAAGTGGTTGTTCCACTGGATATCATAAGGTGAATGCACCAATTTGTAAGTCGCTCTGGATAAGAGCGTCTGCTAAATGACTTAAATGTAAATGTACATGTAAATCACATCACTTTTAAGGTCTAAAACATCTGACAAACTTAGATTTTGGAGAGTTATGTCCCTTTAATTAATTGAACACAACTGCATTGCTCTGCAGACAGTGCAGGTATCCCATCTTCTTTGACCTCAATGAGACAAGCTGTTAAAACAGGACTAGTGCAGGTCTCACTGACTTCAACAGGAGATTGTTCACCACTGTGGATCGGTCTGCATTAGAAAATAGACAGACATAAGGTTTTCATTTGCACAATGAGGTGGGATTTGTCAAAGTGCAATGTAAGCAAGCAGCCCCCCTCTGAACGTATGTAGCACACTGCAAATACCCACTGAGGCTGGGGGGAATGGTCCAACCTCGCTAGCCCAAATTATACACTTGCAGGGACAGAAATACTCCCTCTCAAAGGAATTGCCCAGTGAGACCGAAAAAGAGGGTCTCATTGTGGGAACTAGTGGGCGTCATGTCAGTGACCCACATCCTCTGCTCACCCCCCACCACATACACACACGCGCTCACATACACACCGACACACACATATACACACGTGTGCACATACACACACAGACACACAGACACATACACACCGACACATACAGACACACACACACACACACACACACACACACACACACACCGACACATGCACACGACACATACAGACACATGCACACAACACATACACACCGACACACACACACACACACACACACACACACACACACACACACACACACACACACACACACACACACACACACACACACACACACACACACACACACACACACACACACACACGCGTGCACATACACACACAGACACAGACACACATACACACCGACACACACAGACACACACACACACACACCGACACACACAGACACATGCACACAACACATACACACCGACACACCGACACACACACACACACACACACACACACACACACACACACACACACATGCACACGACACATACACACCGACAGGTGTGCACACATACACGCACAAAAAACACACAGACAAGTGTGCGCACACACACATGGCTCAATGGTGACCTGACCACTACCCTGCCCTTTCACCCCCTCCCCCCAGGCCTCTTACTCCTCCAACTCTTTCCATTACTGCTGTCTTTCATTTAATCCCAGTTCCTCCACTCTTTCATTTGATCCCACTGGACAATTCCCGTGGTCTTCCATTCATCAGCAGATCTATTAATATCTTAGTATTGAAGACTCCCTGAAACACTGAATGATCTGTGTTGGCTGTCTCCTCCTTTGGGGCGATGATGAGGTTTAACTGAACAGCTGTGGTAAGGTATGAACATCCCTTTAAATGTCTTGAGAATGTCCTCTTGTTGCCTGGACATAATGTCTGATTGCATATGATTCACATCAGGGACTCTGGTCAAGTGGACCACAATGCACCACAGTGGACCACTCAGCCTACGGTGTGACTGCGTGTTCACCCAATGAATCACAATGATTCACATGAATTTCAACAGTGCGTCTACAGTAAACAGAGACTGTGGAGACAGAAGAGAGTTGTTTTGGAATTGTTGTAGGTGTGTGAGGTAACATTCATAGCTACTTACTCATGGTGGAACTTTTACAAAATTGAAGTTTGCTTTGAGATTTTATAAGAGCACACTCATTTCCTCAGGCAGACCCCGGATATGACACAGACACGTCCGGGAAAGTGTTCCCGGGAGAAAAATAACTTGACATTTCATACGGTGGAATACAGGGGGCAGAGTTAGTTCTTCACAGGTTATCTCCTAACTCTTTTTTTTTGTATACGATCCACCCCCTGACAATTCCACCACTCATGTCTGTATGGGTCATTTATGATTGTACGTGTGTGTAGGCATTGTAAGTGTACGAGTAAATTACCAGTATTATGCAATACTGTGAGAGTGAGGTGGAATTATGTCATCAGTGATACTAACACAGAATTTCAATCCTGTCTGGCCTTTTCAACCAGACGCCACTGGGCTGTGACACAGCAATGCATTTCCCTCCTCCAGAGACAAAATACATGGGATTACTCCTATCAAAACAGTCTTACCACGCCTCTTCTTCAAACAGTCGGCATGTTTCAACAGAGATGCACTGCACAGTATATGACAGATGTTTGTAAATATGAGCTGTAATAATAATAATTCTTATCAGCTCACGCACTCCATGGCCTTCCCCAGACTAAACCATCATGTCTACTTTCTGGATTATGGATTAGGGGAATTTAGATGTGTCATATTCATTATTACACACAGGATCTCTTAAAGGGATAGTTTAGTAAGATTAGCTTTTTTATATTAGTTCATTTGATATGGGCATGACATTTAAAACATTGCCTTTTTCAGCAGGACATGTTTTGGAACTTTTAGTTAGAAATATGCTATGTAGAACAAACATGCCTCTCCGACATGTAGAACAAGGAATAGAGTAGGCTCTATTCATGGAATTTCTATGTGCAGCATTCAACAACGTTTGGCAACTGAACACGGCCCATTCCTCCACCAGACAATTCCACCCCTCAGGTTTCTATGTGACTGACTCGATAACACGGGTGTAATGTAAGATGTGAAAACATGGGTGTAATGTAAAATGTAATTACGTGTCAGTGATGTAAGTACAAGTGTTGTAAGAGGTGAACCCCCTGCCCAGGACTGTCGGGGCTTGCATGTTGCCAAGTAACGTCATTGAACACTTCTGACTGATATAAATACAGAGATACTAACTAGTGTACAGCAACTGATATAAATACAGAGAGATACTAACTAGTGTACAGTAACTGATATAAATACAGAAAGATACTAACTAGTGTACAATAACTGTTATAAATACAGAAAGATACTAACTAGACGACGGTGACTGAAATAAATACAGTGATATACTAAATAAAAGTCAGTGACTGATATAAATAGAGAGATATACTAACTAGAAGACAGTGACATATAAATACAGAGAGATACTAACTAGAAGACAGTGACTGATATAAATACAGAGAGATACTAATTAGTGTACAGTAACTGATATAAATACAGAGATATACTAAATAGAAAACAGTGACTGATAGAAATACAGAGACATACTAACTATAGGACAGTGACTGATATACAGTTGAAGTCGGGAGTTTACATACACCTTAGCCAAATACATTTAAATTCAGTTTTTCACAATTCCTGACATTTAATCCTAGTAAAAATTCCCTGTTTTAGGTCAGTTAGGATCACCACTTTATTTTAAGAATGTGAAATGTCAGAATGATAGTAGAGAGAATGATTAATTTCAGCTTTTATTTCTTTCATCACATTCCCAGTGGGTCAGAAGTTTACATACACTCAATTAGTATTTGGTAGCATTACCTTTAAGTTGTTTAACTTGGGTCAAATGTTTTGGGTAGCCTTCCACAAGCTTCCCACAATAAGTTGGGTGAATTTTGGCCCATTCCTCCTGACAGAGCTGGTGTAACTGAGTCAGGTTTGTAGGCCTCCTTGCTCGCACACGCTTTTTCAGTTCTGCCCACAAATTTTCTATAGGATTGAGGCCAGGGCTTTGTGATTGCCAGTCCAATACACTGACTTTGTTGTCCTTAAGCCATTTTGCCACAACTTTGGAAGTATGCCTGGGGTCATTGTCCATTTGGAAGACCAATTTGCGACCAAGCTTTAACTTCCTGACTGATGTCTTGAGATTCAATATATGACTGATAGAAATACAGAGATATACTAACTAGAGGACAGTGACATATAAATACAGAGATATACTAACTAGAGGACAGTGACTGATAGAAATAGAGAGAGATACTAACTAGAGGACAGTGACTGATAGAAATAGAGAGAGATACTAACTAGAGGACAGTGACTGATAGAAATAGAGAGAGATACTAACTAGAGGACAGTGACTGATAGAAATAGAGAGAGATACCAACTAGAGGACAGTGACTGATAGAAATACAGAGAGATACTAACTAGAGGACAGTGACTGATAGAAATAGAGAGAGATACTAACTAGAGGACAGTGACTGATAGAAATAGAGAGAGATACTAACTAGAGGACAGTGACTGATAGAAATAGAGAGAGATACCAACTAGAGGACAGTGACTGATAGAAATACAGAGAGATACTAACTAGAGGACAGTGACTGATAGAAATACAGAGAGATACCAACTAGAGGACAGTGACTGATAGAAATAGAGAGAGATACTAACTAGAGGACAGTGACTGATAGAAATAGAGAGAGATACTAACTAGAGGACAGTGACTGATAGAAATAGAGAGAGATACTAACTAGAGGACAGTGACTGATAGAAATAGAGAGAGATACTAACTAGAGGACAGTGACTGATAGAAATAGAGAGAGAGATACTAACTAGAGGACAGTGACTGATAGAAATAGAGAGAGAGATACTAACTAGAGGACAGTGACTGATAGAAATAGAGAGATATACCAACTAGAGGACAGTGACTGATAGAAATAGAGAGAGATACTACTCACTCATGACGGTAATTGGAATAGGGGCGGCAGGTAGACAAGTGGTTAGAGCGTTGGGCCAGTAACCAAAAGGTTGCCCGAGCTGACAAGGTAAAAATCTGTCGTTCTGCCCCTGAACAAGGCAGTTAGCCCACTGTTCCTAGGCCGTCATTGCAAATAAGAATTTGTTCTTAACTGACTTGCCTAGTTAAATAAAGGTAAAATAAAAAAATGCCATGATGAAAAAGAGTTTGAAACTAGGTCTATGTGGCCTTATTTAAGTCAGAATCCTCTAGAAGAGTATTGACCTTACGATGACCCCGTTTTCAAACTGCCAACCTCTGAATACAAGTTAAAGTGTTTTCATGAATTTCTACAAAAACAACAATTTTTTTTCCCATTGTAACAATACTGTTATAGCAGAGCTATTCTCTCTCTCACTGTCTGTCTCTCTCCACAGACATGCTGTGAAGTGGTCAAGCCTCCACCCTTATTCATTGGTTCTGTAATAAACAGATATACTATTGAACTTTGTTCCCACGACAGTTAAAAATACATCAGAGTTGCTCTGTGATGCTGAGCTAACCAACCCTGTTGGAGCACTGAACAGCATCTATGGCTGACGTCATATTGACAGAGGTTTGCTTGACCAGCAGCGATCACAGTCAGTCTGGACTGATCACAGCTGCTGGAGTGGACAAGGTTACAATAATAGAAATATAATTACTAGAATGGATAAAGCCCCTCAAACCACGGAAATTTGACAGGTCTGTTCTAGTGGTTTATTTCTATGGTTCTAATCCTTTAGAGTATCCTGGCAACCGGGACTGCGCTATTTATGTGCTTCTAGAAACTGAAGGTCTCATATAGGGCCAGAGACTAGTTTGGTCAGAGAGGAACTCAGCTTCCATAAGGAGTATTTACAACTGAATATGATTGAAGGAATGACTCCATCTAGTGGAGGAATAATAGACATGGTTCATGTGGGCTTTTAGAGGAGGGTAAGTACTATACAGAGAAGCACAGTAGACCTAGATAGACATGGTTCATGTGGGCTTTTAGAGGAGGGTAAGTACTATTCAGAGAAGCACAGTAGACCTAGATAGACATGGTTCATGTGGGCTTTTAGAGGAGGGTAAGTACTATTCAGAGAAGCACAGTAGACCTAGATAGACATGGTTCATGTGGGCTTTTAGAGGAGGGTAAGTTCTTTAAAACCTGTTGGGGATAGGGGGCAGTATTTGCACGGCCGGATAAAAAACGTACCCGATTTAATCTGGTTACTACTCCTGCCCAGTAACTAGAATATGCATATAATTGTTTGATTTGGATAGAAAACACCCTAAAGTTTCTAAAACTGTTTGAATGGTGTCTGTAAGTATAATAGAACTCATATGGCAGTCAAAACCCTGAGACAAATCCTGACAGGAAACTGAAATCTGATGTGTGGATATCACTTCAAACATTTGCCATTGAAACACACAGGGGGTTATGAATCATTTAGCACTTCCTAAGGCTTCCAGTAGATGTCCCCAGTCTTTACAAAGTGGTTTTAGTCTCCTACTATCAAAATTGACTGAAAGAGAGGCTGTGGAAAGTGGTCACAGGTGGAGGGCCATTTACCATTATGACGCCGCCGCCCATGGCTACCCTCCCCTTTCGAAACGTTTTGAAAGACAATGCAAACGTCCCCATGGAATATTACTGAAGCTCTGGTTGAAAAAGGCCCGAAAGATTTATGTTATACAACGTTTGACATGTTTGAACGAACTTAAATTAAAAAAAATTGTACATTCGTGACGACAAGTCCTACTCAGCACGGTACATTTTCAATAGCCTTCGGAGCGCTCTAACAATTGGGGCATAAATGATTAACTTTTTCGAACAAAACTACATTTGTTATGGACCTGGGATTCCTGGAAGTGCTTTCTGATAAAGATAATCAAAGGTAAGGTTTTATTTACAATAGTATTTTTGATGGTTGATCATTCCAAGATGGCTCCAACATGTATAGCCTAGCCTATTTTGCTGGGTATACCACGTCGTTTATTGCAAAGTGTGATTTCCCAGTAAAGTTATTTTTAAATCTGGCAAAGCAGTGGCATTCAAGACATGTTAATCTATAAGTCTTTGAATGACAATATTAAATTTTAACAATGTTTTCGAATAGTAATTTTGTAAATTGTAGCGCTGATTTATCGGAAGCATTTGAGGGAAAAGATTTTCTGAATGTCATGCGCCGATGTAAAATGCTGTTTTTATATATAAATATGAACTTTGTCGAACAAAAAATGCATGTATTGTGTAACATGATGTCCTAAGATTGTCATCTGATGAAGATTGTCAAAGGTTAGTACTGCATTTAGCTGTGTTTTGGGTATTTGTGATGCATGCTAGTTGCTTTGAAAATGGCTGTGTGATTATTTCTGGCTGGGTTCACTCCTAACATAATCTAATGTTTTGCTTTTGCTGTAAAGCCTTTTTGAAATCGGACAACGTGGTTCGATTCAGGAGAGGTGTATCTATAAAACGGTGTAAAATAGTCATATGTTTGAGAAATTGAAGTTATAGCATTTATGAGGTTTTGCATTTCGCGCGACGCGATTCCACTGGCTGTTGATTAGGGTGGGACGTAAGTGTCCCACTGGCCCAGACAGGATACAGAGAAGCACAGTAGACCAAGATAGACATGGTTCATGTGGGCTTTTAGAGGAGGGTAAGTACTATACAGAGAAGCACAGTAGACCTAGATAGACATGGTTCATGTGGGCTTTTAGAGGAGGGTAAGTACTATACAGAGAAGCAGAGTAGACCTAGATAGACATGGTTCATGTGGGCTTTTAGAGGAGGGTAAGTACTATACAGAGAAGCACAGTAGACCTAGATAGACATGGTTCATGTGGGCTTTTAGAGGAGGGTAAGTACTATACAGAGAAGCACAGTAGACCTAGATAGACATGGTCCATGTTGGCTTTTAGAGGAGGGTAAGTGCTATACAGAGAAGCACAGTAGACCTAGATAGACATGGTCCATGTTGGCTTTTAGAGGAGGGTAAGTACTATACAGAGAAGCACCAGCCGTCATCAAGGAAAAAGCATAATCCACATCACTGTATGTTGAAACGCCTTTATTCAAGTGCAAGCATACATTTTATAGTTAATATTGTTATGTTCATAATTCTAATCTAAGAACAGTCATACATTTTGATATTATTTGATGAAATTAAGATTCATATGCAAATTAATCAACATTTTCCAAAACTACAGTACCGTAATTTAAAACTCTTATTAAAAAATGTGAGCATTGTTGCATCTGCGCCAGCTAGTGCTGTCAGATGTACTCTGGTCTCACCAGGAAGCAGAAGTGATACAGGCCTTCAGGACAGGAGTTGGACAGGGCCAGACTGTTGTTAGTAGGGTGTACCTCGAGAGCCAGAGCAAGGACATTTAAATACATTCACTTGTATTAACAAACAAAAAATGAGGAGATACCATAGCTAAAAAGGAACTTCAGCCAGTGGTGTTGGACCTAGAGAAAAACTGTGCTTTAAGTAAGGCACAATCAGCCTGGATCTACACAGTTGATGCAAGGATACGTAGATTCATCTTGACAGACTGGCTACTTTTGAGGTCTAAAATCATCTGACACATTTTCATTTTGGGGATTAAGGTCCCTAAAACGTCCCTAAAGGGTCAATTCTATTTTATAATTTAAGGGTGAAAAGTAGTCCATGGGCCAGGATAAACTATAATCCATGGTTCGGTTTCCTTTTAACAGCCTCTACATTTTTCAGTTATACTTTAGCCACCGCTAGCTAAAAGTCAATGTGAGTGATAGGGGTATCCATCATACATTTTACATTTGAGTCATTTAGCAGATCCAGAGCGACTTACTGGAGCAATTACGGTTAAGTGCCTTGCTCGAAGGCACATCGAAAGATTTTTCACATAGTCGGCTCGAGAAATCTAATCAGCAACCTTTTTGTAACTGGCCCAGCACATAACCGCTAGGCTAACTGCCACCCACATACATTACATTGTAAAATACTGAACTTCCCCTTTAAGACATACTGTACAACATTCTGGATCATGTATTGACCCAATAAACATATCTAAATAGCACCTGTTAAGGGTCATAGACTAGTACCTGATGAAGCTGGTGACACAGGGGCTGCAGGCTTGGCTAATCTCTAGGGAGAGGTTACTGGACCTGTATTGATGTCGAAGTGTGGGTAGAGAGAGAGGATCAGTTTGTGGGTGCTGATGTTCCTCTCCTCCACTTCCCCTCCCCTCCCCATCCCTGTTCCCTGTGGGGCTGATAGAACATATTTTAGTTTCAGTGTAGTTTAGCGACACGTATTCATTCATTCAATAATTTATTTATTCATTTAACCTTCATTTAACCAGGAAAATAACATTGTGCCTAGTTTTTATGGGTTCAAAATGTCTGTTTCTCCCTGAGTATCAGTGTTACACAGATTTGTGGTAGAAAGAGGCCTTGATCAGACAGCGAATCCAGACTGGTAGAAAGAGGCCTTGGTCAGACAAGGAATCCAGACTGGTAGAAAGAGGCCTTGGTCAGACAGGGAATCCAGACTGGTAGAAAGAGGCCTTGGTCAGACAGGGAATCCAGACTGGTAGAAAGAGGCCTTGGTCAGACAGGGAATCCAGACTGGTAGAAAGAGGCCTTGGTCAGACAGGGAATCCAGACTGGTAGAAAGAGGCCTTGGTCAGACAGGGAATCCAGACTGGTAGAAAGAGGCCTTGGTCAGACAGGGAATCCAGACTGGTAGAAAGAGGCCTTGGTCAGACAGGGAATCCAGACTGGTAGAAAGAGGCCTTGGTCAGACAGGGAATCCAGACTGGTAGAAAGAGGCCTTGATCAGACAGGGAATCCAGATTGGTAGAAAGAGGCCTTGATCAGACAGCGAATCCAGATTGGTAGAAAGAGGCCTTGATCAGACAGGGAATCCAGACTGGTAGAAAGAGGCCTTTGTCAGACAGGGCTCAAAGGTATTTTCTTCGATTCCTTGAGTCCTCTCACTTTGCCTCCTTCTCAAAACATCAAGGAGAGCATTAAAGGAGAGGGCACATCAGATCATCTCCACCAACGCTCTCCTTTTCCCTCTGATGTTTTGGGAATGAGACAGGGAGAATTTTGAGAAGGAGACGGGAAAGAGGAGACAAGGAATCAAGGAAAATACTTTAGAGCTCCACCCACAGTGAAGCGTAGTAGCGTACGTCTCTCACAAACGACCCCTGCATCCTCCTTGTGGGAACAGTCGGTCAACCCCAGCCTTTGAAGGGACAGCTGGACAGGGACTTCTCGGTTCCTTTGCAGTCCATATCATCCAACCAGATTGAACCCGATCCTTGGATAGACAAAATAGAGGATAAACAAAAAGCAAGCGGAATCACGTGCAGAAATCACTAAGGACCTAACATACCCGCACAGTCAGGAAGAGGGCATGACAGCGCCTTTTCCCCCACAGGAGGCTGAAAAGATTTGGCATGGGCCCTTAGATCCTCAAAAAGTTTTACAGCTGCACCATCGAGAGCATCTTGACTGCTTGGTATGGCAAATTCACCATCCCTCGACTGCAAAGCGCTACAGAGGGTGTTGAGGACAGCCCAGTACATCACTGGGGCCGAGCTCCCTGCTATCCAGAACCTCTCTATCAGGCGTGTCAGAGGAAGGCCCGGAAAATGCCAAAGATTCCAGCCACCCAAGCCATAGACTGTTCACTCTTCTACCGTCCAGCAAACGGTACCGGAGCACCGCCTCTAAGATCAACAGGCTCCGAGACAGCTTCTACCCCCAACACATTAGACTGCTAAATAGCCATACGATTGCTAAATAATATCATTAATTAAATGGTTCCCTGGATTATCTGCACGGACCCTATCTTACGCTGACTCAACTCACACTCACAAGACTACACATTATATACACACTTAATACACTCACTCACACACAATGACATACTCACACACACATACACTTTTACACTCATCATATGCTGCTGCTACTCTGTTCTTTTGATGCCTAGTCACTTTAACCTGCCTTCATGTACATATCTACCTCAAATACCTTATTATTATCTATCTTGATGCCTAGTCACTTTACCCTGCCTTCATGTACATATCTACCTCAAATACCTTATTATTATCTATCCGAATGCCTAGTCACTTTAACCTGCCTTCAAGTACATATCTACATCAAATACCTTGTACCTCTGCACATTGATCTGGTACTGGTACTCCCTGTATATAACTGCACCCTACATGGTTGGGGAGGGCTCGTAAGTAAGCATGTCACGGTAAAGTCTACACCTGTTGTATTCGCATCATGTGACAAATAACATTTGATTTGAAATATGCAAAAAAATACTAATTGACTCTAGGGCAGGGGTATTCAACTCTTACCCTATGAGGTCCAGAGCTTGCTGGTTTCTGTTTTACCTAAGAATTAATTGCACCACCAGGTGTTCCAGGTCTGAATCAGTCCCTGAACAACGAATAAAAACAGTAGAACTGGCTTCGAGGTCCAGAGTTGAGTTTGAGGGCCCTAGGGGGTAGAGGGTTGATTTGGTTAGTGACAAGACTTACTTGTTGTTTCCACTGCCTCCTGGTTGCAAACACATGTAAGGACACACCAGGGTCATATTCATTAGATGCACGCCGTATTAAAACGTTTCAAAATGTTGTGCAACAGAAAATGAAAAGGAAGATTTTTTATTGTGCAAGTTCAGATGATACCTCAACATTTCACTGATGTTTTGTCCGTTTTCTTCCATTTTGTGACTAGTGAATATGACCCAGGTGGTCCCTCCCTGTTTCAGTACATTTTCTTCCATTTGGTGCCTAATGAACATGACCATTGTAAGATTCTTACCCTCTCCATATGTCCATCAAGTAACAGCAGATGAGTGGAGGCTGCTGAGGGGAGGACAGCTCATTAAAATCACCCGTCTTCAACCCAATTGAGATGGTTTGGGATGAGTTCGACTGCAGAGTGAAGGAAATGCAGCCAACAAGTGCTCAGCATATGTGGGAACTCCTTCAAGTCTATTGGAAAAGCATTCCTCATAAAGCTGGTTGAGAGAATTCCAAGAGTGCGCAAAGCTGTCATCAAGGCAAAGGGTGTCTATTTTGAGGAATCTCAAATATAAAATACTTTTTTGGTTACTGCATGATTCCGTATGTGTTATGTAATAGTTTTGATGTCTTCACTATTATTCTACAACGTAGAAAATAGTAAAAATAAAGAAAAACCCTTGAGTAGATGTGTCCAAACTTTTGACTGGTAGTGTAGATAGAGGACTTTCTACCTGTGCCATTACAGCGCCTATGACAGCATGGGAAGCGCCATTGAGGCTATCTCCATTTTAAAGTCTACACAAAAATCACCATGCCTTAGCAATGTATCCAATAAAAATCGAACGATTTTTGTGAAATACCTGCATTAAGTCAACTGTGTCATACAGTCTACAATGCTATTTACACTCCATACATTGTATTGATTAGAAACGTGCCTCCACCATGCTGCCAAAAAAATGACAATTATTACTCCAGTAATTTAACGTTATGAACAATGATGGTATGTATAGGGTGACATATTCTCACAAGGACAATATAGTTTGAATAGTATTTTATTTACAGTACATGGCACAATTAGCTTTAACCAACTAACTGCGGCTGTACAGCCACGAATTGATTAGCCTAGTTGCTACCTAAAGCTAGCCACTGAGCTCCCTTTCCATGCCTTAATAGGATACCCTTCTAACATACTGTGAGCATGTTTAATACATACAAGTGTATACTCAGAAAGGACCATGTGAATTATTCTTTACTATTTGACTGGTTGGTCCGCCCTGGTGCTTGGTGGTGGATGGCACGGATTTGCAGGTTGTATAGCCGAGCGAACACTGCAGCTCTGCAGGACGGGTATTAATTACCAAGCGTGTGGCAGTCAATTTTCGGTATTCTGACTTGTTAGGATGTTCAACAGAGGGTTACATTTATACCAATGTTGAATTTTACTGGGTTTGTTTAACTATTTAATTAAATGTTTTTGAGTGTGTGTGTATGCATGTATGTACAGTTGAAGTCGGAAGTTTACATACACCTTAGCCAAATACATTTAAACTCAGTTTTTCACAATTCATGACATTTAATCCTAGTAAAAATTCCCTGTCTTAGATCAGTTAGGATCACCAGAGAATTATTTTTTCAGCTTTTATTTCTTTCATCACATTCCCAGTGGGTCAGAAGTTTACATACACTCAAATAGTACTTGGTAGCTTTGCCTTTAAATTGTTTAACTTGGGTCAAACGTTCCGGGTAGCCTTCATCAAGCTTCCCACAACAAGTTGGTTGAATTTTGGCCCATTCCTCCTGACAGAGCTGGTGTAACTGAGTCAGGTTTGTAGGCCTCCTTGCTCGCACACGCTTTTTCAGTTCTGCCCACAGAACTATAGGATTGAGGTCAGGGCTTTGTGATGGCCACTCAAATACCTTGACTTTGTTGTCCTTAAGCCATTTTGCCACAACTTTGGAAGTATGCTTGGCCTCGTTGTCCATTTGGAAGACCCATTTGCGACCAAGCTTTAACTTCCTGACTGATGTCTTGAGGTCTTGCTTCAATATATCCACATAATTCTACTTCCTCATGATGCCATCTATTTTGTGAAGTGCACCAGTCCCTCCTGCAGTAAAGCCCCCGCACAACATGATGCTGCCATCCCCATGCTTCCTGGTTGGGATGGTGTTCTCCGGCTTGCAAGCCTCCCTCTTTCCTCCAAACGTAACGATGGTCATTATGGCCAAACAGTTCCATTTTTGTTTCATCAGACCAGAGGACATTTCTCCAAAAAAGTACAATCTTTGTTCCACTGTGCAGTGGCAAACCATAGTCTGGATTTTTTTATGACAGTTTTGGAGTAGTGGCTTCTTCCTTGCCCAACGGCCTTTCAGGTTATGTCAACATAGGACTCGTTTTACTGTGGATATAGATACCTTGTACCTGTTTCCTCCAACATCTTCACAAGGTCCTTTGCTGTTCTTCTGGGATTAATTAGCATTTTTTGCACCAAAGTACGTTCATCTCTAGGAGACAGAACGCATTTCCTTCCTGAGTGGTATGACAGCCATGGTCTTTATACTTGCGTACTATTGTTTGTACAGATGAATGTGGTACCTTCAGGCGTTTGGAAATTGCTCCCAAGGATGAACCAGACTTGTGGAGGTCTACAATTTTTTTTCTGAGGTCTTGGCTGATTTCTTTTGATTTTCCCATGACGTCAAGCAAAGAGGCACTGAGTTTGAAGGTAGGCCTTGAAATACATCCACAGGTACACCCCCAATTAACTCAAATGATGTCAATTAGCCTATCAGAGCTTCTAAAGCCATGACATAATTTTCTGGAATTTTCCAAGCTGTTTAAAGCCACAGTCAACTTAGTGTATGTAATCTTCTGACCCACTGGAATTATGATATAGTGAATTATAAGTGTAATAATCTGTCTGTAAATAATTGTTTGAAAAATTACTTGTCTCATGGACAAAGTAGATGTCCTAACCAACTTGCCAAAACTATAGTTTGTTAACAATACATTTGTTGAGTGGTTGAAAAACGAGTTTTAATGACTCCAACCTAAGTGTAAACTTCCGACTTCAACTGTATCTTAAGGGCCAAATTATTTAATACACAGCGTATGACAACAAACAGTGCACCAAACGCTTATTGGAGCCAGCTCAACTCATTCTAGATGTGGACAACAGATATGCCTCTTCTCCGACTCCTGAACTCTAGAGACCGCTACACCATTCGGAATTTGACAATCTTTCCACCAAACAAACGGAGCAGCTTCTGTTTAAGTCGAGGCAAAAATTCTATGAACACGGAGCGAAAGCTGGCAAGTTGTTATCTCACCAGGTTTGACATTGCGCTGCTAGCAGCACCATACCTGAAATCTGTGTTGCAGCTGATTTAACTTCTACCAATCCCAAAGAAATCAACAATCCATTTTAAGCAATTTTATTCTGCTCTTTACTCATCAGAGACTCTTCCTGACACATCTCGTATGCATGCACTTCTAGACAATCTGGACATCTCCTGTCTCAATTCAGGTGAACTCATATGCTCCAGAACACTTAATATGTGAATCCATTGAAGGTCTGACCTTTATGAAAATAGAATGTTTTTTGAAGGAATATAGAAAAGCAGAATCTCATGTCATCCTATTATAACAAATGTTTTACTGGTGGTTTTTGAGTAAATCTATTTTGATACACCCTGAGTATTTTATTTGGTGCGTTTGGGAAGTTGGGAATCATACAAAATTAACATAGACATTGACCTTAAAGAAGATGTGCATTTGTCTGCATTAGGAAACGATCACATCAACTTTTAGATTAGGGTTAGGATTTAGGTGTCACGACTCCTACCGAAGGTGGCTCCCCTTCCTGCTCGGGTGGTGCTTGGCGGTCGTCGTCACCGGCCTACTAGCTGCCACTGATTCCCTTTTCCCCCCTTTCTGTTGATTGTTTGCACCTGTTTTGTGTTGGGCTGATTAGCTGGGTTATTTTAGCCAGTAGGCCCGCCTGCTCTGTGTGCGGGATTGTTTATCTGTATTTTGCATCTGTACACGCTCATGTTTGATGTGCTGGTACGTGGTTTTCCTTGGACTGTTTCAGTCCCCAGTGTTTGGGGCACTTTGTTTTTGTGTGCGCCCTGTATCTCCATGGGGTGGCTTGTGTTCGCCGTTGTGTACATTAAAGCACTACCCGGTACTCTCTGCTTCCTGCGCCTGACTTCACACCCACTACGCCCAAAGCCTTACAGAATCCCGCTACACTGAATGGAGTCAGCAGGAGCAGTTGCCACCCCCCTTCCCTCGATGGAGGAACACGTCCTCCATCAAACCACCGTTCTCCATCGGATCGGCGATGGACCAGATGAGTGAGAGAATGGACCAATGGGAGAGGAGTGGTCTCCTCTCTCCACCTCCGGCTCCTCCGACGAATCCACCTCCTCCTCCCCCTGCGTCCGGCTCCGGCGCGCTTCGTCTTGCGCTCCCGAGGGAGTACGATGGAGCGGCGGCTAGGTGCCAGGGATTTCTGCTCCAGCTCGAGCTGTACCTAGCTACCGTGAGACCTACTCCCTCAGGGGAGGAGAGTGTGAGTCCTCGTCTCCTGCCTGATGGGCCGAGCTCTGGAGTGGGCCAACGCGGTCTGGAATGGCCCAGACTCGGCGAGGGATCACTATCCAGAGTTCACCCGCCTGGTTCAGAGTTCACGTGCAGAGTTCACCACCCGGTGAGGTGCTATTCCACCTTAGGCAGGAGACGAGGAGCGTGCAGGACTTCGCGACCTTGGCCGCTGGGGCGGGGTGGAACGATAGACCATTACCGGTGTAGTCTCCGGGCGGACATCCGCAGGGAGCTAGCGTGTCGAGACACCTCTCTCTCCCTCGACGAACTTATAGACATGTCTATCCGGCTGGACAATCTACTGGCTGCCCGCAGGCATTCGGAAAGGGTCCTGTCTGTTCCACCTCCTTGCACTCCCGCCCCTATTCCTACCGGGGCAGGAGGCTCTTCCTGCACCAGCTGTGGTCGGAGAGGACACACGGCCGACAGGTGCTGGAGGAGGCAGTCTGGGAGTCGAGAGGGCAGGCAGAACACTTCTCGGTCACCCCAGGTGAGTCAGCACCAAACTCACCCAGAACCCCCTGTTGGTTACATGTTTGTATTTTTTTTCTTGACTTTTCTCCCTCTTCCCAGCATAAGGCGCTAGTCGATTCAGGCGCAGCTGGGAACTTTATGGATCGCGGACTCGCCATCAAGCTGGGAATTCCGCTAGTGCCAATAGATCCCCCCTTCCCCGTGCACTCCTTAGATAGCCGGCCATTAGGGTCAGGGTTGGTCAGGGAGGCCACAGTTCCACTGGACATGGTAACGCAGGGGAATCATAAGGAACAGATTAGTCTCTTCGTTATCGATTCGCCTGCGTTTCCGGGGGTGCTGGGGGTTCCCTGGCTGGCTAGTCACAATCCCCGGATTTCGTGGAGACGGGGTTCTCCAGGGGTGGTCAGAGGAGTGTTCAGGGAGGTGTATGGGAGTTTCCATCGGTGCCACATCGGTGGAGAGTCCAGACCAGGTTTCCACTGTGCGCATTCCCCCTGAATACGCCAATTTGGCGATCGCTTTCTGTAAGAAGAGGGCGACTAAATTACCACCTCATCGACAGGGGGATTGTGCGATAAATCTCCAGGTAAACGCTGCGCTTCCCAAGATTCACATGTACCCATTGTCACAGGAGGAGACGTTGGCTATGGAGACATATGTCACGGAATCTCTGGGACAGGGGGACATTTGGCCCTCCATTTCACCCGTCTCCTTGAGTTTCTTTTTTGTGAAGAAAAAGGAGGGAGGTCTGCGTCTGTGCATTGATTACAGAGGCCTAAATGCCATCACGGTGGGGTTTAGTTACCCGCTACCTCTCATCGCTACGGCGGTGGAATCATTTCACGGAGCAAGGTTTTTCACAAAACTGGACTTCAGGAGCGCGTATAACCTGGTGCGTATTCGGGATGGAGACGAGTGGAAAACCGCATTTAGTACCACATCGGGCCATTATGAGTACCTCGTCATGCCGTATGGGTTAAAAAATGCTCCAGCAGTCTTTCCATCCTTTGTAGACGAGATTCTCAGGGACCTGCACGGGCAGGGTGTGGTTGTCTATATCGATGATATTCTGATATATTCTGACACCCGCGCCGCGCATGTGTCTCTGGTGCGCAAGGTGCTTGGGAGACTGCTGGAGCATGACCTATACGTCAAGGCTGAGAAGTGTGTGTTCTCCAATGAGCCGTTTCCTTCCTGGGTTATCGCATTTCCACCACGGGGGTGGTGATGGAGTGTGACCACGTTAAGGCCATGCGTAATTGGCCGACTCCAACCACGGTGAAGGAGGTGCAGCGGTTCTTAGGGTTTGCCAATTATCCAGGGTTTTGGCCAGGTAGCGGCCCCCATTACCTCACTGCTGAAGGGGGTTCCGGTGCATTTGCGGTGGTCAACAGAGGCTGACAGAGCCTTCAATAGGTTGAAGGTGCTGTTCACCGAGGCACCCGTGTTGGCGCACCCGGACCCCTCTCTAGCATTCATAGTGGAGGTGGACGCATCCGAGGCTGGGATGGGTGCCGTGCTATCACAGCACTCGGGTATGCCACCTAAACTCCGCCCCTGCGCTTTCTTTTCGAAGAAGCTCGGTCCGGCGGAGCATAACTATGATGTGGGGGACCGGGAGTTGTTAGCGGTGGTAAAGGCCCTGAAGGTGTGGAGACACTGGCTTGAGGGAGCTAAGCACCCTTTTCTCATCTGGACCGACCACCAGAATCTGGAGTATATCCGGGCAGCTAGGAGACTGAATCTGCGTCAGGCTAGGTGGGCCATGTTCTTCACCCGTTTCAGGTTCACCATTTCCTATAGACCAGGCTTCCTGAACATGAAGGCCAACGCGCAGTCCCGTCTCTATGACACGGAGGACCGGCCAATCGATCCTTTCAGGGGGAAGTACTGGTGGCCCACCTTGGCTAAGGACGTTAGGTTCTACGTTTCTTCCTGTTCGGTGTGCGCCCAGAGTAAGGCTCCTAGGCACCTTCCTACAAGGAAGCTACAGCCCCTCCCCGTTCCACAACGGCCATGGTCTCACCTGTCAGTGGACTTCCTGACCGATTTTCACCCGTCTCAGGGGAACACTACTGTCCTGGTTGTTGTGGATCGGCTAACCAATAAAATTCACATAGAACTGTGTTATGGATCTGTCATTCTGCACCTGACAAGAAATGCTAACCGGACCCCCATTGATTTTACAAGAAATTAAACATAGAGAACCCATTTGCAGAAGTGCAGTTTTCATTACATTAGCAACTACTTCCACCCCTGTTTCTATATAAGCTGAAAATGTCATCTCTGGAAAAGTGTAACGGCTGTCGTATAGAGGGGACCAAGGCGCAGCGTGTTGAGTGCTCAAAATTACTGTTTATTAAACTCAGAACACTAAAGAAAATAACAATGAGAAAACGAACAGCTAACAGTTCTGTCAGGTACTGAAGACTACACAGAACACAACTAAACAGAATACAACTGCCCACAAACACACTAGGGGAAAAAAAAAAAACTTAAATATGATCTCCAATTAGAGACAACACGAACCAGCTGCCTCTAATTGGAGATCATCCCAAAAACATCCAACATAGAAATAGAATACTAGAACTAAACATAGAAATAGAAAACCACCCAAAACACCCCCTGTCACGCCCTGACCTACTCTACTATAGAAAATGACATCTTACAAGGGTCAGGACGTGACAAAAAGCCTAATTAACTATTGTCCTCAGTGATGCATAAACAATACTGTTTGATTGTAATATATATACTTGATTGTCTCTTGTACACATACATTTACTTTATGTATAGAAAATGGACTGCGTTAAAAATCAACAAAATGTGATATAATTTCTTATCAATACAATGTATGGAGTGGAATAGCACAGTGCATTGTAGACTGTATGACTGTTGTCTTATTGAATGCAGGTATTTGACATGAAGCATTAGATTTTTAGCAGATACAGCACTACTTGTATTTTTGTGTAGAATACAATTATGCTACTTTAGTACCATTTTTTTCAATGAAATTATAATTCATGTATTGCATCAGCTAAAACTAATAATGGTGGTTGTTATTGTTGAGGAAGATGGTATAATATAACGTTAGACATTGAAGCTTTAGGCCAATGGTTTTGCTCATGGACGTTGTGAGTTGGGCATATTTCACCAGAAACACTGAGAATCTCACTGCGGATAACAGTGGGAGGCCGTTCCTTTTCTTGCTAGAACAAAATACCCACTGTGCCGACCTGGAAGCGACGAACCTGACGTTTCTACTTGTCGAATCGCAATGCTTGTCAGTCAGTGTCAAAACAACTTTTGCAAATCTCGTCAGTGTCAAACAACTTGACGTGGAGCCAATCAGAGAGCACAAGCCCCTATGTGAGGGGGTCAACAGAAGTGACAACAAAAAGGAAAAGGAGGACATTTTCCCCGTACATCCACGGTTAAATGCCATGAGCCAGTCACACTTCATATACAGTGCTGTGAAAAAGCATTCTCTACTTTTGCATATTTTTTTAAGTCATCTTCAACCAAAACCTAATATTAGATAAAGGGAAACTGAGTGAACAAATAACAACAATTACATACTTATTTTTTTATTTAATAAACAAAAACATGCAACACCCAATGCCCCTGTGTGAAAAAATAATAACAGGTTGTGCCACCAATGACTCCAACCAAACGCTTCCTGTAGTTGTTGATCAGTCTCTCACGTTGCTGTGGAGGAATTTTGGCCCACTCTTCCATGCAGAATACATTTATTTATTTAACCTTTATTTAACTAGGCAAGTCAGTTAAGAACAAATTCTTATTTACAAAGACGCCATAAACCGGCCAAAACCTAACCCGGACGCCGCTGGGCCAATTGTGCGCCGCCCTATGAGACTCCCAATCACAGCGGGTTGGGATACAGCCCGGGATCGAACACTGCACTGCAGTGCCTTAGACCGCTGAGCCACTCAGGATGCCAAATTTTCCTCTTTTTCTATTGCTTATCTGTTTGTCAGTTTTCCAAGCTGGCTGGTGAAAATGCAGAATCGTGGAATCACTCTGTGGCTGCTGTTGCTTCTCCATGTCCCTGGACTAGACTCTGCAACATGGAATCTATTCAGTGAGTTCCATTTAGCCTGGTTTGTACTGTGTTGTTAACTCCTACTGTCATTGTCATGCCAAAGGCCATGGCCATACAGCACAAACAGATCTGCCAGTATGCATTTCGCTTCGTGGTGAGACCAGAATACATCTGATAGCACTGACTGGCACAGACGCAACAATGCTCCTAACACACATCCAAAAATGGAATAATTATGTCCATGTTGCCAATCAATTACTAATTTCTTATATATACACACAAGAGTTTGAAATTATGATAATGTAGTTTTAGAAATGTGATTGATTTGATCATAACTGTTACGAATCCCTTTTTGGCCCTGCAGTCTAGGGGGGATGGATGAGACCCGTAACATAAATCATGCAAATTATAATAGTGAAAAGGAACAGTGTGAACAAAAACCACAGACAACTTAAATCTACCGTCAAACACTACTGGTTTATTTTCAAACACACGGTAATGGGGAGTGAGAAAAGGGGCTGAGCTGGACCCAAGCAAAGAAACAATAATCCAAAACACCCCTAAGCTAGACTAGCCTACTTCAAGAACAGCTAGCTAACTAACCAAAAATACAGTGGGTGGTCCGCCCAGTTCTAACTAGGGTACTTAGACAAAGTATTCCTCCGGGTAATGTATGCCCATGGGCGACTTGTCTTGGTACCCCCTTTTCTCACAGAGAGAGATTGAACACAGAGTGAGAATGAGCTAGAAAGAGAGCAACTGACTGGGGTTTTTAAACCAAGGGAAAGGGGCTGTGATTGGGTGAGGGAAGAGGAGCAGGTGTCTTCTGTTTGGGGACTGATTGATGACTGATTGGGGAGTGATGATTGTCACCTGTGAGGAGGAGGAGAGAAAAGATATACAAATACAGGATACACACTACCTGTATCCGTAACAATAACCCTTTGTTGATTTGCTGAAAGCATATCAACATGTAGCACTGTTCTTACTTAAGTATTAAGCAAAAAGCATAACATCTATGCTTGCACTTGAATAAAGGCATTTGAACATGCAGGGATGTGGATTGTTTTCCCCCCCAAATGAGAGCTGTTGCTTCCCATAGAAATAGCTAGAGGACTCTTGTGCCCAAAAGCCTGTTTTGCCATGGCCAGCGCCATTGAAGACTGTCACCATTTTGAAGTTGTCTACTGGGTGGGTGGGACTTCCTATGGGTTAAGGAAGGATCACATAATTCCAATCGGGTCACCAGGAGGGGAATCAGCCAATTAATTATAGTTGTGAGCAAACATTCCATAACTGCAGGTGGTAGTGAATCGCCAACCTTGCCTTTATACCTGTTCAAACCACGCACTGCGTGTGGCAGTATGCACCCTTTCAGTTTGTTTGCCAACTCATAGAAGTAGTAGAAGAAGAAAATTGACTACTTCAAAATGGAGATGGTCTCAATGGCACTGTCCATGCTCTCACAGACACCATAATAGTACAGATTCAAAGATCTGATGTCTATCTAGGTCAACTGTGCTTCTCTGTGATGGGGTCAAGATAGGGGCTGCACCAAATGTTTGATGTATTATAATAATTGATTATGCTTATGTTGTATTAATAGAAGGGGAAGGGTTATAAAAGACCCCTCCCCCATTACATTTATAGGGTCCTAGACTACAGATGAACTATATATATTCATTATAAAGGTTTAATATTGTTCCACAGTCTTTTCTAAGTCTCTGCCTCTTATAAAGAAACGATCTGAGAGATGTGTGAATTATTGCATGGGGTCTGTGAGACAGCACTTTGAAGATAAACATAGAACCCTGCAGGGGAGTAAAAGAGATAAGAGACGAGTCTGACATACCTCTATATATCAACTTGGGGGAGTGGACATTTACTGCTGAGGCCTTAGAAAACACTGGAACTATTGTATCTCTCTTGCAAGTTTGTATAGCTGTGTATGCATGGGCTTGGTCTGATGAGTAGAAGGTAATGACGTAAGCAGTGACATCACTAGGGCTGGACTTCGGGCTTAATAAAATAACTTGGGACTTTTCCTATGGGGCAGACCTCAGGAGAGACATCAGTTGTATGTTTGATCTTTGTCTTCTGTCTACAGCTGTATTTTGATTAATATTGTTATGATTTATAAGTGCACATATTGAGTGTTCCTTATTTGTTAAGTAAAAAAATGGAGCACATAAAACCTGAACCAACATCTGCATAGCACTTACCTTCCTCTAAAAGCCCACATGGACCATGTCTATTATTTCTCCACTAGATGGGGTCATTTCTTCAATCATATTCAGTTGTAAATACTCCCTATGGAGACTGAATTGGGTTAAACGGTATGAGTTCTTCTTTGGCCAAACTACTCTCTGACCTCTCTGAGACTTTACTTACATTTTCGGGCAAGTAACCATAATCTTTGAGCAACCAAAAAATACTGCTGATTTGCCGATGGGAAAGTGCCTTTCAGACCTGAAAGTAAATCTCTGGATAGGTATGACGTTGTGATGATAACAGATTTTTTCCAATCAGGTCACATAGTTTTAAACTTCTGGAAAGACTCCTGGCCTTATAGGGAGGATAAAAACCCTATAAAACTGCAGCAACCTTCAAATCAAAGTGTATTTGGTCGTGTACATCGATTTGCAACGAAATGCTTGTGTTTTCTAGCTCCAAAAGTGCAGTAATATCTAGAAATTAAAAAGCAATACACAAATAATCCAAAAAGTAAAACAATTCATACTTATCAGAACAAGCAATATCAGAGTCCGAAATATAGACAGTATGGACAATAAATGTATAGAAAAGGTGTGTTCAGCAGTAGTTATAGTAAAACCTTGTACTTGTTCATATGAATTATATTTTAAAAGGGGGGGTTTCCGTTACACAGACAACTGTGATTAGACAATAGAACTAACAGGACCGAGCTTGCTTTAGGCAGGGTTGCATCATGTAGGCCCATGGATGGAAACGGCCAGTGCCCCAAATCCTTAAATTCCATCGCTGTGTAGGCCTATATATATTTGTAATTAAAAAGTGCCAGGTCCATTAACACAGTCTAGCCTATGTCATCACTATTTGAATTTTGGATTAAAGAAGTTTGAATATAAACCAAAGTTGATCACATTCACATTTTCTCTTAAGACAAATACATTGTTTTAGGCCATAAATACATAGTGTTACCACTTTGTTTCCCCTGGCCAGAAGCTTCCACACCTGCATTCCTTGCTGTTTGGGGTTTTAGGCTGGGTTTCTGTACAGCACTTTGAGATATCAGCTGATGTAAGAAGGGCTTTATAAATACATTTGATTGATTGATGGGACAGGACATATAGAGGCTTACAGTTAATCAGACTGATACTGCAGGTCAGATCACTAATGTTTAGGTGTAGGCTGCTACAACATTTCTCTAAAGAGTTTTTGCTTGTGTCTTTCAGGAGTGAGTTATTTTCTGTTTGCTAAAATAATACCTTATGAAAGTGGAATGCACACTCTGCTTTCTATAGACTTGTGCCATGCCTGACCTGCGATTTCCGGGAATCTGATTGGACACAGAGGTGGCAGTGGCACCACAGGTCCCAGATTGTTGGGGCCATTTTTTCTCTCCTGATGGTAACCAGGTAACATTTTGGAACCTAGTCGTAGCAGGGACCTTAACTCCTTAATCTTGTGAAAATTGGTCTGTATGGGCCAAATAAAAATGTTTCTAACAGAAGAACTATAAAAAGGATATGCAAGACATGGTAGCAATTGGATGGGAACACCAAAGGTGAGGACAAAACAGTTGAATTTATGTGCATTTTACATTTACTGTGCTATTTACAGCATTTGTCAATAATGAAATCTAAAAATACTCTGTAAACATTCAGTAACATAAATAAGAATATTCATTCACATTTTGGATTAGGTGCAAGATAAGAAAAAACGATTACAACGGTTTGAGTGAGAGGTCCAACTAGTGTCTCCAAGTGGCAACACAACTCTGCAAACTGTAAAATGTTCCTAAATCATTTCAATGCTCTATTATGACTCAAGGAAAGAGCCTTAAACTATAAGGTGCTTTTTTGAGCGCTCCTAGTTTTGCCATTGAGGAACTCAATTAAGCACACTTGTAGTTTCCAATCCAAAAACATTCCATTATAAATCGCAATCTGGGTTAGGTGGGTGGGCATCATTTGAAAGCGTATTCTATTGCCAACATGGCAGTGTTAGCCCAGCTAGCACATAACGTTCTGAGAACCATTTGTTTCTTAGTGCTTGGTGTGAGTGAGGTTGTCCTATTGTTCTTTTGCATAAAACCTTCCCACAATGCAGACCCATCATTAGGGGTGGGCCTTAGGTGGCCTCGTCCACCGTACCTTACCTCCTTGCCTGTCCAAATAAAATATAAAAATATTGATCATTTATTTGACAGAGATTCATGCAGATAGAAAGATGTATCTGATGTTGTCTGGACAAAAATAGTATGGCATGTCATACTATTTCTGTCCAGACAGCATCAGATACATGGGTTACATATAGTAAGACAGAGTGGCGCTGTTTTGCTAGCACAGATCTTTTCTCTGGTACGATAGTTTCAGCAGAGAGGAAGAGGCAAAGCGAGAGGACACACTCTCGTAAAAAAAAATCTGTGCAGAATGAATCCAATGCATTTCTATGGGCATTATAAGCAGACCTAAGCTTGTCGCCTGCCTTCCTGCCCTTGGAACGACTCCCATTGTTAGGGCGGAGACATGAGCATCTCGTCATTATAACAGATATCTGGTTTCAGTACAGTTGCGAGTTGGAAAGGAAAGTTGGTGGGTGCACATTGCACTGTTCGAATGCTGGATTCCCCTAAAGTAAATGTATGTTTTGCCAAAATTCTATATTTAGAGAACAGAAGATGCCACATTGAAAAATAAATGTGTTTGTATGATTAATGCCTAAGCAAATTAATTTCCATGTGTCCTTTCTGTGCTTGGTTCAACAGTTAACCCAAAATAAGCTAGCAGTGATTTTAAAAATCATATGGAAACATGTTCTCAGAATGTTCATTAATTACCTTCAAATAACTGTCAAAGGAATTTTATATCCTAATGCTAATAATTAACAATCAGTAAACCTTGACTAATCCCCAGGGTTTGTAAGACACTGGGTTAATAATTAGGCAAGGACTCAGCTTTCTGCAAAAGGTCTTGTACAGTTTATTCAGAGAACGTTCTGCCCAACATACACAAAGATGTTCATTTTATCCTCTCTCCGCTTACGCACACACATTCACACCCAAAAGTAGATAACCTATGCACACACATACGCACAGACAGTAGGTGAACAGTATCTCTTCCTTGACCTGCTACCACTGTTCCAGCACTGCCTGTTCCTTTCCCCATAGATTAGGAGAACCTTGAAGGCTCCTCCCGGTATCTCACACACCCATGTCTAGACTTGATGGGACTAACGTTATGCACATTGACTTACAGTTTTTTTTATCCATGCTACATAACTACTAATTCATAATGGATTTATTATTGATTAATTTACCTTCATTAGATAATTCTCTTATCATTCCACCCTTAAATGACTAATAATACACATTGTTTATCAAATGCTATATGGAAACATAATTGTGATATAAGGATTAACCAAACCAATACATGTATATACATCCGATACTCATCAATGACTGTCCTAGGCCTATTTCCAATTATGACACTTCGTTTACAAGGATTTTCATCATAATTATCATTAAAGGAACAGTCAATATAAACTTTGAAAATGGTTTCATCAAACATTGGCTCCTCATGGTTAAAATAAACAGAGCCATCTTCCTGGCCTGGAGGTCCGTGTTCGTCCTCCCACTGATCGGAGCTCAGAATCGGTCCATATCTCACCATCTGCTGCGTCATCGATTTCTCTAGAGTCCTGGTGATTAAACCTTTCACACTCGGCATATACTCATCAATCACACAATCTCAACACACTCATACAGGTGAAAATAACAGTCCATAATACAGTTCTTACAACACTTTTCCATTTCCCAAACATGAGCTGTGTTATCAGGAGCTTACGTACAGCAATGAACCTAATCATTCTACCTACACCGCCCTCTTCTGCCAATAACATATCGAGAGTCAGTCTATTTTACCAGGTCACGAGGGAGGTGGCGGATAATTGGTCAGAGAACCTCTTTACTGCATCCCCGGTTTCATTCATGAATCTCTGTTGATTATAAAAGATGTCATTAATCCAATCCACATTTTTATTTATTGTCAACCACCAAAATAATGTAGTGTTAAAGCCTTCACATATTTGATTCATAGCTTTGTATTCATCTGGAACTTCCCTGAGGATGCCAATAGCATCCATCTAGACAAAGCTACTCCCATCCTGGTCAAAACTCCTCCTGTGCCTACTTTAGCCTCCTATAACTGGTCTCTGATGACTAATTCGACTTGGTTGGACCAATAACCCCAGGGCGCAAGTTCCTAATTTCTGTCATATGCGTCCTTTGCTGGTACTAGCCCACCCTACATCAGTTATAGGTTCTGTTAGGTTAAGAATTTTCTCCTGTACTTCTAAACCTAACTCAGTCACATTAACGACTACCTTTCAGCCATTAAAATCATCTAAGTTCTTGGTGCCATTCTTGTATCTATAACACTGGTATTCATCAGGAGTTAAAGTGAACCGAGGTGGGTTGGCTGAGTACTTCAATCTGGCCAACCCCAATTCCTGTACAGTTATTTGCTTTCCCAGGAAATAGTTTAACGTTTACCTTAAATTCTACATCTTGATCTTCTTTGATTCCTTATTCTGTATGTCACTCATCAGTGTATTAGATAGTTTTTCTTTTCATTCTTATAAATGACAACAGTGTCGTATGATTAGTACCGGAAGGTGGTGGATCTGAATGTATCAGAAAGATTAGACTATGATGCAGCTCAGAGTCTCTACTCTTCCCAAAAACCGCCAACCCTCTCCTGCCCTTAGTCGATCTGCAAGGTACCACCCCATACTCACACCTCTAGGAGCACACACAGTGATGAACGGTCGGGATAGGAAATCTTCGTTAAGGAGGTAACCCCCGGACCCTGTTGGTACTCGGTTCTTCTCCTAACTCTGTGTGTGATCAGCAGTGTTCATATGTGTACATACCTTCTTGCAGTGGATAACGTGGACCCAAGTGACTCTCTCAGTTTTTCTAATGGCAAAGGCAGTGGTTTAACAGAACCTGGTATGGGCCTTCCCAACGGGGCTGCTTCCCGTCTTTTCTCCTCAGGGACTGGATCCATACCCAGTCTCCTGGTTGGATTGAGTGAATCACCTTCTCCTGTAATTCCTCTGTTGGACACAAAATCTTGGACATACGGGTTTGGTTAACAAACAGTCTTCTCATGTGCTCTGCTAGTATTTCTTCAACTTCTATGTCTACTTGTTCTGGTATCTCTAACTCTGGCATTCTATTTGTTCAACCCGATTAGCTAAAATGTCATCCATCATTTAAAAAGAGAGATCCTAGTAAACCAACTCTAGGGATAATATCTTGACCTAATATTTTAGCTACCATAATCATGTCCACCAAGTAAGTTGGGAACGCTTCTACCCATTTGCTATACTTATCTATTATTGTTAAACACCCCTTCTTCCTCCTCAATTCGGAATAGCTCAATAAGTCCATTTCCAAATGTTGGAATGGATATTCTACCAAAAAATATTTTGTTTAACTTCTTTGGAATAGGGGGCAGTATTTTCACGGCCGGATAAAAAACGTACACGATTTAATCTGGTTACTACTCCTGCCCAGAAACTAAAATATGTATATAATTAGTAGATTTGGATAGAAAACACTCTAAAGTTTCTAAAACTGTTTGAATGGTGTCTGTGAGTATAACAGAACTCATATGGCAGGCCAAAACCTGAGAAGATTCCATGCAGGAAGTGCCCTGTCTGACAATTTGTTGTCCTTCTGTTGCATCTCTATCGAAATTACAGCATCTGTGCTATAACGTGACACTTTCTAAGGCTTCCATTGGCTCTCTAAAGCCGCCAGAAAGTGGAATGGGGTGTCTGCTGTCTCTGGGCAAAGTATAGGAGCAGAGTTTGTAAGTGGTCAGCCTGCGGACAGTGAGACTGGAGATGCGCGTTCACGAGACTTCTCAATTCTTTTCTTTCAGTCTTTGAATGAATACAACGTTGCCCGGTTGGAATATTATTGCTATTTTATGAGAAAAATAGCATAGAAATTGATTTTAAACAGCGTTTGACATGCTTCTAAGTACGGTAATGGAATATTTTCACATTTTTTGTCACGAATTTGAGAGCCCTGGCTGTAGCCCTGGCTGAGAGCCCTGCTACACCAAGTGTTATTTGCCTCTAGGCCTACACATTATGCCTACAGTTGAATTGCTAAATTGTATATATATATATACAATTAAGTTAATACATTATCTTTCTACATTTAACCCAAGGCACTCAGTTGTAGTGTAGACTATTTATTTAAATCAAATAGTGGTAGGCTACAGATGCCGTATCTTAATTTGAGCCAGTTTCACACATCAGGAACATAATCCTGCAGCAACGTGAATTGTTATGTGGATTATAATGAATGGATTTTCTTTTTGGTAGGGGTTGATATAATTTTCATTGGGGCAAATCAAGTCTGGCATTTAAAGTGGAAATGAATAACCTTAGTTGGCTTTTTAAACCTTGAATACACTACAAGTTTGCAGTTCCTGCAACAGGATGATTAAATTAAGATTTGGCAACTATCACTTTTCTTGGACTGTTAAATTAATGTGCTCCTTAAAAGGAATGTTCTCTACCCGAATTGTACTTGCATTAAGGGAATGCATATGCTCTGCACAACTGTGGGCTGTGGCGCCATCTTGAGGTCTGAAACATTTGCCAAATGTTTTTGGAGTGTAATGTCCTTTAGCTGGTACAGCTGTTAGTAAAAGCCCATTCTACTGTAGTTTATTTAGATCAGGATGTCTGCAAAACAAACTGTAATTCCAGTGATAAAAGCACCAAGTACTACTATGTGGTGTACTGGTCCTAATGATGATGATAGACAGCAGTGGAATAGAGGGAACTTAACAACATTACAGGAGTAGTTTGTCTGTTTGGCAAGGGTGAATCATTTGTATATCTTCTGAATCAGACTGAAGTGAAAAGAGGTTGTCGCTGTCAGCACCTTCTACACAGACAGGTGGGTGGAGGGCTCGGGAGGAGGAGCATGTGTCATAAGGTCTGTGTGCCTGTGAAGGCGCCTCAGCAGGCCAAGCACATTCCTCTCTGATTACAGCTGATGGGACGCTCATGTGCCTCGGTCTTCCTACTAGCACCTGAACATCTGCAGACCAGGCGGGGCAGCATAGTTAAACCAGGCGTGTTGAATTAACTTCTATAGACATGCCTCTCATTAAGTAGTTTTTTTTTTTTCAGTCGACGTTCATTTTTTGTCCTAGACTATGGTGACATCCTCTGAGCTCAGCTGCCACTTCATTAAAGCCATCATTACATTCTCTACCAGAATGTAATGACAAAAATCCCTTATGGAGTTAAGTAAACCAGCTTTCAGTATTTTGTTTTTTTTATTGCACCAGATTTGTGGAACACTTCAAAATATTCAAATATTTTGTTTGGTGCATCTATAGGTTAATTCAGAAAGCTGATTTTGAAATACCTAATGGGTTTTATGATACACTTTATTTTTTTCTGCTTGTGTTTTGATCTATGTTTTTGTAATTCAGGGCTCATCTGTAAAAGAGACCCTGGTAAAATACAACCTGATTGCTTGCAAACATCAAAGGGTTAGGGCTGAGGGGATGGGGTATAGGGGGGAAATTAGGAAAGACTGACAGTGCCTGAGCTGCAGGCCGTGAGGTTCCAAACTGTATGTGACAGATCCTTCTTTCTCTCCTTGTGATTGGCTAGATGTTCAAAGGTCCTGACCAAGTTATCCACGCCATCTTCACTGCACCCTCAAGCTTGTGTGGTGTCACTCTGGAACTCAACAAGGAGTATCTCTTCACAGGTGCGGTTCTCACTACGTTACCCAAGT
Organism: Salmo salar; assembly: GCF_965601325.2. Taxonomy (NCBI): domain Eukaryota; kingdom Metazoa; phylum Chordata; class Actinopteri; order Salmoniformes; family Salmonidae; genus Salmo; species Salmo salar. The sequence goes on along the minus strand of NC_138293.1, from coordinate 89,949,197 downwards.
TCAATTGCCAGCACTGGTTAACCCTATCAGTCCTTAGACCCCAGCAAAAATCAGCTTTACATTTATCTGCATGTCCAGCCCTTATTGACAAATTAGAAAAATAATTGGTCTGCCAGAGCAAAAACCTGATTTTAAAAGAAATTTATAGGAATGCTGTAAGTACAGAAATTGTTTGCTCACTGGGAAATGAATATGCAACTAGTCAGTGACAACTGTTTGGTGTTTGACAGCTACTCTGTACGCATATTACAGTACTAAAGACACTGTCCTTGGATTTCCTATGGTCTTCAATGTAGAAGAACCCTTACCTTCTAATGACACTTGTGTAGCTTGTCAGCGTCATAGAGCAAAATATTAGATGTGCGTGTCAGCTTTTCATAAATGGCATTTAATAGTACCTCAACCCATTCGGACTCTACAGACGTTTTTGTAAATGACCCTGCACTTGGCCCCTTCGATCTGCCCTTCTCTCAAACCTCCCTCTACCTCAGCCCCCGTTAATTACAAACTAATGGCTGGTACCAACGGATGCAGTAGACATGGACTAATCCAACGTTACAACCTAGAAGTGTGTAGCTCAAACACACTTTTTTAAAAAGGGATTAGAAGTCAATAAGCAAACTTATTTTGCGACGCCCCTACTGGAATTCTTTGCAGTTTGGTTGTTTTCTGTTAAAACCTCCCTGCCTAATGGGACAACAACAGGGCAGGCTCAACTTGCCTAGCTGCCATAAATGCCATAAATTGTCCATCTTTCACTTAAAAATGGGTATGAACCAGAAAGATCCGTTTTAGGCTTTGCCTACTGGAATTCCTTACAATTTTGTGGTTTTTGTGGTTTTGTGTAGAAAAAAACACTTGGGTCATTCTAACCCTGTAACCCTTAAAGTCCCTTCATCAGCTCTTGGACCAACAGGCTCTGAGACAGCTTCTACACCCAACTCATAAAACTGATTAATAGGCATAAGACTACTAAATAGTAAATTAATTGGTGACCTGGACTACATGCATTTCCCCTACCATGCAATTAAAAAAATAAAAAATGTACATAAAAAAAAAAAATAATAATAAAGAAAATGTAAACTTGCATGGTAGGGGCAATGCATGTAGTCCAGGTCACCAATTAATTTACTATTTAGTAGACTATATGCACACCCACATGACTCTACAGTATATACACACTGAATGTACACTCTCACACAAAACCCACACATACTGACATACACTACACGCACAAAACTTTCACACTAATCATATGCTGCTGCTACTCTGCTATTTATTATACTCTTATTATTATCTATCCTGATGCCTAGTCACATTACCCTGTCTTCATGTATGTACATAAATACCTCGTACCTCTGCACATTGATCTGGTACGGGTACTCCCTGTATATAGTTCCACATTGATCTGGTACTCCCTGTATATAGCTCCACATTGATCTGGTACTCCCTGTATATAGCTCCACATTGATCTGGTACTCCCTGTATATAGCTCCATTCTTGTGTATTTTATTCCTCTTGTGTTACTATTTTTATAATTGTTTTACCCTGTTTTGTTGAAGGGCTCGTAAGTAAGCATTTCAAGGTAAAGTTGATCCCCGTTGTACTCAGCTCATGTGACGAATAACATTTGATTTGACTTTAAATGAATAGGTGTTGCTCACACTTGGCAAAAGTATTTAGTATTTTGGGTATTTAGAGGCTCCTCTTCCTGGGGTCCAAACAGGAACAAAACAATTGCATCACAAAACACCCTACGTCATAAATAAACGAGTACATCATGCAATAAATTACTACGTTATTACTCTAATATTACACATTTACAATATAGAATGTACAATACTATAGTCTGTGTCCTCACAGCACGTCAATACCTCTCACAAAGACAAGTTGTGATGCAGTCAATCACTCCGCTACTTTGAGCCAGAAGAGATTGACATGCACGTTATTGATATTAGCCCTCTGTGTACATTTAAGGGCCAGCCATACTGCACCGTTCTGGGCCAACTGTAATTTGCCTATGTCCTTCTTTGTGGTACTTGTGCATATCACTAGACAGTAGTCCAAGTGTGATAAAACTAGGGCCTGTAGGACTTGTTTTGTTGATGTGAAATCAAGGTCAGACCTCTCCCCATCTAGCTACTGTTGCATCAATATGTTTTGACCATTTCAGATTTCAATCTATGGTTACATCAAGCAGTTTAGTTGCTCAATTGCCACATTATTCATTACAAGATTTAGATAAGGTTTAGGGTTTTAGATGAGGTTTAGTTCTACCTGGTTATGTTAGAGGCATCCATTAAAGAACAGCATGTGTTCTATTAGATAGGTAACTGTCGTAATGATGGGACCAAAACGCAGCGGGTGCAGTGCTCATCTTTTATTTTAATAAACATGAACACTTAACAAAAATAACAAACGACGACGACGACGAAAACAGTCCTGTAAGGCGATACATAGAAACAACCACCCACAAAACAGAAGACCAAAACCCCTACTTAAATATGGCCTCTAATCAGAGGCAACGAGATACAGCTGCCTCCAATTAGAGATCAATACCATAGAAATACTAGAAAATCAAACATAGAAATACATAACATAGAACTAACCCAAAAAACCCAACAAAACAAACACACCCCTGCCACATCCTGACCAACTACAATAACAAAATGACCCCTTTACTGGTCAGGACGTGACAGTAACTCTCAATCCACGATATGGCAGATAATGTAAAGGCACAACACATGTTTTTTACAGCAGCAGACTGATAATGTCATAAGCTGCACTGGTCAACCAAAACAGCTCCCACAATCTTCTTATTATCAATTTATTTCAGCCAATCATCATTCAATTGTTTCAGTGCCCTTCTCTATAAGCATGCTGAAAGTCAGGTGTTAATTTGTTTAATGTGAAATAGCATTGTATCTGGACAAACACAATTGAATCCAAAAGTTTACTAGGTGTCTGTAGCACATTGATTGGTTGGCTGTTTGAACAAGTAAAGGGTGCTTCGGTATTCTTTCGTAGCGGAATAACTTTGGCTTCTCTACAGGTCTGAGGGCACACTCTTTCCTGCAAGCTAAGATTGAAGAAATGGCAAATAGGAGTGACAATATAGTCCTCTACCATCCTCAGTAATTTTCCATCCAAGTTGTCAGTACCAGGTGGTTTGTCATAATTGTGGTTTGTTATTTTTGTTCAACTATTCCACACTCACTTTTCATAGTTAAAATAACAATGCTTATCTTTCATAATTTGGTTAGTTATGCATGTATATGAAAGTTCAGGGTTTGTTCTTGTCATGTAAGGACTACTGTACCTGTCCGATGCAGCAGGCCAGTAAAACATATTTTTCTACCTCCTCCTTGTTGTTTCATTAAGAAACTGACATGTTCATGAGAGTCTTACCTTTCCATAGAGGGGTCATACACTATTTATATTTTTGTGAGAAGACTGATTTTCGGGATGTCTCATGGTCCGACAAACGCTGCTGTTGCTCAGCCACCTTCCACCACAGATGCGGAAGGCTGCCATTGGCGGATGCGGTGAAAGTATATTCAATAAACATGGAATGATTAACTAAGGCCATGAATACTGTATACAAAAAGTATAAGATACGATTAATCTTTTAAGACGCAGCCCATTGTGTGGGAAAGTTTTATTGTCTGAAGAGAGCCTTGAATTGTACACAGCATCTCCTCTCACTCTCTCGGTTCATGCAGGTGACTGTGACATCTTCCTCAGACCAATTGTCAGTACGCCCAGAACATTGCTCTGGGAACAAAAAGCAGTATCTTGGTTTCAAGGTCCTAGCTTTGAGAGAAGAAGCGGTATCAGTCAGTCACATGCAGGAACCAATGTTAATAAGTGATAATGAATAATGTCAATCATGCTTATGACTTGTTTGTGTAGCATTATATAAGGACTGAAAGGGAATGCCTTAGTTTTCATCAAGCTTGGATTGAGTTTGTGAACCTCTCTGGCTGTGATAATAAAGAATGATTCATTTAAAATTGACTTCAGGTGTCTCTTCAATTTCCTCCGCGATCTTGGCGTCAGGGAAGGTCTGTGTGGTAACACTGTGGTGCATTCCGTGTGACAATTCAATTTAAATGAATTTGTATAAAAAATGAATAAAATCAATCAAACAAAAAGGTCTTAAGAAGGCTATAGCTAGTCTTAGAAGGCTAGAGTGAAGGCAAGAAAAGTCCCACTGACAATTGTCTGTAGGCATTTATGCCAAGTGTCACATGGTCTGAGAAGCACTGATAATAGCTCAAGGTGTCATTGAGCACGAGGTGTTATTTTATATGTATAGGAAGTAGTGGCAAGAGAACAGTTGCAGATGCGTGTATATAAGGATAGGAGGTAACAACAAGAGAACCATTGAAGATGCAAAAGGAGTAATAAGTCAGATTACTGAGTGTGTTTGGGAATAATACTAAGTGGATGTGAGTATTGTGTGATTGACTGAACAGGGGTTTATACCCAGTGTACTATTTATGTGAGTATGGGATGACGTGTTAAGATGGACGTTGAAAAAAAAAAAAAAAAGTTCAACAAAGGCTTTAAGTATGGGAAAGGGAAATAGTAAGAGTAGGTTGGCGGATCTGTGCTGGGATTCAAAAGGGCTGTGTAGTGTAATGGCAAAAAAAGTTGGTAGGGGGGTACTGGACCTAACAGAGGACTGGACAGATGGAGATTTCCATTCTGACGGGACACTGAGCACAGAAAAACTTGAGTGTGACAGGACTGAGACAAGATCTATAGACAGTTGAAGGAAAATGAAACTAAGGATGGAAAGACACTGAAGAAGGCACAGCTGATGTACTACTCTGGAAGAGAAAGAGGTCATTGAGAAAATGGTGGCAGCCGTGGAAACCGAAGAGGTAAAGGCCGAGGGGCCCTGACGGAGGAAGAGACTGGAGATGCTACAACTGTGGGAAGTTTGGGCATTTCACAAGACACTCCTGGAGCAGGAAAGGCCAAGGAGAGTGGCCGTCCCCGCCTGTTGGCATACAGGTGGACGACCCATTTGGAGGAGGTGGATGAGGGGGGCTGCCAAACAATGTCATGACTGACCATGAGAATCCAAATAGGTCAGATCAGGTTTGCAATGACTAACTGCAATCAGACCCCCTCTCACCCATAGAGGGGAAAGGAAAGAACTAGTAGGGATTAACAACTCACGTCCTGTTGTAAATCGAGGGAGTTTTGTCTCAACAGACCCTTTTTCCCTCTGAAACTCAACACATTCAAAAACAATACTGGAACAAAAGCACATGACTACTTCAAGTGGCAAAGAAGTAAAGAACAAAGAGCACATTCTAGCTTGTGACGACCTAATAACCAAACACGACATACAGGTGTATTGGAAGAAAGTCAAGGGACACTCCAAATCACCTGGTCGTGACAATCTTGGCAACGATCACACGACTTGCGTTCTTTGTACGCCACTAAACAGCACCTCTCTCTTGTAAATGACCTGCTGGTATATGTTTTGGAAACCTACGCCACACAAAGGTGGGTGGTTCCCAAAACAGAGGGGGATAATGATAGCTCATGTCCATGATGAGCCATACGGAGGCCATAGGGCGAGGTCAAGGCCACATGCGAAGCATTGCGACAGGTGGCCCAATGGCCTCACATGGTACAATACGTGAGGGTGTGTCTAGTTTGTTGTCAGTTTCAACTCTTCTAGCCACTTCACAGAGCACCCTTGCAGCGCATCCAGATTGACTGGGTCAGCCCAGTTGCCAGGTCGGCAAGCGGCAACAAGTATCACCTCACAGTGACTAACACATTTGACTTGGGCCGTGGCTGATTGAACCACCCAGGCAGTTAAGCACGCCCAGCTAAACACTGCCCACATGTTGGCCGGACTCAGTAACCCAGTTCACAGTAACCCAGTCAGAACTAGCAGAGCCCAGGCGAGAAAAACTATTAGTTGGGGCGCTACTCTCAATAGGTGCAGCCATAGAGTCACTATTTGCTCTAGGTACCACTGCAGTCAACGCAGTCAGTCCAGCCATAGTCAAAAGAAATATTAAGGATATTACTGAAGAGACGCCACTTAACCAGCAACAGATGAAATCACAGGCACTCAGGTTGCAGCATGTGGGAAGGTCTCACCAGGACATTTATTCTGGCGGTAAACACACACGCTACTCTCCTGAACATAACCCTCTTGTCGGTAGGAAAGCTCATAGAGGTCATGAACCATGTTCGATTGTTATTGGAGGATTTTCTCTGTGAAGTTGGCTCTTCTATGGAACACTTGGCAATGAATAGCATCCCCTCATATCTAGCGCCCCTCTCAATGGTGCACAACATATTCACCTCAGCTACCACAACCATGATAAAGCCATTTCAGTCACACCTGGCCTAGAGTCTGTGGTCTTCAATTCTATCCACGGCATCCCCAGCCTCTTCCTCAGAGTTTGCTAGGTCGGCCGTGTAGTGTCACCAATGTAAGCCTTGTCATTCCGGTTGCTATTTTAGAGAATGCCTTAAGCCACACACCTTCAAGTAGTGCTGCCCTAAACATGACAATGGGCTATGTCACGATAGTCATTTAACCACAAGCAGAGACGTATAGAGAGAAGTGCAAAGTAGATGATTAAGGTGTTGTAAACTTATTATCGTGTATCTTTTTATTTTTTTTTAATATTCTTTCTTGAATATAGTTTTTTTACACTTAAAGTAATACTGCCCTAAACAAGTTCCCCATAAGACCACCAGTTAGTGCCACAACGCCGCTCATTTGGGGAAGAAATGTAATGCATGAGTGCTGTGTGTTGATAACGTCTGCCTAAGTTACTACCTAGATCCACCAGCCTGGACAACTGGATGACGGGTCCGGATCGACAATCCACAACCATTCTTGTGGTGGGTTGCAACTTGTAGAATCCTTCCATGATTGAAACCACCAGAGGGGGACTGTCATGACTGACCATGAGAATCCAAATAGGTCAGATCAGGTTTGCGATGAATAACTTCAATCAGACCCCCTCTCACCCATAGAGGGGGAAGGAAAGAACTAGTAGGGATTAACAACTCACGTCCTGTTGTAAATCAAGGGAGAAGGCCTGTGCTCTCCAAATTCATGCTTTGTTCCAACATACCCTTTTCCCCGCTGAAACTCTAACACGTTCAAAAGGGAATACTGGAACAATATTTCTAACATAGAACTTGGGGAATGGTCAGAGGCAATCTATAGAACACTAATGTAAATTTGTTATTTTGTGATGTCATAAAAAATGTTATAAAGGAAATAATGTAACTTAGAAAGTATACACACTACAAAGATGAAGTTTTCATACTATGGGTGGTGCATGTAATATGAAAAATGATGGAAGTGTTTTTATTAAGAGAGGGATGTGATTTGAGAAGTTATATAAGATATAAATGTTTTCCATAACTTTGCACAGTGAGTAATCACCGCCCCGAAGTGAGGTCAGGGAGCGTGCCAGCCTGCCGGAACCGCCCCTTTTCAAGCAAAAGGTATAAATGATGGGTTACGAATTAACACAGGAGACCAGAAAAGCGTGAAGCTGCAACTGCGTGTTTAAAATGGTTTGAACTTTGATTCTCAACACGAGGTGGCGACGATAAACTCACCTCCTGAACAATCACTGGTACGGCTGATTAGCTGTCCTAAGTATCTACGAAAGCACATTTAAGTAGAACCATCCTGTTACTCTGCTCAAACCATCGTAGTACGCAACTCTCATCACCCCACTGGGGAACCATTGATACGGCTGGCTAGCCTTTCTTCAAAGAAGCATCTTCAAGAGCGAATGGAAGGAAAATCAATTTGTAGTTCTATTCAGGACTCCACGACAAGTCACCGGACAACTACGAAGAAGGACAACAGGAGAAGAGTTGTTGGAACCATTTCAGACAATCAGGGCACAACCCCCTATCCAATGCTGCCCCGTTCACCGAGAGATCCCCGGCGAACCCAGGCATTTCACGTCAATACATTCATGATTTCTTGCTCAAAGCGGGCGCGGTTCAAGTGCAAAGTATATGGTTACTGTAGGTGAGAGTAGTTTCTGAATGTGGCAATGTTAAGTGTCTCTGTCCCTCTCTCTCCCACTCCATCTCTTCTTTAACAAGCATCCATGTTGTTGTCATTCCGCTAGGGACCTGTATTCAGCGCATTAAGTCTCCAGTCAATAACCGGTGCAGAGTGTGCATGTTTATTCTGTGTGCCCATTTAATTAGCTAGTAAACAAATAATTAAACCAGTTTGTGAAGTACTGAATCATAAGGAAGGCTCGGGTTTATGTAGATGCAAGGAGGTTACAACTGTTCAGAATTATGATACGAGGTTATGATGAATAAGTTGACTGTTTATAGATGTGATAGGTAAAGACCTTTTTTAGAGTTTAATTCTGGAGATGGTAACTCTTTAAAGAACCGCTCTCGTGCTGCCCCAGATCCTAATGAGTTAATTGTTACATGATTAATTTAATTGGGAAACATTTAAACATAGTTAGTTAATTAGATAAATAACTGTCTTCAGATTAATATTACAGTCAAGAAACTAATGAAGAAAACAATGATGAAGAACCAGAAGAAACCTGTCAAATGCTAAAATTGACCACCTTGTCAAACCAAAACCTCCTTATTGACATTTTAGTTAATAAAAATATAATTCTGTTTTTGGTAGACACTGGGGTAGCGGTCAAGGCCATGTGTCAAAAGGAGGGATGGTGGATCTTGTAAATAATATTGGTGTACAGAATGTTTTACTGTGTTTGCAGAATATTTCTGCAAGCAATGTTTTATTTGCATGACTAACGATGTTGGACGCGGCATTTCAGTATCCCCCGCATCCCATGTGGTGATTGACCATCCCGTGAGGATGACTAATATACCTTTCCCCAGAACAGGTTGTCCCTGCAAGGAATGGAGGAAGACATGGTTGAGTATTGTGTGACCCTAACAGTGTTCTTAAGACACTCTCCCCTGGGTGAAGATGTCTTTGCCGAACCTGGCAGGTGGAGCTGGGCACTGTTTGATCCCAGGTGATTTCGTGGTGGTCAAAGACTTCAGGAGAAAGAGTTGTCAGGACCCCCGTTGGAGAGGGCCGTACCAAGTTCTTCCAACTTGCAGATGATCCAGGAGAAAATAGGGCCTCGCCAGTTACGGCGGTGCAGTGTGGCCCCCTGCATTAGCACAGGAATGCTAATAAGTACAATGGTACAAGTACTGTATCACCGCCAACCGGCATGAAGACAGTCAAATTCCATGTGACTGTTTAGTCACGGTAATTAGGCTTCTCCAAGCACTGATGCTGCTGATGGTTATTAGTAGCCTACCAAACTTGCTAACTGCCTGGTACTCTGCACTCCATTGTCCCTCTAATCACTCTGACATCACTGCAAGTGTAATCAAAAATCTAATCAAACACTTCATGAGAGCCCATGAGCTCATGTTGCACAACATTTCTATAGGATATGCAATTGCGCGTGAAAACATGTGATGGCCTCTATTAAAAAGAGGAGGTTCCCATCAGGTTTCTATAAGCTAGGCCTACTATATTTATTTCTCAACTTTCCTAATATCAAGCGAATATTAAGCACTTTGCTTATCTTTACAATGGGAGTATAGCCTAACTGGCTGACATGAAAATGGACCACAGGAAAAGCGTCCTCCATTTGCTATTTAAGTGCAGAGATGTATGCATATTTCCCCTGCCCCTGTTTCGAGACAGGTGCATGATAATGGTCTAAATCAAAACAAATTTCACACGTACAAGACAAGATCAAATCAAGAATATTCTGATGGGTGACTTGTGAATTATATATTATCACTTGTGAATGATGCCCAGTTTAAGGCAAGAAACAATACCTTTTTGGGGGGGAACTTTTTTGAATCATAGTCGCACACCTCATGTAGTAACCTAGCCCATAGGCCTATATGTTTTAATAAGGTTTGTATCACTACTAAAGTATTTTAATAGAACCTAATTTGATAGTTTCAGCCATAATTTAATGATTACTTTAAAATGTTACAATCGTTACCACAGAAGTGATTAAAGGAGGGAGTGTGAGGGAACATTTTGTCTGCAGAGAGCCTTGAATTGTACACAGCATCTCCTCTCACTCTATCTTGGTTCGTGCAGTTGACTGTGACCCCCTCCTCAGACCAATTGGCAGTACGCCCAGAACATTGCTCTGGGATCCAAAAAGAGTATCTCAGTTTCAAGGTCTCAGCTTTGAGAGAAGAAGCCTTGTGAGGTATCACTCAGTCACATGCAGGAGCCAATGTTAATAATTAATAATGTAAATCTTGCTTATATGACTTGTTTGTGTAGCATTATATAAGGACTGAAAGGGAATACCCTTGGCAGAGTTTTCATCAAGCTTGGACTTAGTTTGTGAACCTCTCCAGACATCATAATAAAGAGTGATTCATTTAATATTAACATCAGGTGTCCCTGGTGTTGAATTTCCACCACGCCATGTAAAAAACTGATATCTCTTGCTTGAACAGACAGATTTTGATGGAGATTTTTGTATTATGCCAATTAGATTTCCAAGGGGCGTGATCATCAACTGTAAAATGTTTTAAGGTGTAGGCTGCTACAACACGTGTGCCACACCCAACCCACGTGACCTGTGATTTCCGTGAATCTGATTGGTCAAAGAGGTGGCACCACAGGTCCCAGAGTTTTATTTTTTATTTTTTAAACTGAAAGCAACAACACTGTATGAAATTCCAGTAGGCGTAGCCTAAAACAGATATTTCTGGTTCATCTCCATTAAGTGAAAGACGGACAGTTTATGACATTTATGGCAGCCGGGCAAGTTGAGCCTGCTGTGTGGTTGTCCCATTAGGCATTGAATTTTTTAAACTCAATACAACCAAACTAAGTAATTTCAGTAGGAGCTTCACAAAATATATATATTTTTTTGCCTGCTACACTGGAAGTGTAACGTTTAGTCAGGGCGAGCAGAGCGCGAGCCACTTTATCCTGTTACTCCAGCTGAGATACACTATATAGCGGTAACTCACCTAGCCATGCTAGCTTTGCCCTCATGTGGGTGCTAACAAGCATGCTAAGTAGTGTTAGGTATCAACACCCATTGTCAACCAATCAAGTAGGGGTTGGAAGCTCTGGTGAGGTTCGATTGGTTACTCGCAAGCGATATCACCAAAGATTTGCTTGATGATCAGTTTTGCCCAACTTTAGTCCTGCCCTGTTCAGCTCCCTCTCCCATGCTTGCATCTCCCAATGGTCCCTGGCCAGTCTGTTTCGCACCGCTTTACTTTCATTGAAAATTAATGGGAAGCTATTGTTTCACCATGTGATACTGTCTCTAGTGTATTCGCCCTGTCAGACGTGAGCTGCACGTTGAAATATTGAAATCACGCTCTGCAAAAGTTTGGAGTATGTGTCCGATGTAGTAGGCCAGAAAAACAGATTGTTCTGCTTCCTCCCTGTTGTTGAATTAAGGGACCGACAAGTTATGGCATTTCTGCATGTAAACAACTATCGGGTAAGCGACGATAATCTTCGGCAACCATAAAATACTGCTGATTTGGCCAATGGGAAAGTGCCTTTCAGACCTTAAAGTCAATCTCTGAGTGTAGGGTATGACATGGTGATTAATCAGTTGCAGAATGATTTTATATGGGCTATGACGAGTTTTTCTAATCAGGTCACATAGATTTAAACTCCTGGAAAACTCCTGGCCCTGTAGGGAGGATGAAAACCCTGTCAAACTGCAGCAACCTTTCTCATATGAATTATATTTTAAAACTGGAATAACAGGGGAGTTTCCCTTACACAGACACAGAGACAACTGTGATTAGACAATACAACTAACAGGACCGAGCTTGCTTTATGCAGTGTTGCATCATGCAGGCCCATGGATAGAAATGGCCTGTGTCCAAAATCCTTCAATTCCATCCCTGTGTATTCATACCACTTGATTTTTTTCCCCACATTTTGTTGTGTTAGTCTTAATTCAAAATGTATTACATTTGTTTTTTCTTCACCCATCTACACAGAGTACCCCATGTTTTTAGAAATAATTGCAAATGAATTGAAAATGAAATACAGAAATATCTCATTTACATAAGTATTCACACCCCTGTGTCAATACTTTGTAGAAGCAACTTTGGCAGCGATTAAAGCTGTGAGTATCTCTGGTTAAGTCTCTAAGAGCTTTCCACACCTGGATTGTACATCATTTACCTATTATTCTTTTCAAAATGCTTAAAGCTCTGTCAAATTTGTTGTTGATCATTGCTAGACCATTTTCAAGTTTTGTCATTGATTTTCTAGCAGATTTAAGTCAAAGCTGTAACTCGGCCACTCGGGAACATTCACTGTCTCCTTGGTAAGAAAATCCAGTGCTGATTTGGCCTTGCATTTTAGGCTATTGTCCTGCTGAAAATAAAATTCATCTTCCTGTGTCTGGTGGAAAGCCCGTGCTTAGCTAAATTTGGTTTCTTTTTTTTTATCCCAAAAACTCCTCAGTCCTTAATGATTACAAACATGCCCATAACATGATGCAGTCACCACTATGCTCGAAAATATGTAGAGTGGTACTCAGTAATGTGTTGTATTGGATTTGACCCAAACATAACACTTTGTATTCAGAACAAAAAGTGAATTGCTTTGTAACATTTTTTGCAGAATTACTTTAGTTCCTTATTGCAAACAGGATGCATGTTTTGGAATATTTTAATTCTGTACAGGCTTCCTTCTTTTCACTCTGTCAATTAGGTTAGTATTGTGGCGTAACTACAATGTTGACCCATCGTCAGTTTTCTCTTATCACAGCCATTAAACTCTGTTGCTGTTTTAAAGTCACCACTGGCCTAATATTGAAATCCCTGAGCGGTTTTCTTCCTCTCCGCCAACTGAGTTAGGAAAGACGCCTGTATCTTTGTAGTGACTGGGTGTATTGATACACCACCCAATGTATATTTAATAACTACACCATGCTAAAAAAGATATTCAATGTCTGCTTTTTTTTACCCATCTACCAATAGGTGCCCTTCTTTGTAATGCATTGGAATACCTCCCTGGTCTTTGTGGTTGAATCTGTGTTTGGAATTCACTGTTTGATTGTGGGACCTTACAATTATCTGTATGTGAGGGGTACAGAGATGAGGTACTCATTCAAAAATCATGTTAAACACTATTATTGAGCACAAAGTGAGTCCATGCAACTGACTATGACTTGTTAAGCACGTTTTTACTACTGAACTAATGAGTGCTTGTTTCCTTTGAAATGGGTGTGTTTGAATAGACTCACATTAACAGTTTTGTATGACTTAGCATGCTAGCTCTATCCTGGTGGCACAGTGGACTCATTCCATGAATAGAGAACAGAAGAAAATGAAAATGTTTTATGCCTAAGCATTTCATTTCCATGTGTCCTATCTGTGCTTGGAGTTAAACAGTCAACCCAAACTAAGCTAGCAGTATTATTAAAAGTCTTATTTGAAACATGTTCTCAGAATGTTATTGAATTATCTTCAAATAACCTATCTGTTATCAGAGCATTAATAAAACTCCCAGGAAAACTTTTAGAGAACCATAGTAAAACGTTCCCAGAACAGGTGAAGTTTTCACTTCAGCTCTCAGAATGTTTAAAAAACAATACGTTTTACCAGTCAGGAAACTGATGGCTTGTTCCCAGAACCAATGGGAAACCAAAAACCTGCATTCCCACAACCAAATGTGCTAGCTGGGAGGCTTTCAAACAGCACTTCACACAAACAGATTGTATTTCTGGTGCGCATAGAATGGTGTCATGTGTGCATTCAAATGTATGTTCCATGGCTATTTTTCTTCACAATACGACACAGATAGGCTGATTCTGTTCAGGACAACCCTGGCTACACCGGATGTCATCCTTGTAACTCTGGATAAAAAAGATCATAAACATTGATACTGTAAATTACATGCATTTTTAAATACAGATGTGTGTGGTTTGCTTGTATGACATCAAAGTGGTATTTATTATAATCCTTAATGTCGTATCTTTCATAACACATCGACTCCTCTCAATTTAACACATTTCCCTCACTCAGACAACAACAAATGTGCAAAAGTAGCCCAATTAGCGGGAGGGATGGTGTTATCTTATTGTCTCTTGTGGTGCTCAAGTTTATAAAGGCTGTCAGTCAAAACCCTTACCAGTGCTGTGAAGTGGAGAACCTGAGCTCTTATGTCATGTATAGCGTGTTACTGTACAGCCAATGTAGGCCCTTATCAACAACAACAATCTGCCATTTTCATCTCATATATGGGATGACAGGGGCAAGTGAACTGAGCAGTTGGGTAAATTGAGCCTGCTCTGAAATTTCCCCATGTGTTTTAATTTTTTTTACTGAAAACTACAACTTTAAGGAATTCCAGTAGGCTTAGACCATTTTCTTAATTGAACCTTTTATTTAACTAGACAAATCCGTTAACAAATTCTTATTTACAATGACGGCATACCCCGTCTAATCCCGGACTCAACTGGGCCAATTGTCCGCCGCACTATGGAACTCCCAATGACAGGGTCTGTAGTGACGCCTCTAGCACTGAGATGCAGTGCCTTAGATCGCTCGGGAGCCCCAAAAAAACAAAAATTTATCTTTCAGTTTCATTCCCAATTTATGGCAGCCGGGCATGTTGAGCCTGGTCTGTGGTTGTCCCATTAGGCGGAGGATTTTTTTTTAGCTGACTGGTTGCGGTTCTGGATTAATAGAGTGATCAGCCTATCATAGGCTGGGTTCTGACTGGGGGAGGAGCTCACAGCCTGCAATAAAACGCGGATGACTACATTGAGGGGAAAACATTTCTAAGAGGTATCCGTCGGCGTGGGAACAGGAAATACGTTCTAGTGTAGTTTACGCCTCACGCTTTCTTTAGTCTTATCCTTTTGTGATATTTGGCGACCCCGTAATTCGATTCCAAATGACTCGGTATGTAAGCAGTTGTTTCTTTACTCTGTTCGTTCTTTTCCTTTGGCGGGTCGAAGACATCGCAGAAGCTTGCAGATGCCTCCCTCAGCATCCTCAACAGGCTTTTTGCGATGCAGAAATTGGTAAGGCAATTTGGCAACATTTTGTCTTTCAGCTTTTCTTCACATGTTGCGAGCTATCAAAACGCAGCATGCCAACATTTTATGTATTGTCTGTGGTCGTTGTAGTAATAATAATTAGGACATGATCATTAAGCCTACTTACATATTCTCAGTTATTTACATAATTAAGTAGGCGACAGTAAGATGGTTTACAGCCAGGACTCTCCAACCCTGTTCCTGGAGACCTACCCTTTTGTAGGTTTTCAAGCCAACCCCTAGTTGTAATGTACCTTATTCTGTTTATCAACCAGCTAATTATTATAATTAGGTGCGCTAGATTAGAGTTGGCGGAAACCTACAGGACTGGAGCTCTCCAGGAACGATGGAGAGCCCTGCTACACTATATTTTGCTTAAGGCATAAAGTGTGCCGCCAAATGAATTATTTGCGATGTATGTGTGTTTACAGAACATTAAGGATACCTGCTCTTTCCATGACATGGACTGGCCAGGTGTAAACTATGATCCCTTATTGTCACTTGTTAAATCCTTTTCAATCAGTGTAGAATAAGGAGAGGAGACAGGTTAAAGAAGCATTCTATACTGTTCTCTCGGATCCATATCACCCTTAAACCATCAGTGTGACTGACCAGTGTACTGGAATAGACTTCAATAACATTAGTTAAACCATGTCTCCCTCTTCTAGTGATCAGGGCGAAGGTGGTTGGAAAGAAAGCGGTGTCTAACAACATCAAGTATGACATCCAACAGATCAAGGTATGATTCTCCTTTTTATGAAGTGGTTGTTCTATAAAAATGCCTCTCTAAATCGTAATGTAATTATTAATTCGCTCTTCCTACTGGTCCTAGACTATGGTGACATCCCCTATATGAACTCAGCTGCTGCTTCATTAAAGCTATCACTACTGTTCTCTACCAGATAGTTGGTTGGCCCTTTTACTTTGACTTCCCCTGCCTTACATCATTATGAAGACGTATGAGTTAGCCATCCCTGAGACTGGGTGTGGTAACTGGAAGTTACTTATGGAGTTAGGTAAACCAGCTTTTAGTGTATATATATTTTTTGCACCTGATTTGTGGCGCCATGTTAAAATACTTTGTTTTGGTGCTTTTTAGGGAAAAAAATGCATACAAAAGCAGAACTGGTCTCTATACTGAGTTTCTTATTTTAGGGGATTTATAATTCAGGACTCATCTGTAAAATGGATCTTGGTTAAATAATGATTGCTTGCACATTACAGATCTGCTGACATCAAAGGGTAAAGACTGACAGTGCCTGAGTGCTGCAGTCAGTGAGGTTCCAAACTATATATGTAGCTGACAGATATTCCTTTCTCTCCTTGTGATTGGTAGATGTTCAAAGGTTGTGACCAGGTTATCCACGCCATCTTCACTGACACTACTTCGTGCGGTGTGACTCTAGAAATCAACAAGGAGTATCTCTTCACAGGTGCGGTTCTCACTACGTTACCCAAGTTCAATTGCCAGCACTGGTTAACCCTATCAGTCCTTAGACCCCAGCAAAAATCAGCTTTACATTTATCTGCATGTCCAGCCCTGACATTTTGCCTTAGTGTTTTACCATTTCTTTCCAGGGCTACAAGTGGACATAAACAGTTTTATTAATAAATGTTAACATGAGGCAAATACTTGATTAAAAATGAATTTATATGAAAGCTCTAAGTACAGAAATTGTTTGCTCGGTGGGAAATTAATATCCAATTAATCAGTGACAACTGTTTGTAAAAACCAAACTATGTAAGCGTATTATACTACTAAAGACATTATGTCCTTGGATTTCCTATCTTCTTTGTAGAGGAACCCCGTTACCTTCTAATGACTCTTGTATAAAATAAAACATGTCTGTCTCAGCTTTTTATATTTATACTTAACAAATATTATAAATGTAAGGAAATCAGTCAATAGAAATATATTAATTAGGCCTTTTATCTAGAGATTTCACATGACTGGGAATAAAGATATGCATCTGTTGGTCGCAGATAATGTACCTTTACAAAAATGTAGGGCCGTCAGTGTCTGGTGTTACTACCATTTTCCCCATGCAGCGCAACACCTCTCCTTTGCTTAGTTGTTTAGGCTGTTGAATGTTGTCCCATTCCTCTTCAATGGCTGTGAGGTTTCTGGATATTGGCAGGAACTGTAACATGCTAATCCAGAGCATCCCAAACATGGTCAATGGTGACTTGTCTGAGTATACAGGCCAGGGGAGAACTGGACATTTTCAGCTTCCAGGAATTGTGTGAAGATCCTTGCGCCGTGGGCTGTGCATTATAATGCTGTAACATGAGGTGATGGCGGTGGGTGAAAGGTATCGCTGTGCATTTTAATTGCCATTGATAAAATGCAGTTTTCATTGTCCGTAGCATAACCTCACCGCCTCCATGGGGCACTCTGACCACCACGTTTACATCAGCAAACCACTTGCCCACAATGCCATACACGTGGTCTGCCGTTGAGGTCGGTTTGGACGTACTGCTAAAACTGGGGCGGCTTATGGTAGAGAAATTAGCATTCAGTTCTCTGGAAACCGCTCTGGTGGACATTCCTGTAGTCAGCATGCCAATTGCATGCTCCCTCAACTTGAGACATCTGTGGCATTGTGTTGTGTGACAGAACTGCACCTTTTAGAGTGGCATTTTATTGTCCCCAGCACAAGGTGCACCTGGATAATGATCATTTTCTGTTTAATGAGTTTCTTGATATGCCACACCTGTCAAGTGGTTGGATTATCTTGGTAATAGAGAAATGCTCACTGACATGGATGTAAACAAATTTGAGGTAAATAAGCTTTTTGTGTTTGGATCATTTCTGCCATCTTTTATTTTGGCTCATGAAACATGGGACCAACACGTTACGTTTATATTTTTGTTCAGTGTAAATGCCTGAGACCGACACAACAAAATGTGACAAGTTCAAGGGGCTTAGACTTTCTATAGGCACTGTAAATGTATACAACTAATGCATTAGTTAATACTAGTGTGTACACTTATGATAATAAATCTGTTCTGGGCTGCATCAGTGCTTCACACTCCAGGGTGAAGTTTCCCCCAGGGATGTATCCCAATCCTGACCATTAGTGGAACAAATGCTTAACTGAGCCAAGATCAGCATCTAGGGGCAACGGTACCCTACACCATGTTTTCCCCATGGTACATTGACTCACTATCTCTCTCTGTAGGCAAGCTGGAGACTGGAAGGATGTATGTAACAATGTGTGGCTATAATCCGTCCTGGGAGAACTTGAGTGCCGCACAAAAAAACAGCTTGACTCGCCTCTACAAAAGTGGCTGCGATTGCAAGGTGTGTGCCAGGAATTATAGTAATTACTATCCACCAGTTTTGTTCAGTAGTTACATGGCACATTTTCTTAAAGAGAGTATACTATTCTGGTCAAATTGGCAAATGCATGAGCTCGAGTATTGGGGTAATGATCAGTCAGTGATCTTGGTCTTTTCTCTCTCTCCTCTGTCCATAGATCATCCGCTGCACTTCCCTCCCCTGTCCGATCAGCACCTCAGCTGCGTGTTTGTGGACAGACTTGGGAACCGACAATGGCCAGAACCTTGCCTGTATCAAGAGGGAAGATGGGTCCTGTGCCTGGTACACGGGGATGGCACAACCCAAGAAGTTGTTACTGGATATTGGAGACTCCTAAACTCTACAGGCCACCCACTCACTGCTCAGAGTGACTAAAGATGCCTGCAATTAATACATTAGAAAACACAGCTACAAATGCAAATTGTGATTTATTTATTTTTTGTATTTTCTTTTTATTGCTTACTGATCACTTCTACAAGTGCAATTTAAAATAAACTACTAATTATATATTTCCTATAATTTTATACATACTACTAATTTTATATATCACTCAAGGTAATCATTTCTGTTATTTGTTGCTTGTTTTTAAACTGGAACCAAGGGTGTTATTGAAACCCCAAATTGTTTTCAATATGCTTGTCTGTAAATGGAACAGTGTTTCTGAAATACCATAAAGCCTGGGACGCATTCAACAGGGTGTAATGTATAAAGTTCAGATGGTATGATCTATACATGAATAACAAATTGTCTTCTGACATGAGGAAAGGAATCATGTCGGTTTGAATGGCATCTCTATCTGCCACATTAAACATTTGTCTACTGAATGTGGCCCTTCAGTAGTTTGGGTCTAAACCAGGGCTTCGGCTTTGTAATGTCATTAAACCACTCCGATTCTTTCTTCCTTGCTTTTTAAGTCGGATAATATTATTCTTCAGTGGAAAAAAATATCCTGTACAGTTCAATAATTTAGCAGACGATGTTATTGAGCCACTTTTTTTTATTTAAATTTTTTTTTTATCGCCATACTTTACCCCAAGTGGGAATAAAACCCACAACCCTGGCATTGAAAGAACCCTGCTCTACCAACTGAGCCACATGGGTACAACCCTATAGACAAAACCCTTTGAATTATCTGCAATGGAGATTGTAAACTTGGCTGCTTTGGTCCACAGTGTAGGGTAGTGGTTTTTGTCATGAATCTTGTTCTGGAGGCCAAACTGCAGATGGGCACAGTCATAAAATCTGAATTTAAACAACCTTAAACTCAACTTTTAATATATATGAATATTTACTATATAACCAGTTTTTTGGTTCCTAAAATAAACAAAAAATACCTTAATTAAAATATACTTTTATAAGTATCAACCCCCTTTTGTTTAGGTAAGCCTAAATTAGTTAAGGAATAAAATGTGTCGTAACAAATCACAAGTTACATGGACTGAATTAATGGGGGTTGACATGATTTTTGAATGACTACCCATTCGTCTGTCCCCCATGAATCTGTAAGGTCCCTCAAAGACCAGGGAGCTTTTTGAAAGCCTTTAGAAGGGCTAATTGGTAGATGGTTAACAAATCAGACTTCTCTTTAAACATGGTAAAGTTAATAATTAGGTATGAAACCACCCAGACATTATGCGTACCCACCATGGTATTGGGCAGCTGCTGACATTTGAACTTAACTGGTTTAGAAATCAAACTCTGGTCATCTAATTGCAGAGAACATTGTATACATTTTGCCCAGCTTTTTTTGTTAAGATTGTATTACAAGGTATGCTATATGTGTAGGATATGCCATGTTAGTATATGCAGCTGTAGGTTTTAAACCCCATTCTAGGCTGTTATAACATTTCTGTCTATCGGGAGTGAGTTCTTTTCTGTTTGTTAAAATAATAACAGCGCTCTGCTTTCTATAGACGTTCCATGCCCGACCCACACGACCTGTGATTTCCGTGCATCTGATTGGACAGAGGTGTCACCACAGGTCCCAGAGTGGTTGGGCAATTTTTTTCTCTCCTGATTGTAACAAAGTTCAGATTTGCCCCCCCAAAAATGTTTGATTGTAATATACACCAGAGTGTGTAAAGCTGTCATCAAGGCAAAGGGTTGCTACTTTGAAGAATCTCAAATATAAGATAAACAAATAAAAATATAATACTTTTTTTGGTTTGTACATGATTCCATATGTGTTATTTCATAGTTTTGATCTCTTCACTATTATTCTATAATGTAGAAAATAGTAAAAAATAAAGAAAAACCCTACACTACTTTTGACCAGTAGTGTAGGCTATCTAAATATGTGAAAAGAGTGGCCATGGGGAATAAACCCCTGCTTTACTGTACTGTGCTCTACTGTACCCTACTCTACTGTTCTCTACTCTACTGTACTGTGTTCTGCTGTACCCTACAGTATTGTGCTCTACTGTACCCTACTCTACTGTTCTCTACTGTACCCTATTCTACTGTACTGTACTGTGCTCTTCTGTACCCTACGGTATTGTGCTCTAAGGCTGTACGTTTGTTTATGTGTAACTCTGTGTTGTTTTTGTCGCACTGCTTTGCTTTATCTTGGCCAGGTCGCAGTTGTAAATGAGAACTTGTTCTCAACTGGCCTACCTGGTTAAATAAAGGTGAAATAACAATAAAATAAGGCACTGTGCTGTACCGTACTCTATTGTTCTCTACTGTACTGTGCTCTACTATACTGTACTCTACTATACTGTACCCTACTCTACTGTATTGCACTGTACTGTACCCTACTGTACTGTACCCTACTGTACTGTACTATACTATACTGTACCCTACTGTGCTCTACTATACCCTACTGTACTGTACTGTACTATACTGTGCTCTACTGTACCCTATTCTACTGTACTATACTGTACCCTAGTCTGCTGTTCTCTAGTGAGGTGCTAGGGAATTCAGGTAAATATTTCAAATATGCTGTAAGTCTGAATAATATTCTGTATATTCCTATCGGAAGACGTGTGCAGAAAGTTTGGTAAAAATAGGATACAAATTAGTCATTTTTTTCAACCCCCAATTTGCACAACTTCTGCAGAATGACCCATATACTGTTAATATGTCATTAAAAAGTTAAAGGTCCATTAACAGTCTAGCCTATGTCATCACTATGTGTTAATTTCATGAATTTTGAATTAAAGAAGATTTTGAAGTACTACTTCAGTATACAGTATTTATACTATTACTCAAGTAGTATTTTACTTTGGTTACTTCCACTTTGTATGAAGGTATCTTTACTTTTACTCAATGACAATTGGGTAGTCTACTTTATCCACCACTGAGCCTAGGTAGCCTAGCCAACCAAAGTTATATAATATAAACCAAAGTTGATCAAGTTCACATTTTCTCCAAACACAAATAAATTGTCTTAGGCTATAAATACATAATGTTAGCACTTTGTTTCCCCTGGCCAGATGAGACAGGGTCCATAGAGCCTAGGCCTACAGTTAGTCAGAGAGCATCTGGCCAGCGGGGTGGTGGCACTGGAATCCTCATCTCTCCCAAGTGGACATTCTCTCTTTCTCCCCTGACCCATCTGTCTATCTCCTCATTTGAATTCCATGCTGTCACAGTTACCAGCCCTTTCAAGCTTAACATCCTTATCATTTATTGCCCTCCAGGTTCCCTTGGAGAGTTCATCAATGAGCTTGACCTCTTGATAAGTTCCTTTCCTGAGGATGGCTCACCTCTCACAGTTCTGGGTGACTTTAACCTCCCCACGTCTACCTTTGACTCATTCCTCTCTGCCTCCTTCTTTCCACTCCTCTCCTCTTTTGACCTCACCCTCTCACCTTCCCCCCCTACTCACAAGGCAGGCAATACGCTTGACCTCATCTTTACTAGATGCTGTTCTTCCACTAATCTCATTGCAACTCCCCTCCAAGTCTCCGACCACTACCTTGTATCCTTTTCCCTCTCGCTCTCATCCAACACTTCTCACTCTGCCCCTACTCGGATGGTATTGCGCCGTCCCAACCTTCGCTCTCTCTCTCCCGCTACTCTCTCCTCTTCCATCCTATCATCTCTTCCCTCTGCTCAAACCTTCTCCAACCTATCCCCTGATTCTGCCTCCTCAACCCTCCTCTCCTCCCTTTCTGCACCTTTTGATTCTCTATGTCCCCTATACTCCAGGCCGGCTCGGTCCTCCCCTCCTGCTCCGTGGCTCGACGACTCACTACGAGCTCACAGAACAGGGCTCCGGGCAGCCGAGCGGAAATGGAGGAAAACTCGCCTCCCTGCGGACCTGGCGTCCTTTCACTCCCTCCTCTCTACATTTTCCTCTTCTGTCTCTGCTGCTAAAGCCACTTTCTACCACTCTAAATTCCAAGCATCTGCCTCTAACCCTAGGAAGCTCTTTGCCACCTTCTCCTCCCTCCTGAATCCTCCTCCCCCCCCTCCTCCCTCTCTGCGGATGACTTCGTCAACCATTTTGAAAAGAAGGTTGACGACATCCGATCCTCGTTTGCTAAGTCAAACGACACCGCTGGTCCTGCTCACACTGCCCTACCCTGTGCTTTGACCTCTTTCTCCCCTCTCTCTCCAGATGAAATCTCGCGTCTTGTGACGGCCGGCCGCCCAACAACCTGCCCGCTTGACCCTATTCCCTCCTCTCTTCTCCAGACCATTTCCGGAGACCTTCTCCCTTACCTCACCTCGCTCATCAACTCATCCTTGACCGCTGGCTACGTCCCTTCCGTCTTCAAGAGAGCGAGAGTTGCACCCCTTCTGAAAAAACCTACACTCGATCCCTCCGAAGTCAACAACTACAGACCAGTATCCCTTCTTTCTTTTCTCTCCAAAACTCTTGAACGTGCCGTCCTTGGCCAGCTCTCCTGCTATCTCTCTCAGAATGACCTTCTTGATCCAAATCAGTCAGGTTTCAAGACTGGTCGTTCAACTGAGACTGCTCTTCTCTGTGTCACGGAGGCTCTCCGCACTGCTAAAGCTAACTCTCTCTCCTCTGCTCTCATCCTCCTAGACCTATCTGCTGCCTTTGATACGGTGAACCATCAGATCCTCCTCTCCACCCTCTCCGAGTTGGGCATCTCCGGCGTGGCCCACGCTTGGATTGCGTCCTACCTGACAGGTCGCTCCTACCAGGTGGCGTGGCGAGAATCTGTCTCCGCACCACGTGCTCTCACCACTGGTGTCCCCCAGGGCTCTGTTCTAGGCCCTCTCCTATTCTCGCTATACACCAAGTCACTTGGCTCTGTCATATCCTCACATGGTCTCTCCTATCATTGCTATGCAGACGACACACAATTAATCTCCTCCTTTCCCCCTTCTGATAACCAGGTGGCGAATCGCATCTCTGCATGTCTGGCAGACATATCAGTGTTGATGACGGATCACCACCTCAAGCTGAACCTCGGCAAGACGGAGCTGCTCTTCCTCCCGGGAAAGGACTGCCCGTTCCATGATCTCGCCATCACGGTTGACAACTCCATTGTGTCCTCCTCCCAGAGTGCTAAGAACCTTGGCGTGACCCTGGACAACACCCTGTCGTTCTCTACTAACATCAAGGCGGTGACCCGATCCTGTAGGTTCATGCTCTACAACATTCGCAGAGTACGACCCTGCCTCACACAGGAAGCGGCGCAGGTCCTAATCCAGGCACTTGTCATCTCCCGGCTGGATTACTGCAACTCGCTGTTGGCTGGGCTCCCTGCCTGTGCCATTAAACCCCTACAACTCATCCAGAACGCCGCAGCCCGTCTGGTGTTCAACCTTCCCAAGTTCTCTCACGTCACCCCGCTCCTCCGCTCTCTCCACTGGCTTCCTGTTGAAGCTCGCATCCGCTACAAGACCATGGTGCTTGCCTACGGAGCTGTGAGGGGAACGGCACCTCCGTACCTTCAGGCTCTGATCAGGCCCTACACCCAAACAAGGGCACTGCGTTCATCCACCTCTGGCCTGCTCGCCTCCCTACCTCTGAGGAAGCACAGTTCCCGCTCAGCCCAGTCAAAACTGTTCGCTGCTCTGGCACCCCAATGGTGGAACAAGCTCCCTCACGACGCCAGGACAGCGGAGTCAATCACCACCTTCCGGAGACACCTGAAACCCCACCTCTTTAAGGAATACCTAGGATAGGATAAAGTAATCCTTCTAACCCCCCCCCCATTAAAAGATTTAGATGCACTATTGTAAAGTGGTTGTTCCACTGGATATCATAAGGTGAATCCTCCAATTTGTAAGTCGCTCTGGATAAGAGCGTCTGCTAAATTACTTAAATGTAAATGTAAATGTCAGACTGATACTGCAGGTCAGATCACTAATGTTTAGGTGTAGGCTGCTACAACATTTCTCTAAAGAGTTTTTGCTTGTCTATTGGGAGTGAGTTATTTTCCTGTTTGCTAAAATAATACCGGTGGGAAGATGATGGTGAGAAGAATATAGCGCGCTCTGATTTATATAGATGTGTGCCATGCTCGACCTGCACAACCTGTAATTTCTGTGAATCTGATTGTTCAGAGGTAGCACCACAGGACCCAGAGTTGTGGGGATTTTTTTCTTTCTCCTGCTCTAAAGTTACCCCAGGTGATTTCTTTTTTTCTTCCTGAAAGCAACAAAACTATAAGGAATTCCAGTAGGTGTAGCCTAAAATGTATCTTTCTGGTTCATCCCCATTTTTTAATTGAAAGAGGGACAATTTATGTCCCGTTAGGCAGGGAATTAAAAAAAGGAGTGGCTGTGGTTCTCGATTAATAGAATGATCAGCCTGACTGGCTTGGTTCTGATTGGGGGAGGAGCTAACAGTCTACAATAAAAAGGCGGCTGATTCCATATAGTACTGTACGTAGAAGGTTTTATTGGTTTCTCGTAGTTATAGACTGAATTGTCATGGGATAAACGGTTTCCTTCCACGCAATAGTTTTTTCTTGTATAGAGTTGACAGTAAAATAATTTATTTCTAAAATGACTAAGCAGTTTCATTAGTCTGGTAGTACTAGTCCTTTGGCGGGTCGATGAAATCGCAGAAGCTTGAACTTGCATGATTGTAAACTCAGCAAAAAATGTCAACTGCGTTTATTTTCAGCGAGCTTAACATGTGTAAATATTTGTATGAACGTGAGATTCAACAACTGAGACAAACTGAACAAGTTCCACAGACACGTGACTAACAGAAATGGAATAATGTGTTCCTGAACAAAGGGGGGGTCAAAACCAAAAGTAAGTCAGTATCTGGTGTGGCATTAAGTACTGCAGTGCATCTCCTCCTCATGGACTGCACCAGATTAGCCCGTTCTTGCTGTGAGATGTTACCCCACTGTTCCACCAAGGCACCTGCAAGTTCCCGGACATTTCTGGGGGTAATGGCCCTAGCCCTCACCCTCCGATTCAACAGGTCCCAGATGTGCTCAATGGGATTGAGATCCGGGCTCCTCGCTGGCCATGGCAGAACACTGACATTCATGTCTTGCAGGAAATCACACACAGAACGAGCAGTATGGCTGGTGGCATTGTCATGCTGGAGGGTCTTGTCAGGAAGAGCCTGCAGGAAGGGTACCACATGAGGGAGGAGGATGTCTTCCTTGTAACGCACAGCGTTGTGATTGCCTGCAAAGACAAGTTCAGTCCAATGATGCTGTCACACACCGCCCCAGACCATGACGGACCCTCCACCTCAATCGATCCCGCTCCAGATTACAGGCCTCGGTGTAACGCTCATTCTTTCGACAATAAACACAATCCAACCATCACCCCTGGGGAGAGAGTACAGCGACTCGTCAGTGAAGAGCACTTTTTGCTAGTCCTGTCTGGTCCAGCGACGGTGGGTTTGTGCCCATAGGTGACGTTGTTGCCAGTGATGTCTGGTGAGGACCTGCCTTACAACAGGCTTACAAGCCCTCAGTCCAACCTCTCTCAGCCTATTGCGGACAGTCTGAGCACTGATTGAGGGATTGTGTGTTCCTGGTGTAACTCGGGCAGTTGTTGCCATCCTGTACCTGTCCCACAGGTGTGATGTTCGGATGTACTGATCCTGTGCAGGTGTTGTTACACGTGGTCTGCCACTGCGAGGATGATCAGCTGTCCGTCCTGTCTCCCTGTAGCGCTGTCTTAGGCGTCTCACAGTACGGACATTGCAATTTACTGCCCTGGCCACATCTGCAGTCCTCATGCTTCCTTGCAGCATGCCTAAGGCACATTCACGCAGATGAGCAGCGACCCTGGGCATCTTTCTTTTGGTGTTTTTCAGAGTCAGTAGAAAGGCCTCTTTAGTGTCCTACGTTTTCATAATTATGACCTTAATTGCCTAATGTCTGTAAACTGTTTGTGTCTTAACGACCGTTCCACAGTTGCATGTTCATTAATTGCTTATGGTTCATTGAACAAGCATGGGAAACAGTGTTTAAACCCTTTACAATGAAGATCTGTGAAGTTAATTCATAAAAATCCAAATATCTTTGAAAGACAGGGTCCTGAAAAAGGGAAGTTTATTTTTATGCTGAGTTTACATCCTCAACAGGCTTTTTGCAATGCAGATGTCGGTAAGGCAATTTTGACAACATTTCTTACTTCACGAGTTTCGCCTCACATGTTGATAGGCTGTGTACTACAGTATCAATGCGCATCATGCAAAATTTTATAAATTCTCCATGGTTGTTCTAATGTTAGCATTTTTAGGACATGATCATTAGGCCTACAGTTGAAGTCAGAAGTTTACATACACCATAGCCAAATACATTTAAACTCCGTTTTTCACAATTCCTGACATTTAATCCTCATAAAAATTCCCTGTCTTAGGTCAGTTAGGATCACCACTTTATTTTAGAACGTAAAATGTCATAATGATAGTAGAGAATTATTTATTTTAGCTTTTATTTCTTTCATCACATTCCCAGTGGGTCAGAAGTTTACATAAACTCAATTAGTATTTGGTAGCATTGCCTTTAAATTGTTTAACTTGGGTCAAACGTTTCGGGTAGCCTTCCACAAGCTTCCCACAATAAGTTGGGTGAATTTTGGCCCATTCCTCCATGACAGAGCTGGTGTAACTGAGTCAGGTTTGTAGGCCTCCTTGCTCGCACACGCTTCTTCAGTTCTGCCCACAAATTTTCTATAGGTTTGAGGCCAGGGCTTTGTGATGGCCACTCCAATACCTTGACTTTGTTGTCCTTAAGCCATTTTGCCACAACTTTGGAAGTATGCTTGGGGTCATTGTCCATTTGGAAGACCCATTTGCGACCAAGCTTTAACTTCCTGACTGATGTCTTGAGATGTTGCTTCAATATATCCACATAATTTTCCTGCCTCATGATGCCATCTATTTTGTGAAGTGTATCAGTCCCTCCTGCAGCAAAGCACCCCCACAACATAATGCTGTCAGCCCCGTGCTTCCCGGTTGGGATGGTGTTCTTCGGCTTGCAAGCCTCGCCCTTTTTCCTCCAAACATAACGATGGTCATTATGGCCAAAAAGTTATATTTTTGTTTCACCAGACCAGAGGACATTTCTCCAAAAAGTACAATCTTTGTCCCCATTGTGATGACGTTGTATCGGTTAATGGGGTGACTGCTGCTCATCGAATGATTAACGGTTTATAATTGCGTGATTAAATGAATCAGGCAATAATTAACTCATTAACCTGGGGCACCATGGGAAAATTGGTTTATTGAGTTTCTATTTCCCAAATTAACTCAAAGAATATCAGAATCAATTTTACAGTCGCTAATTAATCAATTTCCTCTACAGTCTCATTCTGAATGTCGCATTATCCGGGAATCTGCACAAACCCGAGTCCCACTAATGAGTCCATACCACACCAAGTTTAGTTGATTTTATTTATTTATTTATTTACTAGCAACCTAAAATGATAATATAAGATACACATACACAAAAACACAGTCTAGGCTATTGATTAGAACTTAGTATAACGGGCCAACACACTATGGCGCGTGTTACCCAAAATGGGGATTTAAAAGAAAGAGAAAAAGAGAAAGTACACGAGAGAAATATACATTTGTGTGCATTTGTCAGCTATGCTTATTTTAACCCTAGCCTTGCCCCGAACTGCCGCTCTTATGGGTCAGAATATAATGATTTAATTACATGTTGGAGGTCTCCGATGGGGGTCTTCGCGTGGATGGCGCCTTGGCGCCTTCTCTGGTGTAACTCTCTGGTTGTCCTCACGATGTTAGTGTCCTTCTGTATTAGTGCTCTGTTTCCTCACGCTTGTTGTGAAAGGGGTCTTCGGAGGACAGACAGCCCTGTAGCTCAGGGCTCACAGCGTAGGAATGAAAGCAGTGTAGATACACGATTCGATGGAGAGTGGTGGCTGGGTGTTCTGTTCTAAATGTACCCTCTTAGACGCAGCTACTCATCCATAGCATGGATAGAAGAGGTTTCCTTTGTCTTCAACCTCATGTTGCGTTTTGGGTTTGTTGACTACTCAGACCTTGGCTGCAGCTACTCAGACCTTGGCTGTTAGACTAAGTGGTCACTTAGTCTAACATGTTAATTCTTAACTCACATGTCTTATACCCTCGGGTCAGAAGGGGGCATTCCTGCCTTTAGGGCAATTCTCTGGGCGTACCAAGTTACGAGGGAAGGTCTGGATTTTACTCAGATCCAATTTAGACAACTAACTTCACATTTCATCTTTACCAAAACATTCTCTTTGATTTGGACATTTTCCACCCAACGTACATTGTATAAATATCAAGCATATACTAGGACAATTCTTAAAGTTATACTATTTTCATTATAACATCGTCCTTTAACTTTTAATAACAAAACAAAAATGACATTAATTTTCATGTTCCATCTTTCGTCATTTCCACCATTGTGGCTGACGAAACCCAATGTCCCAAAGTCCATTTATTGCATGTTTAATGTTCTGAGGCCGGTTCTCCATAGTGAGAGGACAAAGGAATGTTGTCTGCTGCCTTAGATTTACAATTGGTGGGGGTAGAAATCTCTCTGTAGGATTGTGGTCCCCAGTAACCTGAGCCGAGCAGGACAGTCTTGACACCATGTGTAGTTGCA
The DNA here is from genome assembly GCF_965601325.2 of Salmo salar. Lineage (NCBI taxonomy): Eukaryota > Metazoa > Chordata > Actinopteri > Salmoniformes > Salmonidae > Salmo > Salmo salar. Next base: position 89,919,786 of record NC_138293.1, on the reverse strand, counting down.
AACCGTAGTCTGGCTTTTTATGGCGGTTTTGGAGCAGTGGCATCTTCCTTGCTGAGTGGCCTTTCAGGTTATCTCGATATAGGACTCGTTTTACTGTGGATATAGATACTTTTGTACCTGTTTCCTCCCGCATCTTCACAAGGTCCTTTGCTGTCGGTCTGGGATTGATTTGCACGTTTCGCACCAAAGTACGTTCATCTCTAGGAGACAGAGAGTTATGGCGGCTGCGTGGTCCCATGGTGTTTATACTTGCATACTATTGTTTGTACAGATGAACGTGGTACCTTCAGGCGTTTGGAAATTGCTCCCAAGGATGAACCAGACATGTGGAGGTCTACAATTTTTTTCTGAGGTCTTGACTGATTTCTTTTGATTTTCCCATGATGTCAAGCAAAGAGGCACTGAGTTTGAAGGTAGGCCTTGAAATACATTCACAGGTACACCTCCAATTGACTCAAATTATGTCAATTAGTCTATCAGAAGCTTCTAAAGCCATGATATCATTCTCTGGAATTTTCCAAGCTGTTTAAAGGCACGGTCAACTTAGTGTATGTAAAGTTCTGACCCACTGGATTTGTGATACAGTGAATTATAAGTGAAATAATCTGTCTGTTATTGTTGGAAAAATTACTTGTGTCATGCATAAAGTAGATGTCCTAACTGACTTGCCAAAACTATAGTTTGTTAACAATACATTTGTGGAGTGGTTGAAAAACAAGTTTTAATGACTCCAACTTAAGTGTAAACTTCTGACTTCAACTGTATCTTAGGTGCCAAATGATTTAATACACAGCATATGACAACAAACAGTTCACCAAACGCTTATCGGAGCCATCTCAACTCTTTCTAGATGTGGACAATAGATATGCCTCTTCTCCGACTCCTGAACTCTACAGAGACTGCTACACCAATCGGAATTTGACAATCTTTCCACCAAACAAACGGAGCAGCTTCTGTTTAAGTTGAGGCAAAAATTCTATGAACACAGAGAGAAAGCTGGCAAGTTGTTATCTCACCAGCTTTGACAATGCGCTGCTAGCAGCACCATACCTGAAATCTGTGTTGCACCTGATTTAACTTCTACCAATCCCAAAGAAATCAACAATCCATTTTAAGCAATTTTATTCTGCTCTTTACTCATCAGAGACTCTTCCTGACACATCTCGTATGCATGCACTTCTAGACAATCTGGACATCCCCTGTCTCAATTCAGGTGAACTCATATGCTCCAGGACACATTACCCTATGTGAATCCATTGAAGGTCTGACCTTTATGAAAATAGAATGTTTTTTGAAGGAATATAGAAAAGCAGAATCTCATGTCATCCTATTATAACAAATGTTTTGTTTTACTGGTGGTTTTTGAGTAAATCTATTTTGATACACCCTGAGTATTTTATTTGGTGCGTTTGGGAAGTTGGGAATCATACAAAATTAACATAGACATTGACCTTTGACATCAAAGTTTGACGAGATCAGGCTTGACCTAATCCTTGATATTCAGTGCCTTTATAAAGTATTTACACCCCTTGAATTGTTCCAGATTTAGTTGTGTTACAAAGTGGGATCAAAATAGATTTTTTGTCAATGATCTACACAAAATACTCTGTATACTCAAAGTGGGGGATTTTTTGTTGTTGTTGATTAGATAAGTATTCAAACCCTGAGCCAATACATGTTAGAATCACCTTTGGTAGCGATTACAGCTGTGAGTCTTTCTGGTAAGTCAATTAGAGCTTTGCAAACCTGTATTTGCAAACCTCAAGGTCTGTCAATGTTAGTTGTTGATCATTGCTAGACAGCCATTTTCAAGTCTTGCCAGAGATTTTCAAGCCGATTTAAGTCAAAACTGTAACTAGGCCACTCACAAACATTCAATGATGTCTTAATAAGTTATTAATAAGCAACTCCATTGTATATTTGGCCTAGTGTTTTAAGTTATTGTTATCCTGAAAGTTGAATTTGTCTGCCAGTGTCTGTTGGAAAGCAGACTGGACCAAGTTTTCCACTAGGATTTTGCCTGTGCTTAGCTCTATTCAGTTTATTTTTATCCTAAAAAAAACTCCCTCGTCCTTGCCGATGACAAGCATGCCCATAACATGATGCAGTCACCACCATGCTTGAAAATATGAAGTGGTACTCAGTGTTGTGTTGGTAACTACAATGTTGTTGATCCATACTCAGTTTTGTACTATCTCCTATTACAGCCATTAACTTAGGGCTAGGCGCCCCGCTAGCGGGACAACTTCCGGTGAAACGGGAGGGCGCGCAATTCAAATAAATAATCATAAAAATGATGGATATTAAACATTTAGGTACATATATCGGTTGAAAGCTTAAATTCTTGTTAATCTAACTGCATTGTCCGATTTACAGTAGCCTTTACAGCGAAAGCATACCATGCGATTTTTTGAGGATGGCGCCCCACATCAAAATATTTTTCAACCGGCACAGGTTTCATAAATTCACAAATAGCGATTAAATATTCACTTTTTGAAAATCTTCCTCTGATTTGTCATCCAAAGGGTCCCAGCTATAACATGTAGTGTCGTTTTGTTAGATAAAATCCTTCTTTATATCCCAAAAAGTCAGTTTAGTTGGCGCCATCGATTTGAGTAATCCACTCGTTCAACATGCAGAGAAAGGCATCCAAAAATCTACCTCTAAACTTTGTTAAAACAAGTCAAAATATGTTTCTATTGACTCCTCAGATACCCTAAAATGTAATCAAACTATAATATTTCTTATGGAAAGTATGTTCAATAGGAAACCAATATTAGCAGGTGCGTCTTCATCGCGCGCCCAAACTCGAATTTCCAAGAGTGTGTCCTCGTAAAACTCATATTTCTTATTCATTTTGGAAGTTACAAGCCTGACACCTTGAACATAGACTGCTGACACCCTGTGGAAGCCATGTGAATTGCATCCTGGGAGCTAGAATTCATTATGCCCCTATACTTTCCATTGTAAAAGCATGGGCTCTCAAAAAAACAACTGGTTGGTTTTTCTTTGGAATTTTACCTACCATATCGATTGTATTATAGTCTCCGACCTTATTTTAACATTTCTACAAACTTCAAAGGGTTTTCTTTCCAATGGTACCAATTATATGCATGTCCTGGCTTCAGGGCCTGAGCAACAGGCAGTTTACTTTGGGCACGTCAGTCAGGCGGAAATTGAGAAAAAAGGACCCTAGCCTTAAGAAGATTTATTTTAAACTCTGTAACTGTTTTAAAGTCACCATTGGCCTCATGGTGAAATCCCTGAGCGATTTCCTTCCTCTCCGGCAACTGAGGATGCCTGTATCTTTGTAGTGACTTGGTGTATTGATACACCATACAAAGTGTAATTAATAACTTCACCATGCTCAAAGGGATATTCAATATCTGCTTTTTAAAAATCCATCTACCAATAGGTGCCCTTCTTTGCGAGGCATTGGCAAATCTCCCTGGTCTTTGTCGTTGAATCTCTGCTTGAAATTCACTGCTCGACTGTGGGACCTTACAGGTAATTGTATGTGTAGGGTATAGAGCTGGAGTAGTCATTCAAAAATCATTTTTAACAACATTATTGCATGCAGAGTTAGCCCATGCAACTAATTATTGTTATTTAGGCTTGCCATAACAAAGGGGTTTACATTTTTCATTTTTTATTAATTTGGTAAACATTTCTAAAAACATAATTGGTATTGTGTGTAGATCAGAGACAAAACAAATCTAAATTGTATCTGTAACACAACAAAATGTGGAAAAGGTCAAGGGGTGTGAATACTTTCTGAAGGCACTGTATCTTGGTACAGTCAGTCTTTTATCTATTGGGGTTGGGAAATTGCAGTTCCAACTCCAGGCATAAGTGACATAAGCAGTTGCTGAGACCCCCCAAAAAAGCCGGGGTCTCAACTTACAAGGTCCAGGTTGAACATTTGGTTGTGCATCAGCAGTTTTTCTTAGTCACTGACAGTCACTCAATTAGCCATGTCAGCCAACAATTTTTAGATTGGTAAGTTAGTTTACCCAAGTATCTAAACGTGTAGTAATCATGGCCGAATACTGACCAGGCACGCAGGGCACACGCCCAGAGGCCCTGACTTCCAGGGGGCCCCCATTGATTTTGTTAGTCACTCTCAGATATCATTTTAACATGGCACAATCTGTACAATTGCTGGAAATGTGTTATAAAATTGCAACATTTTCTCTCTACCACATGGCAAAATGTGTAGAACTGCATAAAACTTGCTTTAAAGCTGCAATATGTAATTTTTGGGGTGAACCAATAAAATGTGCATAGAAATGTGTTATAGATCTGTCATTCTCATTGAATGCAAGTTCAAGAGGCAGTAGATCTGCAATATGTAACTTTTTGGGCGACCTGACAAAATTCACATAGAAGTGTTTTACAGATATGTCATTCTCAATGAACGGAAGTTTAAGAGGAGGTAGATCTGTTCTATGTGCGTTATTTCTATGCTTTAGTTTTTGTGGCTTTTACTTTCAGTTTTGTACACCAGCGGTTTAGATGGTAAAAATGGTGGTAAAATGATTTTCTACACTATACTCACTTATTTTGTCACGTTATGACTTGCTCACTCCCACAACCTGTTTCAACCAGCCCCTTTGTGATCAGGTTAACGTTTATTGCCATGAATCTTGCCCTCAAGGCAGAACTGAGCGATTTCCGCTAGATGTCCCAGCTGCAAAGTCCAAAGAGTTTGGCTATATCGTGAAAATGAATTTAAAAAAGTGCTTTAAGGTTAGGCATTAGGTTTAACAGTGAGGTTAAGGTTAGGTTTAAGGTTAGGGTTAGGTTTCAAATCTGATTTTAAGACTGTGGCTGTGCCAGCTAGTGCCCACTCTGCCTAGCTGCCTCCAGGGCAAGATTCATGCTACCCAGATCCCCTTTGATTTCACAAGAAACGAAACGTAGAGAATCCATTTGCAGAAGTGCAGTTTTCATTACATTAGCAACTACTTCCAGCCCTGTTTCTATATAAGCTGTATAATTTCATAAGGGTTGTAAAAGAACCACGACGCACACAGCAAGACACAAGAGGTAAGACATTTGAGAATCAGAATGTCATCTCTGGAAAGGCCTAATTAACTATTGTCCTCGGTGATGCATAAACAATACTGTTTGATTGTAATATATATACTTGATTGTCTCTTGTACACATACATTTACTTTATGTATAGAAAATGGACGTTAAAAATCAACAAAATGTGATATGATTTCTTATCAATACAATGTATGGAGTGGAATAGCACAGTGCATTGTAGACTGTATGACTGTTGTCTTATTGAATGCAGGTATTTGACATGAAGCATTAGATTTTTAGCAGATACAGCACTACTTGTATTTTTGTGTAGAATACAATTATGCTACTTTAGTACCATTTTTTAAATGTAATTATAATTCATGTATTGCATCAGCTAAAACTAAAAATGGTGGTTGTTATTGTTGAGGAAGATGGTATAATATAATGTTAACGTTAGACATTGAAGCTTTAGGCCAATGGTTTTGCTCATGGACGTTGTGAGGTGGGCATATTTCACCAGAAACACTGAGAATCTCACTGCGGATAACAGTGGGAGGCGGTTCCTTCTCTTGCTAGAACAAAATACCCACTGTACCGACCCGGTAGTGACAAACCTGACGTTTCTACTTGTCGAATCGCAATGCTTGTCAGTCAGTGTCAAAACAACGTTTGCAATTTACCTTTACCTGCAATGACTCCAACCAAACGCTTCCTGTAGTTGTTGATCAGTCTCTCACGTTGCTGTGGAGGAAGTTTGGCCCACTGTTCCATGCAGAATTATTTTATTTAACCTTTATTTAACTAGGCAAGTCAGTTAAGAACAAATTCTTATTTACAAAGACGCCATACACCGGCCAAAACCTAACCCGGACGCCGCTGGGCCAATTGTGCGCCGCCCTATGAGACTCCCAATCACAGCGGGTTGGGATACAGCCCGGGATCGAACACTGCACTGCAGTGCCTTAGACCGCTGAGCCACTCAGGATGCCAAATTTTCCTCTTTTTCTATTGCTTATCTGTTTGTCAGTTTTCCAAGCTGGCTGGTGAAAATGCAGAATCGTGGAATCACTCTGTGGCTGCTGTTGCTTCTCCATGTCCCTGGACTAGACTCTGCAACATGGAATCTATTCAGTGAGTTCCATTTAGCCTGGTTTGTACTGTGTTGTTAACTCCTACTGTCATTGTCATGCCAAAGGCCATGGCCATACAGCACAAACAGATCTGGGACCAGGGTAAGTTCAGTTGGACAATGAAATCTGATATTCCCCTATCACTTCATCACAATTAAGTCATGTTAGTTTGAGAATGACAATGATCTGATGTTTTTATAGCAGACTTTCCAATGAATCAGGAATAGTGTAGGGGGTGGGTCCCAAAGACCCTCCCCATTATTGATTAAGGGGACCTTAAGATTCAAATGTTTTGCTGCAGGCCTTATAATAAGATACTGTTGCTATGTGTCTAAGAACTCTGCCACTACACGTTGCACAAGCATCTATATTAGTCTGTGGTTAAGCCCTGGCGAGAGTGTACATGCAGGCTGGTTCTGAGCCAGACTGAAACTAGATAAAGAGAAGTAACCACTGTCTGGTTTTGACATGTTGATCTTGTGTGACAGTGGACAATTCTAATAAATTCAGAGAAACTACTGTACTAGGTTACCTTATAAGGTAACCTCAGCTTATTGATACACACATACATTGACGTTGGTGATCAGACCACTAGGGAGTGATCACATGTATATAATCAGCTGTGCCCTTAGGTGGGGTGCAGAACTTACTGTGAAACATGCGTGCTGTGTTTTCGTTGTCAACTTCTGTCTGCAATTGCATTAAATAAAGGTTTCATTTACTTAAAGAAGATATTGTCTGACAGCTTATTTCACCAATAAGCCAAAGATTGACAAGGGACAAGGAACCTACCCCAACAATAGGCCAATCTTGTAGAGTTCTCCTCAAGTTCCTATTTGCAAAACACAAACAAGTTGGTTCATCCTTTGTACTGCAGCCTAATAGAAATGTAAGGAAACAGCATAGTTGCATATATCCGTTGTCAGTTGAAGCTCATCAGTCCAATTTTTAAACTGACTAACTTAAAATCCTCACCCTCTCTGTGCTCACAGGTAAGTCCTCGACAGAGCCCACACAGGAAGGCGCGGTGAGGCTGGTGGGGGGTAAGCATGACTCAGAGGGTCGAGTGGAGGTGTACCACGAGGGGAAATGGGGGACCGTCTGTGACGATGGCTGGGACCTGGCCGAGGCTCAGGTGGTGTGTCGTCAGCTGAAGTTCCCTGGCGTTGTATCTGCTGTCACTGGAGGGACTTATGGAGAGGGTTAGTATCTTACAAGGGTCATGTTCATTAGGCACCAAATGGAAGAAAATGGACTGAAACAGGGAGGGAATACCTGGGTCATATTCACAAGGCACCAAATGGACTGAAACAGGGAGGGAATACCTGGGTCGTATTCACTAGGCACCAAATGGACTGAAACAGGGAGGGAATACCTGGGTCGTATTCACTAGGCACCAAATGGACTGAAACAGGGAGGGAATACCTGGGTCGTATTCACTAGGCACCAAATGGACTGAAACAGGGAGGGAATACCTGGGTCGTATTCACTAGGCACCAAATGGACTGAAACAGGGAGGGAATACCTGGGTCATATTCACTAGGCACCAAATGGACTGAAACAGGGAGGGAATACCTGGGTCGTATTCACTAGGCACCAAATGGACTGAAACAGGGAGGGAATACCTGGGTCATATTCACAAGGCACCAAATGGACTGAAACAGGGAGGGAATACCTGGGTCGTATTCACTAGGCACCAAATGGACTGAAACAGGGAGGGAATACCTGGGTCGTATTCACTAGGCACAACATGGAAGAATAAAACAGTGCAACACAGAGTCAAACGGGTAGGCACCATCAGATCTTGTGCAATAAGGAATGCTCATTTTCAAATCAAATCACATTTTATTGGTCACATGCACACTATTAGCAGATGTTATTGCGGGTGTGGAGAAATGCATGTGCTTCTAGCTCCAACAGTGCAGTAATATCTAAACAAGTAATTACACAGCATATACCCAATACACACAAATCTAAGTAGGAATGAATTAAGACTATATACATATATGGATGAGCGATGTCAGAGCAGAACAGACTAAGATACCGTAGAATAGTATAGAAAACAGTATATACATATGAGATGAGTAATGCAAGATATATAAACATTAGGTGATTGAGAACGTAGAATACTATAGAATACAGTATATACATATAGATGAGTAATGCCAGATATGTAACCATTAAGTGGCTAAGATACCGTAGAATAGTATAGAATACAGTATATACATATAGATGAGTAATGCCAGATATGTAACCATTAAGTGGCTAAGATACCGTAGAATAGTATAGAATACAGTATATACATATAGATGAGTAATGGCAGATATGTAACCATTAAGTGACTAAGATACCGTAGAATAGTATAGAATACAGTATATACATATAGATGAGTAATGCCAGATATGTAACCATTAAGTGGCTAAGATACCGTAGAATAGTATAGAATACAGTATATACATATAGATGAGTAATGCCAGATATGTAACCATTAAGTGGCTAAGATACCGTAGAATAGTATAGAATACAGTATATACATATGGGATGAGTAATGCCAGATATGTAAACATTATTAAAGTGACTAGTGTTCCATTCCTTAAAGTGGACAATGATTTCTAGTCTATGGGTATAGGCAGCACCCTCTGCTGTTTCTTGAAGTCAACAATCATCTCTGTTCAATCATCTCTGGCTGTCTCGTCATCGTTGGTAATCAAGCCTTCTACTGTTGTGTCATCTGCAAGCTTGATGATTGAGTTGGAGGCATGCTTGGCCATGCAGTCATGGGTGAACAGGGAGTACAGGCGGGGGGGCTGAGCATGAACCCCTGTGGGGCCCCAGTGATGAGGATCAGCGGAGTGGAGGTGATGTTTCCTACCTTCACCACATTGGGGCGGCCCGTCAAGAAGTCCAGGACCCAGATGCACAAGTTGGGGTTCAGACCCAGGGCCTCAAGCTTAATGATGAGCTTGGAGGGTACTATGGTGTTGAATGCTGAGCTATAATCAATAAACAGCATTCTTACATAGGTATTCCTCTTGCCCAGATGGGATAGGGCAGTGTGCAGAGTGATGGTGATTGCATCGTCTGTGGATCTATTGGGGCAGAAAGCAAATTTAAAGTGGGTTTAGGGTGGCAGGTAAGGTAGAGGTGATAGGATCCTTGACTAGTCTCAAAGCACTTCATGATGACAGAGGTGAGTGCTACAGGGCGATAGTCATTCAGTTCAGTTACCTTTCCCTTCTTGGGTACAGGAACAATGGTGGCCATCTTGAAGCATGTGGGGACAGCAGACTGGGATAGGGAGAGATTGAATATGCCCGTAAATGCACCAGCCAGCTGGTCTGCACATGCTCTGAGGACATGGCTAGGGATGCAATCTGGACCGGCAGCCTTGCAAGGGTTAACACGTTTACATGTTTTACACACGTCGGCCACAGAGAAGGTGGGCCCACAATCCTTCATGTTCTGTCAGCACAACAATTTGAAACCTTTTGCTACAGTTTGCCTGATGAATATGACTCATTGCATGACTTTGTCACCAGGAAGCAGTGGAAAAAATAAGTATTAATCGCATTGTCAATAACTCTGAATCCCAAATCAAACCTCAGCAACCCCCTAGCCCCTAGCGACTTTTGTGAAAGTATGAGAGAATTGAATAAGTGTTAGCAATATGACAACAAGGAATTTGGGATTCTTGGAGGGAGCAAGTTCAAATAGGTAGTGATTTGTGGGAATGGCAGGCAGCACCAGCAGAAAGAGTCAACTAACTTAACTATACACCACAATATAATATTTTGCTTATTTCTGCACATGATTTTGCTTGCTCCTTGTTTATCCTCTGTTTTGTATCCAAGGATCGGGTTCAATCTGGTTGGATGATATGGACTGCAAAGGAACCGAGAAGTCCCTGTCCAGCTGTCCTTTCAAGGGCTGGGCGTTGACCGACTGTTCCCACAAGGAGGACGCAGGGGTCGTTTGTGAGAGAGGTATGCTACTACACTGTGGGGGAATCTCAATAGTATGTCCCCTGATTCCTTGGCTCCTCTCGTCTCCTTCTGAAAAGTCTCCACGCCTCCTTCGCAAACATCAGAGAGAAGTGAGCAGAGCATTGGTGGATAAGATCCAATGCTCTCCCTGATTCCCTCTGATGGTTTTAGGAGGTGAGTTGAGAGGATGCAGGGAATTGAGGAAAATACTTTTCAGATTCACTCTGTGTCTACAGCCCCTGTCTGACCAAGGGTTATGGAAGAAACAGACATTTTAACCCATAACAACTGCACAAGGTTCTTTTCCTGGTAAATAAAGGAATTAATTAATGAATGAATACATGTTCTTAAACTTCACTGAAACTAAAATACACACTATCAGCCCTACATATTCCTACTAATCATGTACAGTCCTAATCACGTGTATTCCTCATACTGTACAGGCACAGATTTGACCAGTGACACAGCACATTTCCTGGACCACAGTCTGGGCCTGTCAGATGACCTGGGTGAGCTGTTTGACCGTGGAGATGACTGTGACTTCCTCATCGCAATCAAGAGCCCCACAGGGAACAGAGATGGGGAGGGGAAGTTTGAAGTGGAGGAGAGGAACATCTGCACCCACAAACTGATCCTCTCTCTCTACTCAAACTTCAACATCACCAACGGGTCCAGTAACCTCTCCCTAGAGATTAGCCAAGCCTGCAGCCCCTGTGTCACCAGCTTCATCAGGTACTAGTATATGACCCTTAACAGGTGCTATTTAGATACACTGTATGTTTATTGGTTAAATACATACACAAGAATCCAAATGTGTCAGATGATTTTAGGCCTCAAAAGTAGTCTGTCGAGATGAATCAACGTCTCCTTGCATCAATTGTGTAGCTCCAGGGTGATTGTGCCTTACTTAAAACCTGTTGGGGCTAGGGGGCAGTATTTGCACGGCCGGATAAAAAAACGTACCTGATTTAAACTGGTTACTACTCTTGCCCAGAAACGAGAATATGCATATAATTAGTAGATTTGGATAGAAAACACTCTAAAGTTTCTAAAACTGTTTGAATGGTGTCTGTGAGTATAACAGAACTCATATGGCAGGCCAAAACCTGAGAAGATTCCATACAGGAAGTGCCCTGTCTGACAATTTGTTCTCCTTCTGTGGCATCTCTATCGAAAATACAGCATCTCTGCTGTAACGTGACATTTTCTAGGCTTCCATTGGCTCTCAGACGGCGCCAGAAAGTGTTATGACGTCTCTCTAGTCTCTGGGCGAAAAACAGCAGGAGATTTTGTGAGTGGTCATGCTGAGAACAGTGACACTGGAGATGCGCGTTCATGTGAATTCTCTATTTTTTTCTTTCAGCTTTTGAATGAATACAACGTCGCCCGGTTGGAATATTATCGCTATTTTACGAGAAAAATAGCATAAAAATTGATTTTAAACAGCGTTTGACATGCTTCGAAGTACGGGAATGGAATATTTTGAAATTGTTTGTCACGAAATGCGCTCGCGCGTCACCCTTCGGATACTGACCTGAACGCATGAACAAAATGGAGGTATTTGAATATAACTATGGATTATTTGGAACCAAAACAACATTTGTTGTTGAAGTAGAAGTCCTGGGAGTGCATTCTGACGAAGAACAGCAAAGGTAATCCAATTTTTCTAATAGTAAATCAGAGTTTAGTGAGTCCCAAACTTGGTGGGTGTCAAATTAGCTAGCCGTGATGGCCGAGCTATGCACTCAGAATATTGCAAAATGTGCTTTCGCCGAAAAGCTATTTTAAAATCTGACACCGTGATTGCATAAAGGAGTTCTGTATCTATAATTCTTAAAATAATTGTTATGTATTTTGTGAACGTTTATCATGAGTAATTTAGTAAATTCACCGGAAGTTTTCGCTGGGTATGCTAGTTCTGAACATCACATGCTAATGTAAAATGCTGTTTTTTTTATATAAATATGAACTTGATTGAACAAAACATGCATGTATTGTATAACATAATGTCCTAGGAGTGTCATCTGATGAAGATCATCAAAGGTTAGTGCTGCATTTAGCTGTGGTTTTGGTTTTTGTGACATATGCATGCTTTGAAAATGGCTGTGATTATTTTTGGCAGGGTACTCTCCTGACATAATCTAATGTTTTGCTTTCGCTGTAAAGCCTTTTTGAAATCGGACAATGTGGTTAGATTAACGAGAGTCTTGTCTTTAAAATGGTTTAAAATAGTCATATGTTTGAGAAATTGAAGTTATAGCATTTTTGAGGTATTTGTATTTCGCGCCATGCGATTCCACTGGCTGTTGACTAGGGTGGGACCTCGCCCAGGGAGGTTAAAGCACAGTTTTTCTCTAGGTCTAACACCACTGGCTGAAGTTCCTTTTTAGCTATGGTAACTCCTAAATTTTTTTAAATACAAGTACATTTATTTAAATGTCCTTGCTCTGGTTCTCTAGGTACCTTTACACCCGCAAGATTGACGTGACCGTCTCCTCTGCCCAGTGCCTCCACAAGCTGGCCTCAATGTTCGGGGTGAAACGGCTGATGCAGGACACCGGCAGGCTCTTCACCGTACTCCTCCCTGAGGACCCCTCCTTCTACACCCAGGTCTCCCTGTACCAGTACTCCGTCCAGACCGGGGACCTGCTGCTTCAGGAGAACTGCCTCCAGTACCTGGCCTGGAACTGCGAGGCTCTGATCAACTCCCCGGCCTGGAGCGATCTCTCCACAGACTTCCTGATGGCCCTCTTGGCGCGGTCTGACCTAGTGGTACCGGACGAGGGGTTCCTCCTGCAAGCGCTGGAGAGTTGGATCATAGAGAAGGGTGACTCGACCGGCACCAAGAGCCAGGTGGCCCTGTTAGGCCACATCCGCTTCCCGATGATCCCTGTCGAGAAGCTCTACGACCTGCAGTTCACCTCAGAGCTCTACAGGAGCCACGAGAAGCTCTATCGTGTCAGCATGCTCAGAGGCTTCCAGTTCAACGCCTTGTCGTTCGACACTCTGAGGAAGCACAAAAGCAGCGAGAGTGAAGAAGAGCATGATTACCATCCCAGGATCTACACTGCTGAGCCATGGAGCATCACCATCAACTCAACCAACAAAGAGCCACCACGCCAAGATATACGATATGATTACAACAGGCGCTACAATAACTACCAACCTTATTACCCCATGCCAGAATACGGCAAGTCATTCACAACACCAAACCACAATAGTTTGATTTACCAGACCAAGGAAACCAACCCCGTCAGTTGGTCAGCAAGAGTCTTTAAGAACCAACGAGAATGTTCCAGGTGTATTTCCTTCCCCACTGCCAGTCTCTCTCTCCAAAGCAGCCTCAGACAAAACCAGACCAACAGTGTTCGCTTCAGCAACCGACTGCTCCTAACATGTGAGGGCAGGTATGTCTTTCACGTCCAGGACTTCAAGAACGACATGGCCCAGATCCCTACTAACAGCAGTCTGGCCCTGTCCTACCCCTGTCCTGAAGGCCAGTATGACTTTCGCTTCGTGGTGAGACCAGAATACATCTGATAGCACTGCCTGGAACAGATGCAACAATGCTCCTAACACACATCCACAAATCTAATAATTATGTCCCTGTTGCCAATCAATTGCTAATTTCTTTTAGTCAAGAGTTTTAAATTATGGTAATGTAGTTTTGTTGATTTGCTGAAAGCATATCAACATGTAGCACTGTTCTTACATAAGTATTAAGAAAAAACTATAACATCTATGCTTGCACTTGAATAAAGGCATTTGAATATGCAGGGATGTGGATTGTTTTTTCCCCCAAATGACAGCTGGTGCTTCCCATAGAAATAGCTAGAGGACTCTTGTGCCCAAAAGCCTGTTTTGCCATGGCCAGTGCCATTGTAGACTGTCACCATTTTGAAGTTGTCTACTGGGTGGGTGGGACTTCATATGGGTTAAGGAAGGATTACATAATTCCAATTGGGTCATCAGGAGGGATCAGCCAATGAATTATAGTTCTGAGCAGAAATTTCCATAACTGCAGGCGGTAGTAAATCACCAACCTTGCCTTTATACCTGTTCAAACCACACACTGCATGTGGCAGTATGCACCCTTTCAGTTTGTTTGCCAACTCATAGAAATAGTAGAAGAAGAAAATGGACTACTTCAAAATGGAGATGGCCTCAATGGCGCTGCCCATGCTCTCACAGACACCATAATATGACAGATTCAAAGATCTGATGTCTATCTAGGTCGACTGCTTCTCTGTATAGCACTTACCCTCCTCTAAAAGCCAACGTGAACCATGTCTATCTAGGTCTACTGTGCTTCTCTGTATAGTACTTACCCTCCTCTAAAAGCCAACATGGACAATGTTTATCTAGGTCTACTGTGCTTCTCTGTATAGTACTTACCCTCCTCTAAAAGCCCACATGAACCATGTCTATCTAGGTCTACTCTGCTTCTCTGTATAGTACTTACCCTCCTCTAAAAGCCCACATGAACCATGTCTATCTAGGTCTACTGTGCTTCTCTGTATAGTACTTACCCTCCTCTAAAAGCCCACATGAACCATGTCTATCTAGGTCTACTGTGCTTCTCTGTATAGTACTTACCCTCCTCTAAAAGCCAACATGGACCATGTCTATCTAGGTCTACTGTGCTTCTCTGTATAGTACTTACCCTCCTCTAAAAGCCCACATGAACCATGTCTATCTAGGTCTACTCTGCTTCTCTGTATAGTACTTACCCTCCTCTAAAAGCCCACATGAACCATGTCTATCTAGGTCTACTGTGCTTCTCTGTATAGTACTTACCCTCCTCTAAAAGCCCACATGAATCATGTCTATCTAGGTCTACTCTGCTTCTCTGTATAGTACCATGTCTATTATTCCTCCACTAGATGGAGTCATTCCTTAAATCATATTCAGTTGTAAATACTCCTTATGGAAGCTGAATTGGGTTAAACGGTATGAGTTCCTCTTTGGCCAAACTACTCTCTGACCTCTCTGAGACTTTACTCACATTTTCGGGCAAGTGACCATAATCTTTGAGCAACCAAAAAGTACTGCTGACTTGGCCGATTGGAAAGGGCCTTTCAGACCGGAAAGTACATCTCTGGATAGGGTACGACAGTGATTAATCCATTTAAAAAATGTTTTATATGGGCTATGAGGAGAACAGAGTTTTTCTAATCAGGTCACATAGTTCAACTCCTGAAAAACTCCTGGCCCTATAGGGAGGATGAAAACCCTGTCAAACTGCAGCAACCTTCAAATCAAAGTTTATTTGGTCGTGTACATCGATCTGCAGCGAAATGCTTGTGTTTTCTAGCTCCAAAAGTGCGGTAATATCTAGAAATTAAAAAACAATACACAAATAATCCAAAAAGTAAAACAATTCATAATTATCAGAACAAGCAATATCAGAGTCAGAAATATAGACAGTATGGACAATAAATGCATAGAAAAGGTGTGTTCAGCAATAGTTATAGTAAAACCTTGTACTTGTTCATATTAATTATATTTTAAAAGGGGGGTTTCCGTTACACAGACAACTGTGATTAGACAATAGAACTAACAGGACTGAGCTTGCTTTAGGCAGGGTTGCATCATGTAGGCCCTGTGGGAGCAAAACTCATGACTATGATTATATTTCCATTATTAGCAGTGTTTAGGCTGTCCAGTTTGAAGAGCTAAGACAGAATGGCTATATAAGGAATGGAACATATAGGACCAGGGCCTGCTACCATTATCACTAGAGGTCGACCGATTAATCGGAATGGCCGATTAATTAGGGCCGATTTCAAGTTTTCATATCAATCGGAAATCGGTATTTTTTTACGCCGATTTGGACGGTAATTTTTTATTTTTTTAGACCTTTATTTAACTAGGCAAGTCAGTTAAGAACACATTCTTATTTTCAATGACGGCCTAGGAACGGTGGGTTAACTGCCTTGTTCAGGGGCAGAAAGACTGATTTTTACCTTGTCAGCTCAGGGATTCAATCTTGCAACCTTACGGTTAACTAATCCAGCGCTCTAACCACCTGCTTTACATTGCACTCCACGAGGAGCCTGCCTGTTACGCGAATGCAGTAAGAAGCCAAGGTAAATTGCTAGCTAGCATTAAACTTATCTTATAAAAAACAATCAATCAATCATAATCACTAGTTAACTACACATGGTTGATGATATTACTAGTTTATCTAGCCTGTCCTGCGTTGCATATAATCGCTTAGGTACACGTTGCTCCAACCATAAACATCAATGCCTTTCTTAAAATCAATACACAAGTATATATTTTTAAACCTGCAAATTTAGTTAATATTGCCTGCTAACATGAATTTCTTTTAACTTGTGAAAATGTGTCACTTCTCTTGCAAACAGAGTCAGGGTATATGCAGCAGTTTGGGCCGCCTGGCTCGTTGCGAACTGTGAAGACTATTTCTTCCTAACAAAGACAGCCGACTTCGTCAAACGGGGATGATTTAACAAAAGCGCATTTGCGAAAAAAAGCACAATCGTTGCACAACTGTACCTAACCATGAACATCAATGCTTTTCTTAAAATCAATACACAGAAGTATATATTTTTAAACCTGCATATTTAGCTAAATGAAATCCAGGTTAGCAGGCAATATTAACCAGGTGAAATTGTGTCATTTTGCGTTCATTGCACGCAGTCAGGGTATATGCAACACTTTGGGTAATTTTTCAGAATTTTATGTAATTATGACAACACTGAAGGTTGTGCAATGTAACAGGAATAACGTTTTGTTTTCGAGATGATGGTTTCCAGATTCGACCATATTAATGACCTAAGGCTCGTGTTTCTGTGTGTTATTATGTTATAATTAAGTCTATGATTTGATAGAGCAGTCTGACTGAGCGATGGTAGGCAGCAGCAGGCTCGTAAGCATTCATTCAAACAGCACTTTCGTGCGTTTTGCCAGCAGCCCTTTGCAATGCATTGTGCTGTTTATGGCTTCAAGCCTATCTACTCCTGAGATTAGGCTGGTGTAACCCATGTGAAATGGCTAGCTAGTTAGCCGGGTGCGCACTAATAGCGTTTCAAACGTCACTCGCTCTGAGACTTGGAGTAGTTTTTTCCCTTCCTCTACATGGGTAATGCTGCTTCGAGGGTGGCTGTTGTCGATGTGTTCCTGGTTCAAGCCCAGGTAGGAGCGAGGAGAGGGACGGAAGCTATACTGTTACACTGGCAATACTAAAGCGCCTATAAGAACATCCAATAGTCAAAGGTATATGAAATACAAATCGTATAGAGAGAAATAGTCCTATAATTCCTATAATAACTACAACCTAAAATATCGTACCTGGGAATATTGAAGACTCATGTTAAAAGGAACCACCAGATTTCATATGTTCTCATGTTCTGAGCAAGGAACATAAACGTTAGCTTTTTTACATGGCACATATTGCACTTTTACTTTCTTCTCCAACACTTTTTTTTTGCATTATTTAAATCAAATTGAACATGTTTCATTATTTATTTGAGGCTAAATTGATTTTATTGATGTATTATATTAAGTTAAAATAAGTGTTCATTCAGTATTGTTGTAATTGTCATTATTACAATAAATAAACAAATAAAAATTGGCCGATTAATCGGCATCAGCTTTTTTTGGTCCGCCAATAATCGATATCGGCGTTGAAAAATCATAATCAGTCGACCCCTAATTATAACCTATACAGCTATCAGATGTGGGCGTTAACAAGCAAGAACTGAGATGGAAAGATGGAGAAAGGTCAAGGGAAGCTATTTTCATATAGAGGGAGGGGACTCTATATGTTTTGCAAAGACAGAATACTATAAAGGTAGGACACTGTAAAATGAGAATTTAGTATTTTCCATGGAGAGGCTCGGCTTTGCGACGTTTGTAATAAAGTCTATATTGAATTCACAGGTTCTAGTAAGTGTTATATTTCTGAGTCAATATTCCACGACAGCCCATGGATGGAAACGGACAGTGCCCCAAAACCTTAAATTCCTTCCCTGTGTAGGCCTATATACATTTGTATTTAGAAAGTGACAGGTCCATTAACACAGTCTAGCCTATGTCATCACTATTTGAATTTTGGATTTGTAAGGGGTGCGTACTGGCGGCAGAGAAGTCAGATGCAGGAGAGCAAAAAAAATGTGTTTCCAACGGCGCAGTTTAATAATATAAACCACCGGAAAACAGAACAATCAATAAATGGGTACAAAACCCAACGCACACCAGACATAACGTGCACAAGCACTTACAATAAACAATTCCGGACAAGGACATGGGGGGAGCAGAGGGTTAAATACACAACATGTAATTGATGGAATTGAAACCAGGTGTGTGGGAAGACAAGACAAAACAAATCGAAAATGAAAGGTGGATCGGCGATGGCTAAAAGACCGGTGACGTCGACCGCCGAACGTCGCCCGAATAAGGAGAGGGACCGACTTCGGAGGAAGTCGTGACAGGATTAAAGAAGTTTCAATATAAACCAAAGTTGATCACATTCACATTTTCTCTTAAGACAAATACATTGTCTCAGGCCATAAATACATAGTGTTACCACTTTGTTTCCCCTGGCCAGATGCTTCTACACCTGCATTCCTTGCTGTTTGGGGTTTTAGGCTGGGTTTCTGTACAGCACTTTGTGACATCAGCTGATGTAAGAAGGGCTTTATAAATACATTTGATTGATTGATTGATTGATGGGACAGGACATATAGAGGCTTACAGTTGATCAGACTGATACTGCAGGTCAGATCACTAATGTTTAGGTGTAGGCTGCTACAACATTTCTCTAAAGAGTTTTTGCTTGTGTCTTTCAGGAGTGAGTTATTTTCTGTTTGCTAAAATAATACCTTATGAAAGTGGAATGCACACTCTGAATTCTATAGACTTGTGCCATGCCTGACCTGCGATTTCCGGGAATCTGATTGGACACAGAGGTGGCAGTGGCACCACAGGTCCCAGATTGTTGGGGCCATTTTTTCTCTCCTGATGGTAACCAGGTAACATTTTGGAACCTAGTCGTAGCAGGGACCTTAACTCCTTAATCTTGTCAAAATTGGCCTGTGTGGGCCAAATAAAAATGTTTCTAACAGAAGAACTATAAAAAGGATATGCAAGACATGGTAGCAATTGGATGGGGACACCAAAGGTGCGGACAAAACAGTTCACCTGACACAAGACTGAATCCAAACATTACACTGTGGAATTTATGTGCATTTTACATTTACTGTGCTATTTACAGCATTTGTCAATAACGAAATCTGAAAATACTCTGTAAACATTCAGTAATATTAATAAGAATTTTCGTTTACATTTTTCATTAGGTGCAAGATAAGAAAAAACGATTACAACGGTTTGAGTGAGAGGTCCAACTAGTGTCTCCAAGTGGCAACACAACTCTGCAAACTGTAAAATGTTCCTAAATCATTTCAATGCTCTATTATGACTCAAGGAAAGAGCCTTAAACTATAAGGTGCTTTTTTGAGCGCTCCTAGCTTTGCCATGGAGGAACTGAATTAAACACACTTGTAGTTTACAATCCAAAAACATTCCATTATAAATCAATCTGGGTTAGGTGGGTGGGCATCATTTGAAAGGTATTCTATTGCCAACATGGCAGTGTTAGCCCAGCTAGCACATAATGTTCTGAGAACCATTTATTTCTTAGTGCTTGGTGTGAGTGAGGTTGTCCTATGGTTATATTGCATAAAACCTTCCCACAATGCAGGCCCATCATTAGGGGTGGGCCTTAGATGGCCTCGTTACCTCCTTGCCTGTCCAAATAAAATATAAAAATATTGATCATTTATTTGATAGAGACTCATGCAGATAGAAAGATGTATCTGACGTTGTGTGGACGAAAATAGTTCAGCATGTCATACTATTTCTGGCCAGACAGCATCAGATACATGGGTTACATACAGTAAGACAGAGTGGCGCTGTTTCGCTCGCACAGATGCTTTCTCTGGTATGATAGTTTCAGCAGAGAGGAAGAGGTGAAGCGAGAGGACACACTCTCGCAAAAAATCTGTGCAGAATGAGCCCAATGCGTTTCTATGGGCATTATATGCAGACTTAAACTTGTCGCCTGCCTTCCTGCCTGTTGGATGACTCCCATTGTTAGGGTGGAGACATGAGCATCTCGTCATTATAACAGATATCTGGTTTCAGTACAGTTGCGAATTGGAAAGGAAAGTTGGTGGGTGCACAGTGCACTGTTCTGATGCTGGATTCCCCTAAAGTAAATGTATGTTTTACCAAAATTATATAATTACTCATGTCTAAATAAAATAATTAAACATACTTCACCAAAGACCATGACTTAACCATGGAGTATCATTAGCTTCTTTAAAAGAAAATAGCTCTGGATTGTTTCAAATTACAAGTGCATAAAAATGTTGTTAGCACGCGTGACAAGATAAATACTTGATTATTGAATTGTGGCTGTCAGTGAAAAGAAACTAAAATATGTGTGAAGATAACGTGTTTTGAGTATAATTAAAAATATTGAGATGAAGAAGGGGAGGGGTGTGTGGCGGGGAGGGGTGTGTGGCGAAGATATGGCGCGTTTCACTCCAGAATGCATGCACTCAGCTCTCCAGAATGCATGCACTCAGCTCTCCAGAATGCATGCACTCAGCTCTCCAGAATGCATGCACTCAGCTCTCCAGAATGCATGCACTCAGCTCTCCAGAATGCATGCACTCAGCTCTCCAGAATGCATGCACTCAGCTCTCCAGAATGCATGCACTCAGCTCTCCAGAACGCATGCACTCAGCTTTCCAGAACGCATGCACTCAGCTCTCCAGAACGCATGCACTCAGCTCTCCAGAACGCATGCACTCAGCTCTCCAGAACGCATGCACTCAGCTCTCCAGAACGCATGCACTCAGCTCTTCAGAACGCATGCACTCAGCTCTTCAGAACGCATGCACTCAGCTCTCCAGAACGCATGCACTCAGCTCTCCAGAACGCATGCACTCAGCTCTCCAGAATGCATGCACTCAGCTCTCCAGAACGCATGCACTCAGCTCTCCAGAACGCATGCACTCAGCTATCCAGAACGCATGCACTCAGCTCTCCAGAACGCATGCACTCAGCTCTCCAGAATGCATGCACTCAGCTCTCCAGAATGCATGCACTCAGCTCTCCAGAATGTGCTCAGCTCTCCCAACAATTCTTGCACATTCATTGTTTCATTGTGTGAATTGTTTGCCCTTTGTTTATTTTGATAAATTCTCCATTACATATGTACCAGTAGGCCTACTAGTAGTAGGCCTACTGTTAATATCCATCGTTTGGTTACATAGAGTTCTGTTAATGCCGGTAGTAATTAGATTCATTTACCGTTCTCACTCTCCGAGTGGAAACATTCGCAGAGTTCAACCTGCTAGACTTTATTTCATAACCATCATTTACGAGTTTTGTCATGTTTTTCATTTACCTTTGTTTGGAGTGCCCCATGTGTGCAATGAGCATGTGTCTGGTTTCCCTCTCCTGATAATGCAGCCCGACCTCACATTCAATTCGCGCATATATGTACATAATGTATTTCAGCAGATTTCGTGCGTTTTTGTGTTGTTCAATTCGTGCGAAAAGACACGAATTTATGAGCTACTTAATTAGTGCGAAAAGACACGAATTTACGTGCTACTTAAATCGTGCGAAAAGACACGAATCTAACCAGTAGAATCTAACGTGATAGCCTGTATTTAATTATTTATTTTACGTTATGAATATATTTTGACTTTATCTAATCCCTATTAAAACACTGTAGTTGTATGCCTAT
The DNA here is from genome assembly GCF_965601325.2 of Salmo salar. Taxonomy (NCBI): domain Eukaryota; kingdom Metazoa; phylum Chordata; class Actinopteri; order Salmoniformes; family Salmonidae; genus Salmo; species Salmo salar. The sequence continues at coordinate 89,897,856 of NC_138293.1, read as the reverse complement.
ATGTACTTTTTTCGATTTTTCTGAACAGACTTTCTGGATAATATTGAGTGAGCGTGCATAAAAGTAAGCCTAACTGACCTGCTGTGGGCATATGTAGGAACATGCCCATTAGGGGATATCGGATTTCTGATTGTCTTAACTCACCACGTCCACCACTAATAAGCTGAGCTTCTTCACCTCACACAGTAGACTTGAGTCAACGAAGTCATTTTTTTTTTACACATCCATTACATATAATAATAGTTCCTCACTGTATTTGAAAAGTCTTTCCAACACCCGATATTCCCCAAGCCTCGATATGAAATAGCAAAATATCATGATCTGATGATCCCATATATGATATATCCAGTGGAAACGAAATTTTAAAAACAAAGCTGTCTGTCCGGAGCTCACTGGTTCGGGATACTCTGAGGGCCCAGAATAGGCCTTCTCTAGTTGATACAATGTTGCAAGTTCACTAGCAACTGCTTCGGCCCAGACCCAGTTGAATTATTTGGTAGCCTACAATGTTGCACTTCACCAGCTATGGCTCAAGTCAAGACAGATAGAAAGTGGGGCAGACAGGCAGAAAAGAGAGATTAATGTGATTGAAAGAACCTGCATTTTCATCAGGATATTTTCTTCTGTTTTTATTTCTTGGGTTTAGGATGATGTATTTTACTTAGTTGAAGATGGAAGTTACTGTATAGGCCTACTTCTGCATTGGCCTATAGGCTCTAAGTTCCATGCGTTAATTTATTTAGCCACCAATGAATGGATCACGGTGTATCAATGTGTCCACATGGCAGAGGCTGGTACTCTTGCATTAGTTGAATTTTAATTCACATTTTTATGATTAACCAAGTGAAAAACAATTAGAAAAACCAAAAGGTTATTATTGAAATGAAACTGTTCCACGAAATACTGTTATAAAAATGATCAACTGGTAAGTAGATCGGTAGAAGTTGTAGGATAAGTTGTAAGCTTCCCCAAACTTGAAACTCACGAGCGGCCTATGGTCTTTACTCTTACACCGTTAAAAAGCGTGCCTGCCTGTAGAAATCAAATGCCCTTCCAACTGATTCCTTCTGGCGCTGGCCACAACTTTCTGGGAATGGTGCAGGATACCCAGCTAGCACATAACGTTCTGAGAACCATATGTTTCTTAGGTGGAAATTTCAGTACTTCAGCATAACGTTTGTTACAGGTTAGCTTATGGTTCTGTTAAAAGTAATGTTCTTAAATTGTTCAGGGAACATTAAGAAACAACATTCTTCTGTGGGAATTGCAGTACTTCAACATAGCATTTTCTACAGGTTTCCTCATGGTTCTATTTAAAATAATGTCCTAAAAAAAACTCAGAGAGCGTAAAGAAACAAAGTTCTTCTATGGAATTTCAGTACTTCAGCATAACATTTTCTGCAGGTTTCCTCATGGTTCTATATAAAGTCATGTTCTCAGCACATTAAGAAAACTTTCTATAAAAACCACACAAAAACATTGGTAACGTTCAAAGAACGTCATAAGAATGTTATTTAAAAACATATATTCTGTTCTTAGCATCAAGAAACTCTATCCTGTGTGTGTGTTCAGGTGTGTTGCCCGTACCCACTAATTGTCCACACCTGATCTTAACCTCCCTGGGCAACAGCCAGTGGAATCGCGTGGCGCGAAATACAAATACCTCAAAAATGCTTTAACTTCAATTTCTCAAACATATGACTATTTTACACCATTTTAAAGACAAGACTCTCGTTAATCTAACCACATTGTCCGATTTCAAAAAGGCTTTACAGCAAAAGCAAAACATTAGATTATGTCAGGAGAGTACCCTGCCAAAAATAATCACACAGCCATTTTCAAAGCAAGCATATATGTCACAAAAAACAAAACCACAGCTAAATGCAGCACTAACCTTTGATGATCTTCATCAGATGACACTCCTAGGACATTATGTTATACAATACATGCATGTTTATATCAAAAACCAGCGTTTTACATTAGCATGTGATGTTCAGAACTAGCATACCCACCTCAAACTTCCGGTGAATTAACTAAATTACTCACGATTAACATTCACAAAATACATAACAATTATTTTAAGAATTATAGATACAGAACTCCTTTATGCAATCGCGATGTCAGATTTTAAAATAGCTTTTCGGCGAAAGCACATTTTGAAATATTCTGAGTACATAGCCCGGCCATCACGGCTAGCTAATTTGACACCCACTAAGTTTGGCCCTCACCAAACTCAGATTTACTATAAGAAAAATTGGATTACCTTTGCTGTTCTTCGTCAGAATGCACTCCCAGGACTTCTACTTCAACAACAAATGTTGTTTTGGTTCCAAATAATCCATAGTTATATTCAAATACCTCCATTTTGTTCGTGCGTTCAGGTCAGTATCCGAAGGGCGAGCGCATTTCGTGACAAAAAATTTCAAAATATTCCATTACCGTACTTCGAAGCATGTCAAACGCTGTTTAAAATCAATTTTCATGCTATTTTTCTCGTAAAATAGCGATAATATTCCAACCGGGCGACGTTGTATTCATTCAAAAGCTGAAAGAAAAAAATGGAGAATTCACATGAACGCGCATCTCCAGTGTCACTGCTCACAGCATGACCACTCACAAAATCTCCTGCTGTTTTTCGCCCAGAGATTGGAGAGACGTCATAACACTTTCTGGCGCCTTCTGAGAGCCAATGGAAGCCTTAGAAAATGTCACGTTACAGAAGAGATGCTGTATTTTCGATAGAGATGCCACAGAAGGAGAACAAATTGTCAGACAGGGCACTTCCTGTATGGAATCTTCTCAGGTTTTGGCCTGCCATATGAGTTCTGTTATATGCATATTCTCGTTTCTGGGCAAGAGTAGTAACCAGTTTAAATCGGGTACATTTTTTATCCGGCCGTGCAAATACTGCTCCCTAGCCCCAACAGGTTAATGACTGCTTTTTTCCTTTGAAAGGGGTCTGTTTGAATAGACTAAAATGAACAGCTTTGTGTGAGTTAAAAAAACATGGCATGCTAGTTCCATCCTGGTGGTGCAGTGGAATAATTCCATGGATTGAGAACAGAGCATGTGAGCGGAGCTGGAGCGAAGCTGGAGCGAAGCTGGAGCGGAACTAGAGCGTTCTCAAATCTGACTGAAGCGCGGAGCAAGTTGCCCAATGGCTGTAGCGTCGGGCCTTCTCGCCCCCTCCAATTTTGCTCCATTACCACTCCAGTAACACTCACTTCACAAGCTTAGGGCATGCCCGGCCCAGCATGCATTTATAGGCTATTTGTGTGCTGCTATAGCCCCTTGCTTTAGCTACTGTCATGGAGTTCGCAAATATTTTCATAACGAAACTGATAAAACACAAAGGTGTGAAATCAAGGTGACTTACAAAGATTAGGAGGACCAAGAGCAAGAGAGGGAGTGTGGTGATGTAGTGTCCCAACTAAATAATCATTGTGAAATCTGAAAAGACATCCCGAAAGCATGATGGTGTACTACGTGCACATTCTAACAGAAAGGAACGTGGTGGGTAGCTAGCTAGGTGTGTCATTATAGCAAAGTATTTAAAAACTAAAAATAACTATGATCACTAGTCACTTTAATATGCCACTTTAATAATGTTTACATATCTTGCATTACTCATCCCATGTGTATATACTGTATTTTTATACCATCTATTGCTTCTTGTCTATGCCGCTCAGTCATCGCTCATCCATATATTTATATGTATCTATTCTTATTCCATCCCTTTACTTAGATTTGTGTGTATTAGGTATTTGTTGAGGAATTGTTAGATTACTTGTTAGATATTACTGCACTGTCAGAACTAGAAGCACAAGCATTTCACTACACTCGCAATAACATCTGCTAACCATGTGTATGTGACCAATAAAATTTGATTTGATTTGAATGGCTGACAATGGCTGTTGATATGTAACACAACATAGCATGCTTGCTAGCTTGTTAGCACCAACATCAGGGCGAGGCTAGCTTGGCTAGGTGAGTTACCACTATAATAGTATCTCAGCCAGTCAGAGAAGTAGGGTAAAGTTGCTCAAGCTCTGCTCGCCCTGACCAAAAGTTATGCCTCCAGTGTAGCAGGTAAAAAATGGACTTATTTTGCAGCACCCCTACTTGAATTTTTTGCAGTTTGGTTGTTTTCAGTAAAAAAAAATCCCCTGCCTATTGGGACAACCACAGAGCAGGCTCCACTTGCCCGGCTGCCATAAATGCCATAAATTGTCCATTGTTCACTTAAACAATAGGGATGAACCAGAAAGATCAGCTTTAGGCTACGCCTACTGGAATTCCTCACTGTTTTTTTCACCAATCACCTGTTGGCAACTTTAGAGCCTCACTTGACCCAGTGTCAGGCTATGGGTAACTGGTGCATGGAATCAGGCGCAGGAGAGCAGAGATGAGTGTACAATGTAATTTATTCCACGAACAGCACCAGTATAAAACAAATACTAAAGGTGCGTGAACTACCGGTCACTCGTAAATAACGGGCGTAATAACGAACCCGGCAAACAATACCAGCCAACAAGTTACGACCTGAACATTTTATACAAACACGCACACAAACATGGGGGAAACAGAGGGTTAAATAATGAACATGTAATTGGGGAATAGAAACCAGGTGTATAGAAAACAAAGACAAAACAAATTAAAAATGGATCGGTGATGGCTAGAAAGCCGGTGACGTCGACCGCCGAACGCCGCCCGAACAAGGAGAGGGACCGACTTCGGCGGAAGTCGTGACACCCAGGCAATGGGGTAACTCTTAAAGTCCCTGGTACAACTACATTGTACATACAAAAGTATGGGGACACCCCTTCAAATTTGTGGATTGGGCTATTTCAGCCACACTCGTTGCTAACAGGTGTATAAAATCAAGCACACAGCCATGCAATCTCCTTAGCCAAACATTGGTAGTGGAATGGCCTTACTGAAGAGCCTTCTTTAATCCAAAATGTATTAAATCAATAAGTAGTGATGACATAGGCTAGACTGTGTTATACAACTGTTATACACCAGAGGTCTGTCTGTAATAAAGCACTGCTCTGCTTTCTTGACATCACTATCAACAAAACAAGTCCTACAAGCCCTAGTTTTGTCGCACATGGACTACTGCCCAGTCGTATGGTCAAGTGCCACAAAGAGGGACATTGGCAACTTACAACTGGCCCAGTACAGAGCAAAAGTACATGGAGAGCTAGCATTAATAATATGCATGTCAATCTCTCCTGCCTAAAGTGGAGGAGAGATTGACTTCCTCACTGCTTGTTTTTGTGAGAGGTATTGACGTGTTGAATATACCGAGCTGTCTGTTTAAATTACTAGCACACAGCTCAGACATCCATGCATACCCCACAAAACATGCCACTAGAGGTCTCTTCACAGTCCCCATAGCTAGAACAGACTATGGGAAATGCACAGTACTACATAGAGCCATGGCTACATGGAACTCTATTTCACATCAAGTAACTCAAGCGAGCAGTAAAATCAGATTTAAAAAGCAGATAAAACAACACCTCACGGCACAACCCGGACTGTGAGGACACACACGCACACATTGTAAATTGTAGTAATGTAGTATTATGCATTTTATATTGTACATGTATAATATTAGAGTAATGATGTAATAATGTCTTGTATGATATATTGTTTTATTTATGATGTAGGCTGTTGTTTTGTTGTGATGTAATTGTTTTATTTATGATGTAGGCTGTTGTTTTGTTGTGATGTAATTGTTTTATTTATGATGTAGGCTGTTGTTTTGTTGTGATGTAATTGTTTTATTTATGATGTAGGCTGTTGTTTTGTTGTGATGTAATTGTTTTATTTATGATGTAGGCTGTTGTTTTGTTGTGATGTAATTGTTTTATTTATGATGTAGGCTGTTGTTTTGTTGTGATGTAATTGTTTTATTTATGATGTAGGCTGTTATTTTGTTGTGATGTAATTGTTTTATTTATGATGTAGGCTGTTATTTTGTTGTGATGTAATTGTTTTATGTATGATGTAGGCTGTTATTTTGTTGTGATGTAATTGTTTTATGTATGATGTAGGCTGTTGTTTGTTGTGATGTGAATTTATTATTCCTGTTTGGAACCCAGTAAGAGGAGCTGCTAAATACTACAAATACAAAATACTTTTGCCAAAGTGATACACTCCTATTAATTTAAAATAAAATAAAATGTTATTCGTCACATGCGCTGAATACAACGGTGTTGACTTTACCATGAAATGCTTGCTCATGAACCCTTCCCAACAATGCAGAGTAAAAAACAATATTATTAAAATAGTAACACAAAAGGAATAGTACCAGATCAATGTGCAGAGGTACGAGTTATTTGAGTTAGATATGTACATAAAGGCAGTGTAAAGTGACTAGGCATCAGGATAGATAATAATAAGGTATTTGAGGTAGATATGTACATGAAGGCAGGGTAAAGTGACGAGGCATCAGGATAGATAATAATAAGGTATTTGAGGTAGATATGTACATGAAGGCAGGGTAAAGTGACTAGACATCAGGATAGATAATAATAAGGTATTTGAGGTAGATATGTACATGAAGGCAGGGTAAAGTGACTAGGCATCAGGATAGATAATAATAAAGTATTTGAGGTAGATATGTACATGAAGGCAGGGTAAAGTGACGAGGCATCAGGATAGATAATAATAAGGTATTTGAGGTAGATATGTACATGAAGGCAGGGTAAAGTGACTAGACATCAGGATAGATAATAATAAGGTATTTGAGGTAGATATGTACATTAAGGCAGGGTAAAGTGACTAGGCATCAGGATAGATAATAATAAGGTATTTGAGGTAGATATGTACATGAAGGCAGGGTAAAGTGACTAGGCATCAGGATAGATAATAATAAGGTATTTGAGGTAGATATGTACATGAAGGCAGGGTAAAGTGACTAGACATCAGGATAGATAATAATAAGGTATTTGAGGTAGATATGTACATAAAGGCAGGGTAAAGTGACTATCTCTTAGAAACAAATATTGCAACCATGACTTAAAAAGAACTGATGTTGGCACAAGATGGATGGACAGTTGGAGCATAACTAACACAGTTACAGTTAACTAAAATGTACACTTAATCCAGTATAAACTAATGTATAGAATTTATTATGCAAGAGACAAATTCTACAGCACAACAGCAGGGGGTCATGTCCTAAGTGTAAAACTAATAATGACTCAATAAACCATGCTTTCAGAACCAATAGAACTAACAGGGCTGAGCTTGCTTTATGCATGGTTGCATCATGTTGGTCTATAGTGCCTTCAGAAACTATTCAGACCCCTTGACTTTTTCCACTTTATGTTAGGTTATAGCCTTATTCTAAAATTGATTAAAACAACATTTTTGTTATCAATCTACACACAATACCCCATAATGACAAAGCAAAAACAGGTTTTAAGAAATGTTAGCTAATTTATAAAAAATATAAAACAGAAATATCACATTTACACAAGTATTCAGACCCTTTACTCAGTACTTTGTTGAAGCACCTTTGACAGCAATTACAGCCTCAAGTCTTCTTGGGTATGACACTACAAACTAGGGACACTGGTATTTGGGGAGTTTCTTCCTTTCTTCTCTGCAGATCCTCTCAACCTCTGTCAGGTTGGATGGGGAGCGTCGCTGCACAGCTATTTTCAGGTCCCTCCAGAGATGTTCAATCGGGTTCAAGTCCGGGCTCTGGCTGGGCCACTCTCGGACATTCAGAGACTTGTCCCGAAGCCACTCCTGCATTGTCTTGGCTGTGTGCTTAGGGTCCTTGTCCTGTTGGAAGGTGAACCTTCGTCCCAGTCTGAGGTCCTGAGTGCTCTGGAGCAGGTTTTCGTCAAGCATCTCTCTGTACATTGCTTCGTTCATCTTTCCCTCGATCCTGACTAGTCTCCCAGTCCCTTCCTGCTGAAAAACCTCCCCACAACATGATGCTGCCATGCTTCACCGTAGGGATGGTGCCAGGTTTCCTCCAGCCGTGACGCTTGGCGTTCAGGCCAAAGGTTTCAATCTTGGTTTCATCAGACCAGAGAATATTATTTCTCAAGGTTTGACAGTCTTTTGATGCCTTTTGGCAAACTCAAAGCAGGCTATCATGTGCCTTTTACTGAGGAGTGGCTTCCATCTGGCCACTCTAACATAAAGGCCTGATTGTGGAGTGCTGCAGAGATGGTTGTCTTTCTGGAATGTTCTCCCATCTAGAGGAACTCTGGAGCTCTGTCAGAGTGACCCTCCGGTTCTTGGTCACCTCCCTGACCAAGGCCCTCCTCCCCCGATTGCTCAGTTTGGCCAGGCGGCCAGCTCTATGAAGAGTCTTGATGGTTCCAAACTTCTTTCATTCAAGAAGGATGGAGGCCACTGTGTACTTGGTACACTGCAATGCTGCAGAAATGTTTTGATACCCTTCCCCAGATCTGTGCCTCGACACAATCCTGTCTCGGAGTTCTGTGGACAATTCCTTTGACCTCATGGCTTGGTTTTTGTTCTGACATGCACTGTCAACTGTGTGACCTTATATAGCCAGGTGTGTGCCTTTCTACATTTTTATTTGTAATTTTTTTTATTTCACCTTTATTTAACCAGGTAGGCAAGTTGAGAACAAGTTCTCATTTACAATTGCGACCTGGCCAAGATAAAGCATAGCAGTTCGACATACAACAACACAGAATTACACATGGAGTAAAACAAACATACAGTCAATAATACAGTAGAAAAATAAGTCTATATACAAATGAGCAAATGAGGTGAGATAAGGGAGGTAAAGGCAAAAAAGGCCATGGTGGCAAAGTAAAAACAATATAGCAAGTAAAACACTGGAATGGTAGATTTGCAGTGGAAGAAAGTGCAAAGTAGAAATAGAAATAATGGAGTGCAAAGGAGCAAAATAAATAAATAAATAAATACAGTAGGGGAAGAGGTAGTTGTATGGGCTAAATTATAGATGGGCTATGTACAGGTGCAGTGATCTGTGAGCTGCTCTGACAGCTGGTGCTTAAAGCTAGTGAGGGAGATAAGCGTTTCCAGTTTCCGAGATTTTTGTAGTTCGTTCCAGTCATTGGCAGCACCATTTACCAGTTGTGCACTCATTCTCAGAGAGTCGTTTTTGCAGTGGTGTAAAGTACTTAAGTAAAAATGCTTTAAAATACTACTTAAGTCATTTTTTGGGGTATCTGTACTTTACTTTACCAGTTATATTACTTCACTACATTCCTAAAGAAAATAATGTATTTTTTAGTCCATACATTTTTCCTGATACCCAAAACTACGTGTTTACATTTTAATGCTTAGCAAGACATGAAAATGGTCCAATTCACGCACTTATTAAGAGAACATCCCTGGTCATCTACTGCGTCTGATCTGGTGGACTCACTAAACACAGATGCTTTGTTTGTAAATGATGTCTGAGTGTTGGGGTGTGCCCCTAGCTATTCATAAGGTAATACAATTGTGCCGTCTGGTTTGCTTAATATAAGGAATTGGAAGTTATTTATACTTTTACTTTGATTACTAAGTATATATTAGCAATTACATTTACTTTTGATACTTTAGTATATTTAAAACCACATACTTTTAGACTTTTACTCAAGTAGTATTTTACTGGGTGACTTTCACTTTTACTTGAGTCATTTTCTATTTAGGTATCTTTACTTTTACTCAAGTATGACAATTGAGTACTCTTTCCACCACTGCGTTTCTGTTTGTTTGGGGATGTCTGTAGACATGGCAGGAGTCACAGAAGAGTTTTAAAATTGCCTTTTGTCCGCAGAGCGGCGTTTCTAGTTTTGCCTACTTCTCTAGTGAGTGTTGATCGACACTGGAAGCAATATTTAGATGTTGACCCATCATTTATTTTCTTTATTGTGTATAAAATATAGATTTGCGTTATTCATTTATTTGTCAGATTAGATAAAATTACAGAAGTCTGGATCTCGGTGTCCTCATATGTATACTGAACAAAAATAGAAATGCAATATGCAACAATTTCAAACATTTTACTGAGTTACAGTTCATATAAGGAAATCAGTCAATTGAAATAAATCAATTAGGCCCTAATTTATGGATTTCACATGACTGGGCAGAGGTACAGCCATGGGTGGGCCTGGGATAGAAATAAGCTTTTTGTGTGTATGGAACATTTCTGTGATCTTTTATTTCAGCTCATGAAACATACTGTAGGACCAACACTTTACATGTTGCGTATATATCTTTGTTCAGTGTATTTACAGTTATGATTGGAGAATCTGACTTTGTCAAATGACAAAGAAAAGGACACACTTAAACATGTCATTCCCTGTTAGTTGTGCACTTCAGAAGTGTATGCTTCAGTTGATGACCTTGTTAGACTGCTTTCCCTCTTCAGGAAGTCCACAATATGTGATTTGTCCATTACACGAAAGAGGAAGTACTGTAGCTAACTAACAGGTTTTGACAACATGTTGAGGTTGTTTTCACAACTTCGAGAATGATGAAATGCTCAGTGTATACCAGTTACTTGACAGAAAAATAAGAAGTATAGTGTATAAATTAAGATGGATGATAGCAACCTCTTGCAATACTGATTGTGAAATCTTTTTTTTTTGTTGCTTTGACACATCAAACCACATTTTCCCTTTTCTCAAACGTATGAAATCATCCGTCTCTATTTCAAAAAGTTTACAGATTTAAAAATAAATGCACAACAACGATATAAAAAGAGAACTGGCTGAACTTTAAGCCATATAAGTTGCTTTGATTGTCTCAGCTACACAAAAACAAAATGGTATCTTATTGCTTCACCAATCATCTTGCCTATATCTCTGGGACTTTATTATTTTGGTTGTAGGTTAACATCTGATTTCCTGTGATAACCACTCAACATGTCTTAGTAGAGAGTGAAATATATTTATCGTCATGTGTGCCAGATCAAACCTCTTGATACTGGGCCCAATATGAGATCTCTCTGCAGGAAAAGGCTGTGAGATGGCTGTAGGCCTATTGTACAGTGGCTCTAGGAGAACGTGCCTGTCTTGATAGTGGCGTACTCTGTTTCTCCACCTCTCTCCAGACTCACTACTGCGTTCCTTTTTCCTTTCATGTGGACGATGGTGGAGTATGTCACTGAGGGATCCTCCTGTAGAGAGGGACAGTAAGAGACACAGGCACTGCTGCTGATATCTATAGGGATGCACAGATTCACACTCATTTACACTGTAGATAATGTTTATACTAACAAACACACCCCCTCTCTTTCACTCACTCACACACACACACACACACACACACACACACACACACACACACACACACACACACACACACACACACACACACACACACACACACACACACACACACACACACACACACACACACACACACACACACACACACACACACACACACACAGTACTTCTCTTACTGGAGCACTGAGGGGTGTTGTTGTCTCCTCTTGGTTGTTGTTTCTGGGTTCTTGAACCGTATCATACATTACAGAGGGATCATCCTAGAGAGGAGAGATACAATGAGACACCACAGGTGGCTGGTGGCACCTTAATTGGGGAGGATGGGATCATAGTAATGGCTGGATTGGAATCAATGGAATGGTATTGAACCCGTTTTCTATGTGTTTGGTGCCATTCCATTTTCTCCATTCAAGCCGTTGTTATGAGCCGTCTTCCTCTCAGCAGCCTCCTGTTTGAGACGAAACAGTGACATCCACAGCACAGAAATAGCACAATGATCGAGACGTTATCTTTCTTGAGACCCTAATTTGGCCACTGAATTTGACATGACTTGATCCAGTAACAGTCTTTAAGACACACACAAACACACTGTCTCTTACTGGTGCACTGAGCGGTATTGTTATCTTGTCGCCTAAACCAGTGTTTCTGTCTGCAATCATGGCACACATTGCAGAGGACTCATCCTAGGAGACAGAAAATAAGACACACCTACAGTAACCTTGTCCCATTAACCATATAATACCACAATGATAAGTGGGATGTGAAAAGTGGAGTAATAAAGCCTCTCTTGAAAAAGCCAAACCTTGACACAGAAAATATAAAAAACTATCGGCCTATATCGAATCTCCTATTCCTCTCTAAATTTTTGAAAAAGCTGTTACGCAGCAACTCACTACCTTCCTGAAGACAAACAAAGTATACGAAATGCTTCAGTCTGGTTTTAGCCCCATCATAGCATTGAGACTGCACTTGTGAAGGTGGAAAATGACCTTTTAATGGCATCAGACCGAGGCTCTGCATCTGTCTTTGTGCTCCTAGACCTTAGTGCTGCTTTTGACACCATCGATCACCACATTCTTTTGGAGAGATTGGAAACCCAAATTGGTCTACACGGACAAGTTCTGGCCTGGTTTAGATCTTATCTGTCGGAAAGATATTAGTTTGTCTCTGTGGATGGTTTGTCTTCTGACAAATCAACTGTAAATTTCGGTGTTCCTCAAGGTTCCGTTTTAGGACCACCATTGTTTTCACTATATATTTTACCTCTTGGTGATGTCATTTGGAAACATAATGTTAACTTTCACTGCTATGCGGATGACACACAGCTGTACATTTCGATGAAACATGGTGAAGCCCAAAAATTGCCCTCCCTGGAAGCCTGTGTTTCAGACATAAGGAAGTGGATGGCTGCAAATGTTCTACTTTTAAACTTGGACAAAACAGAGACGCTTGTTCTAGGTCCCAAGAAACAAAGAGATCTTCTGTTGAATCTGACAATTAATCTTGATGGTTGTACAGTCGTCTCAAATAAAACTGTGAAGGACCTTGGCGTTACTCTGGACCCTGATCTCTCTTTTGACGAATATATCAAGACTGTTTCAAGGACAGCTTTTTTCCATCTACGTAACATTGCAAAAGTCAGAAGCTTAATGCAGAAAAAATGAATATATGATTTTGTTACTTCTAGGTTAGACTACTGCAATGCTCTACTTTCCGGCTACCCGGATAAAGCACTAAATAAACTTCAGTTAGTGTTAAACACGGCTGCTAGAATCTTGACTAGAACCCCAAAATGTGATCATATTACTCCAGTGCTAGCCTCTCTACACTGGCTTCCTGTTAAGGCAAGGGCTGATTTCAAGGTTTTACTGCTAACCTACAAAGCATTACATGGGCTTGCTCCTACCTATCTTTCCGATTTGGTCCTGCCGTACATACCTACATGTACGCTACGTTCACAAGACGCACGCCTCCTTACTGTCCCTAGAATTTCTAAGCAAACAGCTGGAGGCAGGGCTTTCTCCTATAGAGCTCCATTTTTATGGAATGGTCTGCCTACCCATGTGAGAGACGCAGACTCGGTCTCAACCTTTAAGTCTTTGCTGAAGACTCATCTCTTCAGTAGGTCCTATGACTGAGTGTAGTCTGGCCCAGGAGTGTGAAGCTGAATGGAAAGGCACTGGAGCAACAAACCACCCTTGCTGTCTCTGCCTGACCGTTTCCCCTCTCTCCACTGGGATTCTCTGCCTCTAACCCTATTACAGGGGCTGAGTCACTGGCTTACTGGTGCTCTTCCATGCCGTCCCTAGGAGGGGTGCGTCACTTGAGTGGGTTGAGCCAGTGACGTGATCTTCCTGTCTGGGTTGGTGCCCCCCCTTGGGTTGTGTCGTGGCGGAGATCTTTGTGGGCTATACTCTGCCTTGTCTCAGGATGGTAAGTTGGTGGTTGAAGATATCCCTCTAGTGGTGTGGGGGCTGTGCTTTGGCAAAGTGGGTGTGGTTATATCCTGCCTGTTTGGCCCTGTCTGGGGGTATCGTCGGATTGGGCCACAGTGTCTCCTGACCTCTCCTGTCTCAGCCTCCAGTATTTATGCTGCAGTAGTTTATGTGTCGGGGGCCTGGGTCAGTCTGTTATGTCTGGAGTATTTCTCCTGTCTTATCCAGTGTCCTGTGTGAATTTAAGTATGCTCTTTCTAATTCTTTCTTTCTTTTTTTCTTTCTTTCTTTCTCTCTCTAGGAGGACCTGAGCCCTAGGACCATGCCTCAGGACTACCTGGCCTGATGACTCCTTGCTGTCGCCAGTCCACCTGGCCGTGCTGCTGCTCCAGTTTCAACTGTTCTGCCTGCGGCTATGGAACCCTGACCTGTTCACCGGATGTGCTACCTGTCCCAGACCTGCTGTTTTCAACTCTCTAGAGACAGCAGGAGCGGTGGAGATACTCTGAATGATCGGCTATGAAAAGCCAATTGACATTTACTCCTGAGGTGCTGACCTGTTGCACCCTCGACAACCACTGTGAGTATTATTAGTTGACCCTGCTGGTCATCTATGAACATCTGAACATCTTGACCATGTTCTGTTATAATCTCCACCTGGCACAGCCTTAAGAGGACTGGCCACCCCTCATAGCCTGGTTCCTCTCTAGGTTTCTTCCTAGTTTCTGGCCTTTCTATGGAGTTTTTCCTAGCCACCGTGCATCTACACCTGCATTGCTTGCTGTTTGTGTTTTTAGGCTGCGTTACTGTACAGCACTTTGTGACATCAGCTGATGTAATAAGGGCTTTATAAACACATTTGATTGATTGATTGATTGTTCTATCTATCTTCCTTTCCCATCACTCTCAATGTGATAGAGATTCTGAATGATTTATTTACCTTTTTCTCTCCTTCTGTTTTGCCCCCACTACTTTTCTCCTCCGTGTTTTTCTTTCCTGGGGATTAATAACAGAGTTTAATACACAAAACAAATAATTTCCACATTCCACTGAAGTCATTGCTTTTCTGAGTGGTTGCAATTATGGAATACATACTGTACCTTTGTTTCTCTTGTATATGTACAAAGCCACTCCAGCGATGATCAGTATGACTGGTAAAACAGCCAGTAAGATGTATTGGATTGTATTGTTTTGTTGAGGGGAAGCAGATGGATCTTCTCCTGAAGTCCCCAATGTGTCTGCCCCTAAAGGACATGACAGTGTTCTGTCAATCTAGAGTGTAACAGATACCATGGGCTCCAAAATTACTGGCACCCCGACTAGCAATGCACAAACAATACTTAAAAAAATATAAACAATATAATTATAGAGATAAACTCAAAATACCAACATGTGAGAAATACTGTACTTTATTAATGTTTCAATGGAACCAACCAAAATCATGCAATTATTTAATACAAAATAAATTTTACCAAAATCAAGGTTTCATAATTATTGGTACTCCTCATTCAGTACTTAGTGCAACCACCTCTGGCAAGGATAAAAGCATGGAGTCTTTTCCTGTAATGTTT
This sequence comes from Salmo salar, assembly GCF_965601325.2. Lineage (NCBI taxonomy): Eukaryota > Metazoa > Chordata > Actinopteri > Salmoniformes > Salmonidae > Salmo > Salmo salar. Next base: position 89,882,607 of record NC_138293.1, on the reverse strand, counting down.
GACAAGGTTAAGGAACACATTTGGAGGGATTTTGGACCATTCCTCTATGCAGATCCTTTCAAGATCCTTCACAATCTTGGGTTTGCGCTTATCAACTGCCCTCTTCCACTCAGCCCACAGGTTTTCGATTGGATTGAGGTCCGGCGACTGAGATGGCTATGGCAGAACATTGATTTTGTTGTCACAGAACCATTTCTGTGTGGATCTTGAGGTATGTTTTGGGTCATTGTCTTGTTGGAAAGTCCACCTACGGCCAAGTCCCAGCCTTTTGGCAGAGGCAACCAGATTGTCAGCAAAAATTGCCTGATACTTGGTGGAAATCATTATGCCATCATTCTTAACCAGTGCCCCTGGACCTCTGGAATTAAGTCAGCCCCAAAACATCACTGACTCCCCTCCATATTTCACCGTGGGTATGAGGTTCCTCTCCTTGTATGCATCTATGTTTCGATATCAAACATGCCGATGCTGTATCTGACCAAAACGTTCAATTTTGGTCTCATCTGACCAGAGCACCTTGTTTCGGTCATAATTTAAATGACGTTTGGTAAACTCCAAGCGCTTGCGTCTGTGTCTTGGGGTCAGAAAGGGCTTTCTTCTGGAAACCCTTCCAAAGAGCCTGTGGTTGTGGAGGTGGCGTCTGATGGTGCTTTTTTAAACCTGGTGACCCCAAGACGCCACCAAGGCCTGCAATTCTTTCACAGTGATTCTTGGGGATTTTGTTGCTTCTCTCACCATCCTCCTCTCTATCCTGGGGGGCAAAATGCCCTCTATCCATGAGGTTTTCAACTGTTCCATATCTTTTGAATGTTTTAATAATTGTCCTGACAGTGCTCAGTGGTATATTCAATCGTTTGTGGATCTTCTTGTAGCCATTACCAGATTTATGACGGTCTACGACCATCTGTCTCTTTTGAACTGCCAGTTCTTTTGTTTTCTTCATGGTGTTGGATGACAGCGGGATATTGCATGTGTGTTACCTCATTTTTATACCCTAGTGAAACAGGAAGTGGTGTAATGGCTCAATATAGTTCCTTAAGACTTAGATAAACTTAAATATGTGGAATTTTATTTGTGGTTTAATTTTGGTAGATGTTATTTACAATAATCTTTAATGGTGCCATTAATTGTGAAACGTTGATTTGGAGGACATTGATTTTTAATTAAATCAAAAAATTATTTTGGTTGGTTCCTTTGAAACATTAATAAAGTACAGTATTTCTCACATGTTGGTATTTTGATTTTATCTCTATAATTATATTGTTTATATTTGTTTAAGCATAGTTTGTGCATTGCCAGTCAGGGGTGCCAGTAATTTTGGAGCCCACTGTAGCTTGGCTGTGTGCAAAAGAGAACTCTTCCAGTACAGTCCAATACAAGAGATTATGGGGTCAGCTTGACTACTGATTTTTGTTCAAAGTTCTGTAAATGTACTGGCCCTTTGATGGGAATATGGGTTATATAAACAGAAACATACATATAAACGATTTCATTTTAATATTATTTTTATGGAGAACAATTTCATAACAAACATTCACTGACCTTTAGGTGACGTTGTTGGTATTAGGAATGTTGTGCTGTCTAGTCAATTCGGTTGAGTTAATGGTGTGCGTTTGGTGGTAGTGGTTGTGAGGGGTTGGTATTTCCGTAACAGACAAGAGGAACATTAGCCAGAGCAAAAGCACATTACAAATCTATATTATGTACCTAAATCTAATGAGTAGAACAGTTGGTGAAATGTGTTATCAATTTCACTCAACTCAGTCTGTCAGGTCAGGTAATCTACGTACTGCAGTGCTGTTGGCCTGGAAGGGCCCTCGTTTTACAGTATGTTGTTACAATATCTACAGTATGCTGTTACAATATCTACAGTATGTTGTTACAATATCTACAGTATGCTGTTACAATATCTACAGTATGCTGTTACAATATCTACAGTATGCTATTACAATATCTACAGTATGCTGTTACAATATTTACAGTATGTTTTTACAATATCTACAGTATGCTGTTACAATATCTACAGTATGCTGTTACAATATCTACAGTATGCTGTTACAATATCTACAGTATGTTGTTACAATATCTACAGTATGTTGTTACAATATCTACAGTATGTTGTTACAATATTTTGTTACAATATCTACAGTATGTTACAATATTTACAGTATGTTACAATATCTACAGTATGTTACAATATTTACAGTATTTTACAATATCTACAGTATGTTGTATACAATATCTACAGTATGCTGTTACAATATTTACAGTATGCTGTTACAATATCTACAGTATGCTGTTACAATATCTACAGTATGCTATTACAATATCTACAGTATGCTGTTACAATATTTACAGTATGTATTTACAATATCTACACTATGCTGTTACAATATCTACAGTATGCTGTTACAATATCTACAGTATGTTGTTACAATATCTACAGTATGTTGTTTCAATATCTACAGTATGTTGTTACAATATCTACAGTATGTTGTATACAATATCTCCAGTATGCTGTTACAATATTTACAGTATGCTGTTACAATATCTACAGTATGCTGTTACAATATCTACAGTATGTTGTATACAATATCTAGAGTATGCTGTTACAATATCTACAGTATGCTGTTACAATATCTACAGTATGCTGTTACAATATCTACATTTTGTTGTATACAATATCTACAGTATGCTGTTACAATATCTACAGTATGCTATTACAATATCTACAGTATGTTGTTACAATATTTTGTTACAATATCTACAGTATGTTACAATATTTACAGTATGTTACAATATCTACAGTATGTTACAATATTTACAGTATGTTACAATATCTACAGTATGTTGTTACAATATCTACAGTATGTTGTTACAATATTTTGTTACAATATCTACAGTATGTTACAATATTTACAGTATGTTACAATATCTACAGTATGTTACAATATTTACAGTATGTTACAATATCTACAGTATGTTGTATACAATATCTACAGTATGTTGTTACAATATCTACAGTATGTTGTATACAATATCTACAGTATGCTGTCACAATATTTACATTATGCTGTTACAATATCTACAGTATGCTGTTACAATATCTACAGTATGCTGTTACAATATTTACAGTATGCTGTTACAATATCTACAGTATGCTGTTACAATATATACAGTATGCTGTTACAATATATACAGTATGCTATTACAATATCTACAGTATGCTGTTACAATATTTACAGTATGTTTTTACAATATCTACAGTATGCTGTTACAATATCTACAGTGTTGCTGTTACAATATCTACAGTATGTTGTTACAATATCTACAGTATGTTGTTTCAATATCTACAGTATGTTGTTACAATATCTACAGTATGCTGTTACAATATCTACAGTATGCTGTTACAATATCTCCAGTATGCTGTTACAATATCTACAGTATGCTGTTACAATATCTACAGTATGCTGTTACAATATCTACAGTATGTTGTATACAATATCTACAGTATGTTGTTACAATATCTACAGTATGCTGTTACAATATCTACAGTATGCTGTTACAATATCTACAGTATGTTGTTACAATATCTACAGTATGTTGTTACAATATCTACAGTATGTTGTTACAATATTTTGTTACAATATCTACAGTATGTTACAATATTTACAGTATGTTACAATATCTACAGTATGTTACAATATTTACAGTATGTTACAATATCTACAGTATGTTGTATACAATATCTACAGTATGTTGTTACAATATCTACAGTATGTTGTATACAATATCTACAGTATGCTGTTACAATATTTACAGTATGCTGTTACAATATCTACAGTATGCTGTTACAATATCTCCAGTATGCTGTTACAATATTTACAGTGTGCTGTTACAATATCTACAGTATGCTGTTACAATATCTACAGTATGTTGTATACAATATCTACAGTATGCTGTTACAATATCTACAGTATGCTGTTACAATATCTACAGTATGCTGTTACAATATCTACAGTATGTTGTATACAATATCTACAGTATGCTGTTACAATATCTACAGTATGCTGTTACAATATCTACAGTATGCTGTTACAATATCTACAGTATGTTGCTACAATATCTACAGTATATTGTTACAATATCTACAGTATGTTGTTACAATATTTGTTACAATATCTACAGTATGTTACAATATTTACAGTATGTTACAATATCTACAGTATGTTACAATATTTACAGTATGTTACAATATCTACAGTATGTTGTATACAATATCTACAGTATGTTGTTACAATATCTACAGTATGTTGTATACAATATCTACAGTATGCTGTTACAATATTTACAGTATGCTGTTACAATATCTACAGTATGCTGTTACAATATCTCCAGTATGCTGTTACAATATTTACAGTATGCTGTTACAATATCTACAGTATGCTGTTACAATATCTACAGTATGTTGTATACAATATCTACAGTATGCTGTTACAATATTTACAGTATGCTGTTACAATATTTACAGTATGCTGTTACAATATCTACAGTATGTTGTTACAATATCTACAGTATGCTGTTCCAATATCTACAGTATGCTGTTACAATATTTACAGTATGCTGTTACAATATCTACAGTATGTTGTATACAATATCTACAGTATGCTGTTACAATATTTACAGTATGCTGTTACAATATCTACAGTATGCTGTATACAATATCTACAGTATGCTGTTACAATATCTACAGTATGCTGTTACAATATTTACAGTATGCTGTTACAATATTTACAGTATGTTGTTACAATATCTACATTATGCTGTTACAATATCTACAGTATGCTGTTACAATATCTACAGTATTTTGTTACAATATTTACAGTATGCTGTTACAATATCTACACTATGTTACAATATTTACAGTTTGCTGTTACAATATCTACAGTATGCTGTTACAATATCTACAGTATGCTGTTACAATATCTACAGTATGTTGTATACAATATCTACAGTATGTTGTTACTATATCTACAGTATGTTGTATACAATATCTACAGTATGCTGTTACAATATTTACAGTATGCTGTTACAATATCTACAGTATGCTGTTACAATATCTCCAGTATGCTGTTACAATATTTACAGTATGCTGTTACAATATCTACAGTATGTTGTATACAATATCTACAGTATGCTGTTACAATATCTACAGTATGTTGTATACAATATCTACAGTATGTTGTATACAATATCTACAGTATGCTGTTACAATATTTACAGTATGCTGTTACAATATTTACAGTATGCTGTTACAATATCTACAGTATGTTGTTACAATATCTACAGTATGCTGTTCCAATATCTACAGTATGCTGTTACAATATTTACAGTATGCTGTTACAATATCTACAGTATGTTGTATACAATATCTACAGTATGCTGTTACAATATTTACAGTATGCTGTTACAATATCTACAGTATGCTGTATACAATATCTACAGTATGCTGTTACAATATCTACAGTATGCTGTTACAATATTTACAGTATGCTGTTACAATATTTACAGTATGTTGTTACAATATCTACATTATGCTGTTACAATATCTACAGTATGCTGTTACAATATCTACAGTATGTTGTATACAATATTTACAGTATGCTGTTACAATATCTACACTATGTTACAATATTTACAGTTTGCTGTTACAATATCTACAGTATGCTGTTACAATATCTACAGTATGCTGTTACAATATCTACAGTATGTTGTATACAATATCTACAGTATGTTGTTACAATATCTACAGTATGTTGTTACAATATCTACACTATGTTACAATATTTACAGTATGCTGTTACAATATCTACAGATGATTTCCAAAAGTGAGTAGATAATATCAATAGTGGTGTTGAAAAATTATTGAAGTGATTAATCAGAATTGTCTGTCTTACTTTGAATATCAATTTTGATGTCTGTCACTTGAGTCTCACTGATTCCACACCTGTACCACCCCTGATCGTCCTCAGTGACGTGTGAGAGGCTGAGAGAGAGGTTCCTAGGAGAGGTGTTATTAAACATCTCCACTCTGCCTCTGTAGAGATCACTCTGGGTTGATATTATCTCAGGTGGGAGGTGGGTAGCCTGGGTGACCAGTGAGATATAGCTACGGGTGGGTGCTGCTATGGTGACCAGTGAGCTGAGATAAGGCGGGGCTTTACCTAGCAGAGACTTGTAGGTGACCTGGAGCCAGTGGGTTTGGCGACGAGTATGAAGCGATGGCCAGCCAACGAGAGCGTTATTGGATACTTATTTTTCTAATTACAGAAAATGGTAGATCTCTACAACTACTACCATACACACCTAACCATATCATTCATTTTTTATCCATTTTGCATTTTAAGTTTCCTGTTTTACTTTCTATATATACAGCGATGTAAGCTTGATATTAGCTGCATCTCCTACCTTTAACAGTGAGTTTGATGTCACTGTATTTTTCACGGCTGATTTGGCACCTGTACCACCCCTGATCGTCCTCAGTGACGTGTGAGAGGCGGAGCGAGAGGTTCCCTGGAGCGGTGTTATTAAAGATATTCACTCTGCCTTTGTAGAGATCACTCTGGGTTGGTATTCTCTCAGGTGTCTGGTGATCCCTGAGTTTAGTCCATGTGAAGCTGGGAGGTTTAGCCTGGGTTTTACTACAGGAGCAGGGCAGGAGAACAGACTGGCCTGGGGATCCATTGACCACCCTTGATCGAGGGTCTGACAGAGTGCAGCCTGTTGAAACACAAAGCAATGTGTTATTGGATACTTCTTTTTCTGATTACAGAAAATCATAGCTCTCTACAACTACTACCATAAACACTTAACAAACAATTACAACAAACATTACAAACAATACTACTGCTACCTGTCTTAAACCTAATCATTTGAAATGGCTGATATATTTTAACATGGGCCATATCATTAATTGTGTATAGATTGTTTTATTTAAGTGTGTTTCCTGTTTTACTTTCTATACAGAGTGATGTAAGCCTGATATTAGCAGCGTCTCTTACCTTTAACAGTGAGTTTGATGTCTCTGTATGCATGACTGATTCCACACCTGTACCACCCAACATCGTCCTCTGTGACGTGTGAGAGGAGGACAGAGAGGTTCCCAGGAGAGTTGTTATTAAACATCTTCACTCTGTCCCTGTAGAGAGAATCCTGTGAGGGCTTGGTTAATATCTCATGCTGCTGATTGAGTCTAGTCCATGTGACGCTGGGAGGTTTAGCCTGGGGTTCAGTACATGAACAGGTCAGGAGAACAGACTGGCCTGAGTAGACAGTGATCTCATCATAGTTAGTGACTGACAGAGTGCAGCCTGTTGAAACACAAAACAACATTCGGCAGAATGTTTTTAATGTCATTGCAGGATTACAGAGCTCCATTAACAATACACATCAAATATGACATCTGTATGGATAGTAACTATCAACAGATTACTTTGCGTCATTTTACATTTTGCTCGTACTTTAAACAGCAATCCACTTAAGTTGACTTTGGAACATCGACAGGTCTGAGATTTCATCAGCATTTTATTTATTTAAAATCGATGCTATAAAACATTGTTATTAAACCATACAACCAAGAAACCCATTTAAATCTGTATTGGAAAAAAAAAATCAACCAGCAACATTTTCTGTGTTTCCTGTTTACTGAAGCAGACTGTATGTATTTTTAATCTGCAAGATATTCTGATAACTTTCTATTTCTCAACACATGCCAGATGTTGTTTGAATACATTTATCTGACACTTTTACTTATGCAGGGTAGGTAGGAGGTTTTCTTTGCTATAAATATTACATAGTCTACATGTTAGGATATTGTAGGACTCACCTGCAGTGCTATGAAGGAAAGAGCTGATCAGACACACAGAGATCCACATGGTGACTGTCCACTAATGTTGAGCGATATGATGGGAACCAAGATAGAAACTGTTTGTTCAGTGTTTGTTATGCTTAAAGGTTTGCAGCTGTTTTTATCTTAATGTCAAATCATTTCTGGGTAACAAGTAAGTACAAATCTGGCGTCTGAAGTGGCCACACAGCATTTACAGCGATGCAGCCTCCACAGAAGTCAGGGCATTCATACTTCTTGCTTCACGGAGCAGAGCTGTTGTGAAGGAAGTTGTCAAGGACCTGAGTTTATGTTTATACTGGACGTACCGCCCCACCTACTGTCAAACAATCATGTCAATGTGCAGCTATGCAGAGCCCTCTGCATTGTTACACAATTTGGGAGGCTCATGGCATTACCGTACGGAACTTGATTTGGCCTCTGCAAGCCTCCGGAGGCTCCGCAATTGCGTCACACCCTCCATACGGAGCCTCCGCAGCGCATTACTGGAACAAGCAAAAATCATATTTTTACTGTAATTGTTTTCAATTCAAATGGTCAAAAAGACACAAATAGCTTCTTAGCAAAGAGCAATTTCTCAAGCAAAATTCTTGCTTGAATTTGCAAGGACTGTCTGGGAGTAGTCTGAGTTGTGACTGAAAAACTGAAAACTAGGTGTTATAGGCAGAGATGTTTGGAACTCTATTTCTTATTGTTTTATTAAATAATTTACTGCCTGGTGACCAGGCAGGCCAAAACGCCAACCCACCAAAACAGACTGACTAAAAGGGCATTATCATAATTTTCACAATTTTAAAATATTATTCCAACCTCATAGTGTGGAAATATAAAACCAAGGGAATATTACATTTTTGACTGCACTGGGCCTTTAAGGGACTGAATTTGACATACTTCTCCCCCTGAGTGTTGACTGCTAATGGAATTTCTGAACGTGTGACTGTAGTCCGGGAAATTGGTGTATGAAGGCCGTTTTCCTCACTTCCTGACTCTCAACCCACATCAGGTTCCAGGCCTCTCTAACAGGCCTCTCTGCTTCTCCTTTTCTCTAAATAGTGCTATTACTGTCATTAGAGTCAGCTATTCTCAGACTGAAATATGTCTATGTAGGAGATGATTATCTAACAAGACAACTATCTTCCAGTGTAGTATGCGTAGTATAATGTAATGTAATGAGAGTTACTCGTACCCTTAATCAGTCCCTTTCCTGTGCGTGTGTGTGTGTGTGTGTGTGTGTGTGTGTGTGTGTGTGTGTGTGTGTGTGTGTGTGTGTGTGTGTGTGTGTGTGTGTGTGTGTGTGTGTGTGTGTGTGTGTGTGTGTGTGTGTGTGGTGTGTGTGTGTGTGTGTGTGTGGAATTCTTCTTCTATCCTCGTAGGGACCTGAAATCCCCAAAAGTCCCTACAAAGATAGTTTAAAAAAGTTAAATTCTCCCCGTGGGGACATTTCCCAGACAAAGGCTATTTTAAGGTTAGGAGTTACACTTCGGCTGTCCCCATAGCAGAACCCTTTTTGGTTTCAGGTATAACCCTTTTGGGTTCCATGTATGAACCCAAAAGTGTTCAACCTGGAAGCAAAAAGGGTTCTTCAAAGTGTTCTCTTATTTAGGTTGTAGATAGCACCTTTAGGGTTGGAATCAGAGTTAGGTTTAGGGTTAGGTGTAAGGATTCGGTTTAGAGTAAGGGTTAGGGTTAGGGGAAATTGGATTTTTAATGGAAATACATTTTAGGTCCCCACGAGGATAGAAAAATAAGCATTTGTGTGTGTGCATTGATTTTGTTTCTCATTCTCACTCAGATATCATTAGCATTGTATAAGTCATGGGCACATGTGTAGCTTTAGAAGTGCAACAAAAATTATCGCTACACAATAGCAAAGTGGGTAGAATTGCGGAAAATGTGCTGTAAAACTGCAAAAGAAACTCTGCCCCATGGCAAAATGTGTAGAATTGCAATTACATTTGTAATATAATTACAAAGTTTTCTCATGACAAAATGTGTAGAACTGCAAAAAAAATACTTTAAAAGTAAAATGTTTCTCTCCACCGTCAAGAGGGGGGTCACTAAATTGTTTTGCTGCGAGATGGGGGGCCCTCAACCAAATCTCGCTTGGGGCCCCCAAAAGGCTAGAGCCGCGAGGGGACCATTGGGCAATGCAAGCATGGCTGAACATAGCTGGGCTAAAGTTGGGCACAGCTGAACTTTATGCAAATATATATGCAAATATTCAGTTATGTGACACGCGAGTAACCAAATCTCGCTTGGGGCCCCCAAAAGGCTAGAGCCGCGAGGGGACCATTGGGCAATGCAAGCATGGCTGAACATAGCTGGGCTAAAGTTGGGCACAGCTGAACTTTATGCAATATATATGCAAATATTCAGTTATGTGACACGCGAGTAACCAATCGAAGCTCACCAGAGCTTCTAACCCTTACTGGATTGGCTGACAAAGGCTGCTGATACGTATCACTACTTAGCATGCTTGGTAGCACCCACATAAGGGCGAAGCTAGCATGGCTAGGCAAGTTACCCCTATATAGTCTATCTCGGCCAGAGCAATAGGATAAAGTGGCTCAGCTATGCTCGCCCTGAGTAAAAGTTACGCTTCCAGTGTAGCAGGTTCAAAAAACCTACATTTTTTGCAGCACCCCTACTGGAATTCTTAGCAATTTGGTTGTTTTCAGGTTTTTTTTACTCCCCTGCCTATTGCGACAACCACAGACCAGGCTCAACTTTTTAAAAATGTTTTATTTTTATTTAACTAGGCAAGTCAGTTAAGACAAATTCTTATTTACAATGACGGCCTACCCCGGCCAAACCCTAACGACACTGGGCCAATTGTGCGCTGCCCTATGGAACTCCCAATCACGGCCGGTTGTGATACAGCCTGGAATTGAGCCAGGGTCTGTAGTGATGCCTCTAGCACTGAGATGCAGTGCCTTAGACCGCTGCGCCACCCGGGAGCCCCAATAGGGATGAACCAGAAGATCAGTTTTAGGCTACGCCTACTGGAAATCCTTACCGTTTTGTTGTTTTAAGTTTTTTTTAAATCACCTGTGGCAAAAATGCTGATCAATCACTATGTCATACCCTACTCAGAGATGATTTAAGGTCTGAAAAGCACTTTCCCTTTGGCCAGGTCAGCAGTATTTTTTGGTTGCCCTAAGAATATCGTCTCTTACCTGAAAATGTGAAGATAGTTGTTTACATGCACACATGCCATAACTTGTCTCTCTTGAGTCCGTTTTTGACCTCATGACTACCAAGTATACAAAGAGCCAAAAGTGTTTTTACGAATGTCTATAAAAACAAAAACAAATTCCCCATTATAAAAACATTGTTACAGAAGAGCTACTGTCTCGCTCTCTCCACAGACCACACATAATGCCAATGCTGTCAAGTGGTCAAGCCTCCACCCTTATTCATTGGTTCTGTAATAAACAGATATACTATTGAACTTTGTTCCCACAACAGTTAAAAATACATCAGAGTTGCTCTGTGATGCTGAGCTAACCAACCCTGCTGGAGCACTGAACAGCATCTATGGCTGACGTCATATTGACAGAGGTTTGTTTGACCAGCAGCGATCACAGTCAGTCTGGACTGATCACAGCTGCTGGAGTGGACAAGGTTACAATAATAGAAATATAATTACTAAATAGGATAAAGCCCCTTACACCACGGCAATTTGACTGGTACACTTAATATGGCTGCCGGGCCACCCTTTATGGGTCGTTGACTTAAATGTGAATGTCTGTTCCAGTAATTGTATGGTTCTAATCCTTTAGAGTACCCAGGAGTCCAGTACTGCGCTAATTATGTGCTTTTAGAAACTGAAGGTCTCATATAGGGTCAGAGAGGAGTTTGGTCAGAGAGGAACTCAGCCTCCATAAGGAGTATTTACAACTGAATATGATTGAAGGAAGGACCCCATCTAGTGGAGGAATAATAGACATGGAAAAAACATAATCCTCTTCCCTGTATGTTCAAACGCCTTTTATTCAAGTGCATGCATACATTTTATGTTAATATAGTTTTTTGCATAATTTTAATCTAAGAACAGTGATACATTTGGATATGCTTTCAGCATATGTAACCAAATCAATCAAATATTGTATTTCCAAAACTACAGTACTGTCATTCCAAACTCTTATTAAAAACTGATTGGCAACAGGGACATAATTATTAGATTTGTGGATGTGTGTTAGGAGAATTGTTGCATCTGTGCCAGGCAGTGTTATCATATGTATTCTGGTCTCACCACGAAGCGAAATACATACTGGCCTTCAGGACAGGGGTAGGACAGGGCCAGACTGCTGTTAGTAGGGATCTGGGCCATGTCGTTCTTGAAGTCCTGGACGTGAAAGACATACCTGCCCTCACATGTTAGGAGCAGTTGGTTGCTGAAGCGAACACTGTTGGTCTGGTTTTGTCTGAGGCTGCTTTGGAGAGAGAGACTGGCAGTGGGGAAGGAAATACACCTGGAACATTCTCGTTGGTTCTTAAAGACTCTTGCTGACCAATTGACAGGGTTGGTTTCCTTGGTCTGGTAAATCCCACTATTGTGGTTTGGTGTTGTGAATGACTTGACATAGTCTGGGGCTGGAGTGGAACTTGAGGAGTACACCACATGATTGGCTGATGCCTGATCATAGGAAAATCTACTCCAAAAATATAAATCATGCCATTGTCCTTCTAACAATGTAATTCACAAATTAACATTACTTAAGTGTGATGAATAGAGAAAGGGAAATATCAGATTTCATGAGTATATTCAATATAATCCAATATAAAAGCAAACATATTATATTCAGCACTAAGGACAAAAGTTAATCTCGTATTTTCAGAGACATTTGACATTCAGATTCTTGAATATCTTACCTCTTGGTGTCTTGCTGCGCGCGTCGTGGTTCTTTTAAAAGCCTTGTAAAATGACACTGCTTATATAGATTTTATTTTTATTGAACCTTTAACTAGGCTATAGCCACAGGGGTGAAAGTATTTACTAATGTAATCAAAACTGCACATCTGCAACTGGATTCTCTAAATGTAGTGTGACATCACAGGGGGCTGGTTGCACAGCTTGTTGTTTTAGTTTGATCACCAATAGATTAGACTGACTGAACAAAGAGACATCAAGGATTAGCTCAAGCCTAATCTCATCAACCTTTGACAAGAAAAAACAATGGCTAACCCTAAATCCTAACATGATTTTAATACATTTGTATTATGTTCAATCAATATTCAGAATTAACAGCGTTGAACAAATGACAAATGCTTTGGTAAGCGCACATCCATATGACATGATAATCAATAACACACACGTGCTAATCAATATCAAGGTATATTCATAGTACCTAACCTAAAAGTTGATGTGATAGTTACGTAATGCAGACAAATAGTCATCTTCTTTGAGGTTAATGTCTCTTGATTTTGTATAATTCCCAACCCCACCCAATAAAAGACTCATGGTGTATCAAGATCGATTTTACTCAACAAGCACCAGTACAACAAAACAGGATGTTGTGAGATTCTGATTTCGTTCTATATTCCTTTAAAAAACATATTTTCATAAAGGTCAATGGAGTCACGTAGGGCAGGTTTTTATTTTTTGCATTTTCATTGTTGGACATAAAAGACTAAAAACACCAGAAAATCAGCTCCAAGTGATTTTAATTTTGGAAATCTGTTCCAAAGTATTCCCACGCATAACAGAGAGACACGTGATCATATACAAATGTAAGCAAGGTTTGAAATTATGTTTTAGTCAAATAAATCTCTTCGGGCTTCTTGTGGTCAATCTCCAGTCTAGAAATGATTTGTAATTATGTTCCGGCCCGCCGACTATCCGCTCAAGAACAAAATCATCCCACTGCTGAAACCGGTTGATGATCCCTGACGTAGGGTATAGTGTCCTGAAGTATATGATTTAATGTAGTAAAAAGTAAGACGAAACTGTGTTATACATTGGGGGGAATCTAGAAATCCATTATTTCTGCATTATTATCTGCATTTTATGAGTTAAATCACAGTTTAAGATTCATTGATTATTTGTACATTCATTCTTACAAAGTCTACATTACATTAGATGAACAGCTGTTGGCGTAGGTAGAGGATGGCCATCAAGAGGACATCATCAACTAGAGAACTTTGTTCAGGTAGCCTAGGCAACTCTCAGCTCCCATTTACTGAGCAGTTAGAATGTCTCTGCCCTGAAACCTTGAGTTGAGTTTATTAGGGCATGCAACAAAATTATTATTTTAAATGTTTTGCAACATAAAACAAAGAAATGACAGGTAGCCCCCCCGGTTTCAGTCCGTTTTCTTCCATTTGATGCCTAATGAACACGTCCCTGCTCAACCTCAGGTCACACCAAAATGGCTTCTGATCCGTGATTGATAGATTGGGCTACGTGTCGTCTTCACAGTCAATTAACAAGCAGCAAGTTAACTTTTGAGTGCATGGAATGTCAACAACTATGTTCCACATAGCTACTATATATATATATATATATATCCTCGAAAGGCATCGGCTCAGTCTCTTCCTTGTTTTCCTAAATGAACTCCAGACCCTCATACTTCACGTCTCCTATATTGGTTTCAGGTAACAGGATCTGGCCGTCCAGTGTGAATGCCATTATGTACGAGGCGATTTTCCCAGCGTCCTCCTCCGACTTGAGAGCCACGATGATCTGATCGTCCGTGTCGGGGACAAACTTGAAGGAGGAGAAGCCGTGCGTGGGGTTATGCGGGCCCACCCGGTTCACGGTGACGTCCTTGAAGTCCGGGGAGCAGCTGAGGACGAGGTTGGCAGCGCGGCGCTCGTCGGCCGTCTCGTCGTAGCGCTCTTTGCTAGCGCGGCGTGGGAGGAAGAACCAGCGCTGCAGGCTGTCGCTCCACGCGGCCGACTCGTGGATCAGGTAACCTGCGGAGAGAATGTCATAAGAATCTGAATATCATAAAGAATGCTAATAGTTTGCATAGATAGCCTAGCATATACAGCTGGAGTTAACACAGTCAGCATCAGCAGCTCTCACCTGGAGGTTCGATCCCAGCTGCGGACCTCAGGAGGTTGTACTTGGGGACCCAGTTCTGGTGTTGCACGTCCCCCCGATGGCCCACCACCTTTACCCACTCAGGGTTGTTGTTGACCACCTCTCCCGTGGTGGTTGTCCACTCTTTCCCCAGGCCACCCACATACAAGTGCTCGTCCTTCACCGCTAGCCACTCAGCCTTGAACCCTGACAGAGGGTCATTGGGACACACATCAAGATGTTATGATCCACTGAACTAGTGTACAGACCTTTTGAATGCACTAAAGAGTAAGAAAGTATTTAAGAGAAATATACTCTCTCACTTGGCTTATAAAGGATACATACACTGAGTGAACAAAATATTAGGAACACCTGCTTGTTCCATGAGAGACTGACCAGGTAAATCCAGGTGAAAGCTATGATCTCTTATTGTTGTCAATTGTTAAATCCACTTCAAAATCAGTGAAGCTGAACGGGAGGAGACAGGTTAAAGAATGATTTTTAAGCCTTGAGACATGGATTGTGTATGTGTGCCATTCAGGGGGTGAATGGGTAAAACGAAATATTTTAGTGCCTTTGAACAGGGTATGGTAGTAGTTGCCACAGGTTTGTGTCAAGAACTGCAATGCTGCTGGGTTTTTCATGCTCAACAGTTTCCAGTTTGTATCAAGAATTGTCCACCACCCAAAGGACATCCAGCCAACTTGACACAACTGTGGGAAGCATTGGAGTCAACATGGGCCAGCATCCCTGTGGAACGCTTTCGACAACTTGTAGAGTCAATGCCCCGATGAATTAAGGCTGTTCTGAGGGTAAAAGAGGGTGCGATTTAATATTTGGAAGGTGTTCTTAATGTTTTGTACAATCAAGTGTTTACAAATGAGAATGAGATCCAACAAATTCCATTGCCATGGTTGTGGTCTACCCCAGATAAGGTTCTTCAACAGACCCCTTAGAGTAAATAAACAGATTAAGTTCCAAATCTGCCTGCCTGGTCTACACAGTGAGACACTCACACAATCCCAAATGGACCCCTAACCCCTACTCCATATTCACTTATAGAGATCTGAGAAGATTAAATAGGCGTAAGCAACATGGTGAAAATTCAATCTACCCTATCAGAAGGCAAGATGAAGCAATTACCATATAATTTATACCTATTCAATCCTTTCAGATCTACAGGAGTGCCTAGGAAGAATGGGTTGGGGGTCGATTCTGCACTTGAATTTGGCTCATCTGCCTCACTGACCTTTGGAGACGGAGCCGTCCCCGTCAGGCAGGATGACCCAGGGCACAGCCTTGCTGCCGTCGATGTGGTAGACCACGCCCGTTCGGTCGTCCACGCTGTACAGTTTCCCACTGAATACCACCAGCTCTGACAGCTCCATGCCCCGGCCCTTCTCCGCCAGGTGGCTCTCCAGCAGGACCCTCTCCGCGTCCCATTCCACGGCCACCTTGGTGCCACTCTCCGACACCAGCAGGTGGCCCCGGCGCATGTAGCTGAACCACGTCAGCTTCTTGTCACTGCGCGAGTCCGTGTCCAGGTCGGCGATGACCCCGATGCGGTAGCGCGTGCCCTGCGGCGTCCGCTCGGGAGTGCTGAGCGGGTAAGTGTCATTGTAGCGGTCGGCCACCTCCATCCCCGTGTGGCCAGATTTCCAGTTACGGGAGCTGGGGGCCTCAGAGTGGGAGCCCGGGTTCAGGTGCATGTAGAGGAGGACCAGGGCAATGGCCAGGGTCAGGGCTACGATGGCCCTCAAATTGAGGCGGAATCGGGGGTCTGGGGTGTTGGTCATGGAGGCCAACATGGGAAGTCCTCCGACTGAGATGCGCAGGGGGTTCATAGACGGATCATTCTGCTCCAGTTGGGTGTAGCCTGGAGAAACAGGCATGGGGGAGGGACCTGAAAGGTTAGGGAGAGGAGAATGGAAGGGTCACAGGTCTGATTTCTAAGGGAGAGGCTGCCCTCCTCAGCTACAGTACACAGGTAGAATCTCAATTGTATTTCCTTGATTCCTCTCCTCGCCTCCTCACACAACACACTCACACCAGTAGATCACCATGTATTGTAGTTATTACTTAGGCCTAGATCCTATAGACAATCAGTGTTGCAGAATATTTCACAAGTCTTCAGACTCTCAATCATCATGCTTATCTCAGTGCAATTTCGAGAGATATAATGCAGCTTTAGAATGTGACGGCACAATAACAACCCCACAACCGCTGAATAACTCCTTGAAGATGGATTAGGTGTTTTGATTTTACATGTGTTAAGTCTTTCACAAGAGACTTATATCAATGCCATCAGTGAAACACCAAATCAGTACATAAACATTCATAAAAAATAAATCATGTGTGAGATTTCACACCAGACAACATTATACAATACACACCAGCTTCATTCAGATCCAGCTTGCCTGTAAAAAACTTAAAATAATTATATAATCTCTGCTCACAAGGACGTTCTTCTTTAAGGGTCACCTCTGTCCATATAGCAGACCACTGAAATAACACTAGCTTACAGATCCTGAAGAGAATGTCTATGTACAGCCAATGAGCATCCCACAGCTCAGTTCTGCTGTGAAGGAGGACGAAGTGGGAGCTACAGGTGAGACCAATAGAAGCTGGCCACAGGTGTGCAGGCAGTGTGTCGACGTGGATCCTGGGAGTGGCCCATTCAGTGACATAAAATGGGACAATATTTCGTGTGAAACAGGTAAAGCAGGAAAGATAGCAAGTAGGCACCCGGAAACCACCCCCACAACCATGTCACTCAAAACTCTCAGTCAGATGAGGGTGTTCAAAAACCAGCCTACTTTTAGGATTTGGCTAAGCTAACAAGTGGTGAACAGGTAGAGTAGTCTTTATTAACACAAGCATTTCGCTACACCTGCAATAACATCTGCTAAACACGTGTATGTGACCAATAACATTTTATTTGGATTTATTATCCCAGAGGGAGCTAATCTCAGTAGAAAATCTCATGTGTTCTGCTTACCAGATACTCGATCAACATCACTCATGAGAGAGATAGCCAACAGGCGACAGAATAAGGCAATGCAATCCTGCCTACGTTTTGGTACATCTAAATAAGAAACTGACTACCACAGCATTACTGGTGGCCTTTTTTGATAGTATCTGTCTCCATACATCTGAAAAAATGTATTCTACACTCAATGTAGCCTAAATGTTGGCTGATGATGTTTGATACATACTTCAGTCTGAGACTCCCATCGTTGAAGTCATTTGTGGTGACGTCAAAATGATGGGTATTGTACAAAACATAGTAATCAGTGATTGGATCATCTCTAACCAATCAGAGTAGCAAAACCAATGACGAATTTTCAAGTATTCTGACTCTGGCTCGACTCATTGGTTTCTGGGACCAATCAGAACTGTTAGAATGTTTTTACATTCTAGAAATCATCATGGAGGTACTCAGATCCAGATTCATGGCGGAGAAGAAACAAATGCATGTGGGCGCGGCGTAGCCTAAATGTTAGATGAAAAAAATCTCAAATGTGAATCGGGGTGAAAGGCAGTATCGAAATCTAATGAAGCATCCATTTGAAACGCGCTCTCAGAAATACACCAACATGTACACCCTCAACAATATCTTTGTGACCTCGCTTTGAGTCGGTTCCAGGAGCGACACATCCTGTGACCAGGGTATAATGTCTCTAAAGCCAGCAGCAGCAGCCCCTCTTCTGCTCAAAGGCTCTTTTATACCAGGACTGTGGCCAGGGCCCCCAGCCAAACAGAAGTCCATTATGACACCCTGAGACTCTCTGCTCTGTGGCAGACTTCCCTCTCTGGCATGCTAGTCTAACACACAGGCACGCACACAGCAGCTGGTTGAAACTAAATCACCAGAAAACAGATTGTTGTTTGTGCACCCACACTAAGAAGTGCCTGAGGTGTGAGCATGTAGGTCCTCAAACACACGGCATCAATTACAGGGTAAAGTATCTGTGATGGATGGAATCCCAACTACAGACATCACACACTATAGTACATATCTCCAACATGTCTCTCCTCTAGCCAGGTCCCAGATCTGTTTGGGCTTTATAGCAAACTTTGTTGGTCATTGTCATGCCATACATATGAGTAGGTGAGGTATAGGCAAGCACGCACAAACTGATCTGGGACCAAGTTACCTCACCTCCATATAGTACCTCACAAAAAACTCCTCAAATCACAGAGTCCATGCAGGATCTGCTGTCACTGAAACAAACAAGAGCTCTGGTAGTATGGAGTTACCCTTTCTCCTCCTCCTTCCCGAACGCTGGCTGACTGTCATCTCAATTCCACAACCGCACCAATGGACCAGCTACACTCTTCTGTTGCCCTAGAGTTAATTGAATGCTGAGCAGTGAACTCCTTAGTTATCAGCTGAAAGGGATTGGCTGTGCAACCGTGACTAAGGGTAGCAACAATGGTGGTGAACTTTAACTAGACTTGGGGGATTAGTATTGATTAACCACCGCAAGTCCAAAGGGGAAAACCTAGCAAGGTAATTGACACAACTACTCTTCACCACTCTTGTCTTGCTTGACCTTTGTGCATGTGTGGACTGCAAGTCTAGGTAAAGTCAACATATTGTTCCACTAGTCTGGCCTCGTTCCATACCGTATGATCTCTAGCCTGGCCTCGTTCCATACTGTATGTTCTGTGGCATGTAGTCTGGCCTCGTTCCATACTGTATGTTCTGTAGCCTGGCCTTGTTCCATATTGTATGTTCTGTAGCCCGAAGCCTGGCCTTGTTCCATATTGTATGTTCTGTAGCCTGTAGCCTGGCCTTGTTCCATATTGTATGTTCTGTAGCCCGAAGCCTGGCCTTGTTCCATATTGTATGTTCTGTAGCCTGTAGCCTGGCCTCGTTCCATACTGTATGTTCTGTAGCCTGGCCTCGTTCCATACTGTATGTTCTGCTGAAAAAGTTTATATCGTTCAACTTTTCAACATGACAACGAATGATAGGCTAAAGAGTTGGCTATAGAACATACAGTATGGAACGAGGCCACACTACAGGCTACAGAACAAACAGTATGGGACGAGCCCAGACTAGAGGCACAATCTGTTGACTTTACCTATGCTTGTAGTGCACACATGCACAAAGGTCAAGGTTCAAAATTCACTGATCTAGTATCAGCCGTTACCAAAAAACAATCTCTTATCACTATGACAATTTTAGACCCGAGAACACACCAAGGTGTGTCTGCGATGCAATGTCATGATGGTGGTGTCTTCAAAGTCGCCTGGCCCTAGATCTGTTCGTGCTACCAAGACAATGACAATAGCAGTTTGCGAGACAGTAAAAACAGACCTGGGAGCAGGCTATATTATTCAAATAGGTTACCAACGGAGTGTTGACTGGTAAAACCACGGTGGAAGTCTGAAATGCATGGACTATAACATGTTTTGTTTTCATCATTATAATAAGTCTACTTTATTATCCACCCACTCTGATCATCCATTTGAATGGTCTTTGTGTCATTTTAAAGACTTTGTGATATGTTTCCCTGCACTACAATGCACTTTAAAGTAATCGCCCATTTTGTCTAGATGTCTATTAAATTTGACCTATAATTAATTACAATATGAGAAAAGTTTTTTTTTTTTTTAATAAGTACGTTAAAAAGCATATTTTCTGTTTTTGAATGGTGTGGGCGTACCTCAACAACAGAATGGTGTGGGCGTATGCTGGTCATTAAAAATATTCACACAACTAGACTGCTGATTGGCCAGCTACATTATCCTCTATGAGGATATAGCCAGCATATCTGGAAAAAATCTGTTTGAGGTGTGTGTGTATATATATATATATATATATATATATATTTTTTTTTTTTTTTTCCCTTCTCCAATTTATGCTTTGGCCACAAGTATGAGTATAGGATGAGTCAACAACATTTGGGTATGAGGTAACAGAATATGAACTTTCAAAAGTGATTTTCAGTGGACAGTTACTTTAAATAAATATGAATTTGAGAATTTCACCCATGTCAGGATAAAGCAAAGAAGTTAGTTACACGCAGATATCGGTTCTAATTATAAACCACTGTCTCTTAGCAACTTTTCAAAGAAGGGCAACATCTGCAGAAACGGTCTTCAACAGCCATATAATGGACTTCGGCGCTACAAAGGTTATATGTCATTAAAGGACACAGGTGTATCAAGACAATAAATGGTTCACTGTGACTGCTGTTGGGCAGGGGTTGCAGAATGAGCATAGACTAACTGTTTTCTGCCTTTCAACTGAGCATACCATGTGATGGTACCTGATGGTAGCAAATTCAGGGGTAACCCTGACCGGGACTCGAACTCGGGCCCAGCTACTCAATAATTTATCTGTTAGGCCAGGAGATCCGAACCTCGTGACAATGTTGCTAGGTGATTAACCTCGGGTAGCAACATCGTGGGAGGCATCCCGTCTGTCTAGAGACTACTAGGTGACAGGTTAAGGTCACTGCAATAGGTCTCTAGGCCTAGTTGTTTCAAGTTCTTTTTGGATTGCCATAGTTTATGCATTTACATTGTTTTGAATATGTTGAATGACAATATTCACATACAAGCATTCACTATTCAAAGTAGGGTATCTTCCTACTGATGCATCATCTTGTCTTTTACATTCCTGCAGTTATAAATGACAAGACTAGATACTGGTTCTACCTACAGTGCTGTGTGATCATGTGGTTGGTTTATAATGGGGTTTACAACATTGTTAGACTGGCAGACTTCCACTGACATTGCGGCTGTATGTCACCCCTTTGCTGCTATAACATCGTCCACTCTTCTGGGAAGGCTTTCCACTAGATGTTGGAACATTGCTGCAGGGACTTACTTCCATTCACCCACAAGAGCATTAGTGAGGTCGGGCAATTAGGCCTGGCTTGCAGTTGGAGTTCCAATTCATCCAAAAGTTCTCCAATGGGGTTGAGGTAGTGTTCTCCTGACCCAGACTTGTCCTTCGGACTGCCAGATGGTGAAGCGTCCAATGGCGGTGATCTTTACACCACTCCAGCAGACACTTGGCATTGCACATGGTGATTTTAGGCTTGTGTGCGGCTGCTCAGCCATGGACTCCCATTCCATGAAGCTCCCAACTAACAGTTATTATGCTGACATTGCTTCCAGAGGCAGTTTGGAACTTGGTGTGGAGTGTTGCAACCAGGACAGACTATTTTTACATGCTATGTGCTTAAAAATACCACTTTGTGGCTGAGCCATGCTCCTAGGTGTTTCCACTTCACAGTAACAGCACTTACAGTTGACAGGGGCAGCTCTAACAGGTCAGAAATTTGCCAACTGACTTGCTGGAAAGGTGGCATCCTATGACGATGCACGTTGAAAGTCACTGAGCTCTTCAGTAAGGCCAATCAACTGCCAATGTTATACACCTGTCAGCAACGGGTGTGGCTGAAATAGCCGAATCCACAAATTTGAAGGTGTTCACATACTTTTATGTATATATAGTGTATTTTAAATCACATGCCAACTCGAGCCCTGATTATCACACTACTGACATTAGTGAGTAGGCCTAATTCGAACATGAAAAGGGGAAGTACATGTGACAACATATGAGTGCTCCCGTTGAACTAGGATACGCTCTAGAATTGTCGGATAATATTAAATAAAGGCGACACGAAGCTTCATGGGTGCGCAGCTGTTACAAATAATGTCAGAACGATACTCACTACAAGTGATATGCCGCCAAATAACAGTCCGATATTGGTTTGATTGGCGACAACACAGCTTCGTTTAAATCTAGGCTACAGTGTTTAGTCTCCATCATTTGCATCATCAGGGAAACCATGGGCTACTTCCTCGTTCAGTGACAGTTTAAAATAAGTCCCGCCCAGTCAACGAAATCTACCTAGCCTACGAATTGAAACGTATTCTGGATTACTATGCGCTGCTTGCGTAAACTGTGGATGAAAGTGTATCAATTGCTTGTAACGTTAAAACGTATCTAATATGCGTCATTGCGACACTCCAGAACTCATTGCAATGCAGGTGCAACAGAACATCTAAAATCATTGGCCGTGTTCGAGGGATAGAAAACTATGTATCAGGGTAAATTGTGACTGACTGAGCAGTAGTTATTTATGATACAAGGTTTCTTTGTAGATCAGTCAGACGGTAGTCGCCTGCAATGTCGAACAAGCTCATGTCCTTCCATAATAGCAGTGACGGTGCTAGACTTCAAATTCCACTCACTGTATGTTAGTAGTGAAAGGTTCCTGGCATTGGCATACATTGAAAAATTTGACAAGAGTCATGGGTTGTTTATGTTGCACAATGTCTGTGTTTTCAGTAAGCTCCACGTCCAATGTGAAACATAACTAGATGTGACACAGGGCCCACCCAGAGAGAGAGCACAAGTAGTCTTACTAGTTCTAGTTGTAAACCTTATTTATCTACTTTTAACCAGCTCCTTTACTCTCCCTCCTTAGCGGCTGCTCAAATATTTGCCTTTGGAATACACCCTTCTTAAAAAAAATGGACAGTCTCCAAACAGGAAAAGTCTTTATTTGGCAAAGGTTCGGTTGTAATGTGGTAGGCTTTTATAAGGCACTTTGTGCAACCGACTGCAAAGCCTCTCAGTGTAATCTTCAAACCTGAGAGCATAAGTGGTGATATCACTTCATCAGAGAGGAAGTAAATAAATTAGCTTGTACCAAAGATATACCAAGAACAAATGGCAGGTTATGGCTGCACAATATGTCGTTTTTTGATGAAGGTTCTTAGTCTGGTATGGAAGTCATTGTCATGTCCAGGAGGATTAAAAGGCATAGGTTATTTACAAAACAATTTTCAATCGAATATCACAATGCTGCCTGAGGAAGACTAGTAGTCAAAACACGTTGCAGTTGTGTGTCCTAATGTAGTATGCTGACTTCTCCCATATGTATTATTTTGTAAATATATTCTGTTAATAGTTCACTAAAGGTTATTGCAAGGTACTGGCCGCCTACTCGTTTTCTTTCAATGGAATACCATTAAATTCAATATATTGTATATATTACCTACTGGATGGTATTTTGCTAAACTCATCTATGAGAATTCTGAATGAGTTTGTCTGAAGAGGTGTGTGTCGGGGACAAGAACACTCCAGAACTGAATAAAACCTTTCCAAGGCACGTTCGGAATAGATGAAGGTAGGAGACAAACAAGTTGAGGAGAGGGCCTTCCTGATACTAAACAACACACACCCTCGTTTACCATATATATTACAGACTTGTTTGAAACTACAATAAAAAAAATCTAATGAAAGGGTTAACATGACCCGGGAGCATGTTCTAGAAATGACATTCAAATGACAAAAAGATAACGTTTCCAGACCAAGATTAATAAACCTATTCCTGGATGAAAACCTATTTGCAATGGAGATTTTCCATTAAAAGCGTGAGTTTCAGTCCAGGAGTAGGTTTAAACTGGGCACGGGAAATAGGCTCTTAGTGAGTTCAGCGGTGGGTTTTAAAAGCATTGATATACAGTACTCGTTAAGGGTAGCATTTTTCAGAGAGTGCACCCATTATTGGGACAAATAAAAGTATGGGTTTGCAGAGAAAAACAAAAACAGTCTTTGTTTGTCAATAATTTAGCAATACATTTGATTTCTAGATATATGGCAATAAGTTCTGATATCCTGGGCTGGCTATAATGTTAAAATACATTGAAATTATCAAAAGGTATTTGTATATGCACTATACCATATAACTGGATTAGGCAGCATAGAAA
The DNA here is from genome assembly GCF_965601325.2 of Salmo salar. NCBI lineage: Eukaryota > Metazoa > Chordata > Actinopteri > Salmoniformes > Salmonidae > Salmo > Salmo salar. The sequence continues at coordinate 89,857,930 of NC_138293.1, read as the reverse complement.
AATACAGTTTGTGTCCATAGCATAGCCTCATTATTTGCAATACAAACCAATGTTCCCAGCGACATATGTTTTAGTGGTTTGATCTGAACTTCAGTGTCCACATGACTGCATTACATATGTTACAAGACAAACAGTACAGAGAACAACAGAAATAACATATGGCAGTTACCTCAAGTGGTGATGGCACTCTGAATCTCATATTTTTCCATGGCATTCTAGGTTTTACCCTAGTAACAGTTTTCCTTAGATTCTACCTGAAGCTCAGCTCAGCTCAGGCCCTCTAGTTGTATGTATAAAAATGCATTCACAATCTAAACTACAATATGAATACCAACTTAAATCATGTCAACACACCCTTCATTATGTAAGCGAAACACCAGCTATGACTTACACAGTTAGGTAAAGGAGAGGACCAGTGGAGTGCTGAGATCAGTCCACATAGCTGAGGCACCATAGCCTGGTCCCAGATCTTTTTGTGTTTGGCATGACAATGGCCATAGAAGTTGGCAAGACAGCACAAACAGATCTGGGACCAGGCTACAGGCACCAATGGCAACTTAAAAACTCAAAAACATCCTCCCCCCCAAATCTGGTCAATGGTTCAGTCCCTCAGTAAGACGGGGGCTGGTATGGTGCTGGATGCTCTTGGTTTTGGGGGGTGAAAGGGGACTGCTGGTAGCCCTCTGGCCCACTGGTGGGGTACGGGGGATAGGCGGAGGTGGATGGGTAAGGGGTGCTGTAGTCATTGGCTGGGTCTGTGTAGCCCTGGTCAATGTCATTCACTCCTTGGCGGTATCTTGTATAAGCAAATGTAGTCAATAGAGCCTGTGAGAGGAAATATTGGTAAATACGTTTTTAAAAATCCCATAACGTGTCACAAAGTGCTCATACAGAAACCCAGCCTAAAACTCCAAACAGCAATGCAGATGTAGAGCATTATGTGCATGTTACAATTACTGCCAGAGAGTGTTGTGTGTAAGATAAGTAGAAGATTCTAGAATGCCTGGTGCGCTGGCGCTTGCACACTTGATTTAGAAAACCTCTAGCTGGACAAGAGACAGAGCCATGAATCCTGACTGGCAGCCTCATCAGTGATTAGCCTCTCCCCATCTGTAGTTATATGTGAATATGGGTCTGAAATGCTATGCTACAGTATTTAATCTATATACATTTCAAATTATATAGCTGCATTATCACTGTTAATATGTACATGTATTCTCCTTTCCTTATAGAACCACAAAGATAACTTCTATGTGTGTGTGTGTGTAGCTGTGTGGTGGTGACCAAGAGATAATACATCTCTGGAAAAGGATACATCTGCCTTGTTCTTGCCTGACAGCCTGTAGCAAGTCAGAACGCTAACAATCAGCATGAATTACTAGCGGGTGAGAGCATTCACTGTCGACCGCTCAGACCAGCTGCAGCTAGCCGTTTCAAATAGTAACATGCCAGTTGAGAGACAGAGACAAAAAAAAGAGAGCGAGAAAGACTGACTCACCCAAGTGACAATGGAGAAGAAGGAGAAGGCCACTACGGCTCGGGCGGCGTCAACAGGGATGCCTGCTACTTCGGTCGTGTGAGACCACTGATTGGCCAGGACACAGAAGCAGATGAACCAGAACAACGTCCACACTCCTGACAGACAGAGGAGGGAAAGTAAAGTTTATGGTAACATTTCCTACTAATTCCTTCTTCCTAATGCATTATAAGTGCATTCATAACACCATATGAGCAACTACACTATGAGTGTAGTTATAGATGTTTATAAGCAGTGCACCTTTAGTACCTAACTTGTTAAGTATAGTGAACTGTGCATGACATAAGGCATTATAAACCTGCTTGTAATGCATTGTAAGGAAGCTATTCATAGGAAGTGTTGCCAAGATTATCGTTGAAAAATCTGACCATAAGTCTCAGTTCTGGGTGCCAAACTACAGCCTTACAGATTTAGCATTGGAGTATCACTCAACAAACAAACAAAAATCCCCTAACCAGAGAAGACCAAGTCGCCAGTGACAATGTTCTTCCTCTCTTTGGCGTTGCTGATCTGAGGGAAGTAGGCGTCCAGTATGATGAAGATGACGCAGGCGAGAAAGGACAAAATTCCGATACCCACTCCGAAGCCGCATGCGCTGTCATTCCCGTTGAACATGCATTTGGTGTCAGGCAGGTGTGAAGGGTTGACATAGCCTTCTCCAGTGATGGTGGCAAACACCACTATGGAAAAGATCTGAAGAGACAACATGTCGGTTAGAACACCTTGGGGTCCGTCACATAGGCCTGTTATTATATAAGACTTATCATATTATCACATAGGCCTGTTATCATATAAGACTGTTATCATATTATCACATAGGCCTGTTATCATATAAGACTGTTATCATATTATCACATAGGCCTGTTATTATATAAGACTTATCATATTATCACATAGGCCTGTTATCATATAAGACTGTTATCATATTATCACATAGGCCTGTTATCATATAAGACTGTTATCATATTATCACATAGGCCTGTTATCATATAAGACTGTTATCATGTTATCACATAGGCCTGTTATCATATAAGACTGTTATCATATTATCACATAGGCCTGTTATCATATAAGACTGTTATCATATTATCACATAGGCCTGTTATCAAATAAGACAGGTGTAGCACAGTGTTAGACAACCTGTAACCAATCACATGAGGACATACAGTATGTCCTGGGGAAAAAAACATGAAAGGTAATATGTCTGGAGGGATGCGTAACGGTAGAGGATAACTTCAAGGGGAGGGTGTTCAAGTTGTCACATGAACAAGTACAGTGAAATGCTTAACTTTCAAGCCCTTGTGTGTGTGTGGTATGATTTTATGACATGGTCACAAGAGTGGTACAGTACAGTATGTGACTGATATCTGGGGCTCTGGCTCAGGGGTTGACCTGTAGTAGATGTGGGCAGCCTTATGAAGCCGACCTGTAGTGGATGTGGGCAGCCTTACGAAGCCGACCTGTAGTGGATGTGGACAGCCTTATGAAGCCGACCTGTAGTGGATGTGGGCAGCCTTACGAAGCCGACCTGTAGTGGATGTGGGCAGCCTTACGAAGCCGACCTGTAGTGGATGTGGACAGCCTTACGAAGCCGACCTGTAGTGGATGTGGACAGCCTTACGAAGCCGACCTGTAGTGGATGTGGACAGCCTTACGAAGCCGACCTGTAGTGGATGTGGACAGCCTTACGAAGCCGACCTGTAGTGGATGTGGACAGCCTTACGAAGCCGACCTGTAGTGGATGTGGACAGCCTTACGAAGCCGACCTGTAGTGGATGTGGACAGCCTTACGAAGCCGACCTGTAGTGGATGTGGACAGCCTTACGAAGCCGACCTGTAGTGGATGTGGACAGCCTTACGAAGCCGACCTGTAGTGGATGTGGACAGCCTTACGAAGCCGACCTGTAGTGGATGTGGACAGCCTTACGAAGCCGACCTGTAGTGGATGTGGACAGCCTTACGAAGCCGACCTGTAGTGGATGTGGACAGCCTTATGAAGCCGACCTGTAGTGGATGTGGACAGCCTTATGAAGCCGACCTGTAGTGGATGTGGACAGCCTTATGAAGCCGACCTGTAGTGGATGTGGACAGCCTTATGAAGCCGACCTGTAGTGGATGTGGGCAGCCTTATGAAGCCGACCTGTAGTGGATGTGGGCAGCCTTATGAAGCCGACCTGTAGTGGATGTGGACAGCCTTATGAAGCCGACCTGTAGTGGATGTGGACAGCCTTACGAAGCCGACCTGTAGTGGATGTGGGCAGCCTTACGAAGCCGACCTGTAGTGGATGTGGGCAGCCTTACGAAGCCGACCTGTAGTGGATGTGGGCAGCCTTACGAAGCCGACCTGTAGTGGATGTGGACAGCCTTATGAAGCCGACCTGTAGTGGATGTGGACAGCCTTACGAAGCCGACCTGTAGTGGATGTGGGCAGCCTTATGAAGCCGACCTGTAGTGGATGTGGGCAGCCTTACGAAGCCGACCTGTAGTGGATGTGGATAGCCCACACCCACCCGCTACTCTATCAACCACAATATGTGCATTCTATTGGAATTCCCATTGGAACCCTTTGGACAGCTGTACTGGTGAGTGGGTAAAATCACTGAGGAAGCCAAGCCAGGACACACAACCATATTACATAATTGCGTTGTTTGCTCTATAACCTGATATATCACGGTAGCAAGGCATATGGCCGAGACAATAAGAAGACACAGTGGCGGAATAAATTCAACCACACCTTTGTTCCATCACAAAATCGGAGAGCAACATCTTTCCAGTGAAGATCACAAACTGTTACATGAACTACTACAGCATGGTCAAGCAAGTTAATGTTTCCAGCATTTTCGGCCTTGTAAACAACTATTGATTTAGAACCACGGAGTTACTGCAAGTCTCAAAGAAAACAGGAGCTGCCTCCACTATTCCAGCACCATTTCAACATCATCAAATCACCTATGCTTAGTCTAATACAATGACAACTAAGATATCAAAAACAGTTGTCCAATTAAGCTAAATACAATATGGCTGTCTATGGTACTGATTTGTGTGCATGCGCGCAAGTAAAAAATTAAAAATAAACTATACATATTGACTCACCCAGAAACGTCAATGCCATCCTCCTCTCTTTCATGACTCTGTCATACAGTACACACTTTTCGTTTTTGTTTTCCTAGGCTACCTGGCTAAAATGCTTGCTCGCTAGCCTAACTTCCTTTCGTGGGCAACGATGAGCTATCTAGTTAACATTAGCCTACTACATCTAGCTACATACAGTTGAAGTTGGAAGTTTACATACACTTAGGTTGGAGTCATTAAAACTCGTTTTCAACCACTCCACAAATTTCTTGTTAACCAACTATAGTTTTGGCAAGTCGGTTAGGACATCTACTTTGTGCATAACACAAGTAATTTTTACAACACTTGTTGACAGAGATTATTTCAATGTATCACAATTCCAGTGGGTCAGAAGTTTACATACAGTAAGTTGACTGTGCCTTTAAACAGCTTGGAAAATTCCAGAAAATGAGGTCATGGCTTTAGAAGCTTCCGATAGGCTAATTGACATCATTTGAGTCAATTGGAGGTGTACCTCTTTGCTTGACATCATGGGGAAATCAAAAGAAATCAGCCAAGACCTCAGAAAAGAATTGTAGACCTCCACAAGCCTGGTTCATCTCTGGGAGCAATTTCCAAACGCCTGAAGGTACCACGTTCATCGGTACAAACAATAGTACGCAAGTATAAACAACATGGGACCACGCAGCCGTCATACCGCTCAGGAAGGAGACGCGTTCTGTCTCCTAGAGATGAACGTACTTTGGTGCGAAAAGTGCAAATCAATCCCAGAACAACAGCAAAGGACCTTGTGATGATGCTGGAGGAAACAGGTACAAATGTATCTATATCCACAGTAAAACGAGTCCCATATCGTCATAACCTGAAAGGCCGCTAAGCAAGGAAGAAGCCACTGCTCCAAAATCACCATAAAAAAGCCAGATTACGGTTTGCAACTGCACATGGGGACAAAGATCAATCTTTTTGAAAAAATATCCTCTGGTCTGATGAAACCAAAATTGAACTGTTTGGCCATAATGACCATCGTTATGTTTGGAGGAAAAAGGGGGAGGCTTGCAAGCAGAAGAACACCATCCCAACCGTGAAGCACGGGGGTGGCAGCATCATGTTGTGGGGGTGCTTTGCTGCAGGAGGGACTGGTGCACTTCAAAATAGATGGCATCATGAGGCAGTAAAATTATGTGGATATATTGAAGCAACATCTTAAGACATCAGTCAGGAAGTTAAAGCTTGGTCGCAAATGGGTCTTCCAAATGGACTATGACCCCAAGCATACTTCCAAAGTTGTGGCAAAATGGTTTAAGGGCAACAAAGTCAAGGTATTGGAGTGGCCATCACAAAGCCCTGACCTCAATCCTATAGAACATTTCTGGGCAGAACTGAAAAAGTGTGTGCGAGTAAGGAGGCCTACAAACCTGACTCAGTTACACCAGCTCTGTCAGGAGGAATGGGCCAAAATTCACCCAACATATTGTGGGAAGCTTGTGGAAGGCTACCAAAAACATTTGACCCAAGTTAAACAATTTAAAGGTAATGCTACCAAATACTAATTCAGTGTATGTAAACTTCTGACCCACTGGAAATGTGATGAAAGAAATAAAAGCTGAAATTAATCTCTCTCTACTATCATTTCACATTCTTAAAATAAAGTGGTGATCCTAACTGACCTAAAACAGAATTTTTACTAGGATTAAACGTCAGTAATTGTGAAAAACTGAGTTTAAATGTATTTGGCTAAGGTGTATGTAAACTTCCGACTTCAACTGTATTTAACTTCCATCCTCTCAGGCCAGGGAGACAATGTATGAATGTATGGTTAGATCAGAACTGCCGTAATAGTCATTACCCAGTATGGAGAATCAAATTCCCATTTCTATCCATGGATAATTTAGAAAAGGGATTATTACCAGAGGACAACGACACAACAAGATGCAACAATTAAAGTTTTTCCTGTAATTGACTTTTGGCTTGTGATTAGTGTGAAGCCAAATCCAAACTGTCTTCCCTTGACTATTTTGTTGGTGTGCCAGGCCCATTCACAGTTGAGCTCACTCAGTTTAGATCAACGCTGATTGCCTATTTTATTTTTATCAAGGGAAGCCAAATGCTTCCTGGCTTCCCTTGCATTCAATGCTACTGGCGGCAACAATGTCATGCTCCTTTTGACCAGACAGCATCAGATAGGCTACACATACAGAGGAGCACTGTTTTACTTGATCGGCTGCTTTACACAGAGAGACGAAAAATACCTGATTTTCTTTTTTTTCTGGGTAAATTTTTTTGGGGGTTGCTCAGGGCAAGTGAACTGAGCAGCTGCGAGTTGCGTTGAGCTTGCTCTGCGGTTACCCCATTGGGTTTTTCAGTGAAAACAACCAAACTGGGGTCCCATGACCTGTATCCCATGATGATTTCCGATTGGAATCCAATGGGATTTTCCATAAGGGCTTCAGCTTTTGGTTAGCTAGCTCAGTGCATCCAAGATCCATTTCTTCTTGACATTGAAGTGTAATGCAACATCAATGAACAACATGTTTTTCCCCATTAAACTAAACATAGTCAATCTTATAATAATAGATAGTTGCATGCAAACAAATTGTCATCACAGCTATCTTTTTACAGGGGTACGGAAGTGATGGGATGACCGTGGTGTGGTGGATCTGTCATACTGACAGTTTATCAGACAGTAGCTAAACAAACCTCTTCCACGTCATGCCAGCGAGCTAAAGTTACAGCAGCAAGCTACTGACATCTGTAGCTCAAAACTATCATCATCAACAGGTGGCAAAACGCGTTGGTTTTGGTTGACACAGCTAAACTGGTCACGAGGAAAAGTTCCCTCCTATGACACAGCTGGATAGCCTGTTTGCTAGCATTAGCCAAGTGTCATTCGAAACTTTTCCACAACTGCAACAACATCACAAACTAGAAAACAGGTCAATAACTCTTGCATGTTGTCTTCTTGCCTCGTTGAGCAAAGCTTTTCCATAAAAAGACAATACAACTGTGATGTGTACTGTAGTTAAACAGACAGCTAGCTATGGTTGTTAGCTAGCTAACGTTAGCTACTTCAAAAGTTTCCCAAGATAACACGATTAGCTGGCTGTCAACCTAGAGTAAATCACTCACCCAGCTCAAGATGCGGACTATGGTTTGAGGTTGTTTAATAAAGCTCATAAAGTCGAAGGCACCTCCGGCCAGCGAGGCCCCATAGGCACCAGATTCCATTTTATATGTGTTTTTATGCCGATTAATATGTCCCAACTTCAGCTAGAAAATGACTATGCGCACGTGTCATCTGTGAAGTTGCAGTTCTTTGGTTTTGTTTTCACTCTCATTTCCCGAAAAGTTAAAGAACCGCCCCGACCATGACCACGTCATCTCTAGTAAATCTTTTTTCAAAGGACTAATAATTGCTTCAAATAAATAGGCATACTGCTACTCTCGCAGTGACCTTTTTACCGTAGTGTTCAGTATTGTTACATAATCACACATTTTCAAAGGGTGTGTACAAAATAAATAAGCATCTATCCTCTCTCTATGTCTGTGTCCCCTTACACACACCCCATTGTGTACACAATGGCTTGTATTTTTATTAACTTGTTATCAACTATTAGTTTTCACACGTTTTCCGAATAATAAGTAGGCTTATGTAGCCTACTGGCTGACATCATTGTGGTGTGGAAGAGAGCAAGATAAACAACAATTCTGGCTATAGTGTATAACATCTTTATTGTCAAGGTTATAGCTCATCTTTAAGGCTATGATGGTGGCATCCACAGGAGGTTGGTGGCACCTTAATTGGGGAGGACAGGCTCGTGGTAATGGCTGGAGCAGAATTGTTGGAATGGTATCAAATACATCAAACACATGGTTTCAATGTGTTTGATGCCATTCTATTTGCTCCATTCCAGCCATTATTATGGTCCGTTCTTCCCTCAGCAGCCTCCACTGGCCTCCCAATCAGCAAGGATGCTGCCTTTTGACTGGGACACAGGCTGTGTTTAATTATATATTTTTTTACCTTTATTTAACTAGGCAAGTCAGTTAAGAACAATTTCTTATTTTCAATGACAGCCTAGGAACAGTGGGTTAACTGCCTTGTTCAGGGGCAGAACGACAGATTTTTACCTTGTCAGCTCGGGGATTTGATCAAAATCAAATCAAATCAAATGTATTTATATAGCCCTTCTTACATCAGCTGATATCTCAAAGTGCTGTACAGAAACCCAGCCTAAAACCCCAAACAGCAAGTAATGCAGGTGTAGAAGCACGGTGGCTAAGAAAAACTCCCTAGAAAGGCCAAAACCTAGGAAGAAATCTAGAGAGGAACCTGGCTATGAGGGGTGGCCAGTTCTCTTCTGGCTGTGCCGGGTGGAGATTATAACAGAACGTGGCCAAGATGTTCAAATGTTCATAAATGACCAGCATGGTCAAATAATAATAATCACAGTAGTTGTCGAGGGTGCAACAAGTCAGCACCTCAAGAGTAAATGTCAGTTGGCTTTTCATAGCCGATCATTGAGTGTATCTCTACCGCTCCTGCTGTCTCTAGAGAGTTGAAAACAGCAGGTCTGGGACAGGTAGCATGTCCGGTGAACAGGTCGGGGTTCCATAGCCACAGGCAGAACAGTTGAAACTGGAGCAGCAGCACGGCCAGGTGGACTGGGGAGAGCAAGGAGTCATCATGCCAGGTAGTCCTGAGGCATGGTTCTAGGGCTCAGGTCCTCCTAGAGCGAGAGAGAAAGAAAGAAAGAGAGAAAGAGAGAATTAGAGAGAGCATACTTAAATTCACACAGGACACCGGATAAGACAGGAGAAATACTCCAGATATAACAGACTGACCCTAGCCCCCCGACACATACACTACTGCAGCATAAATACTGGAGGCTGAGACAGGAGGGGTCAGGAGACACTGTGGCCCCATCCGATGATACCCCCGGACAGGGCCCAACAGGCAGGATATAAACCCACCCACTTTGCAAAGCACAGCCCCCACACCACTAGAGGGATATCTTCAACCACCAACTTACCATCCTGAGACAAGGCCGAGTATAGCCCACAATGATCTCCGCCACAGCACAACCCAAGGGGGGGCGCCAACCCAGACAGGAAGACCACATCAGTGACTCAACCCACTCAAGTGACGCACCCCTCCTAGGGACGGCATGGAAGAACACCAGAAAGCCAGTGACTCAGCCCCTGTAATAGGGTTAGAGGCAGAGAATCCCAGTGGAGAGAGGGGAACCAGCCAGGCAGAGACAGCAAGGGCGGTTCGTTGCTCCAGAGCCTTTCCGTTCACCTTCACACTCCTGGGCCAGACTACACTCAATCATAGGACCTACTGAAGAGATGAGTCTTCAGCAAAGACTTAAAGGTTGAGACCGAGTCTGCGTCTCTCACATGGGTAGGCAGACCATTCCATAAAAATGGAGCTCTATAGGAGAAAGCCCTGCCTCCAGCTGTTTGCTTAGAAATTCTAGGGACAATTAGGAGGCCTGCGTCTTGTACCGTAGCGTACATGTAGGTATGTACGGCAGGACCAAATCGGAAAGATAGGTAGGAGCAAGCCCATGTAATGCTTTGTAGGTTAGCAGTAAAACCTTGAAATCAGCCCTTGCCTTAACATGAAGTCAGTGTACGGAGGCTAACACTGGAGTAATATGATCCCATTTTTTGGTTCTAGTCAGGATTCTAGCAGCCGTATTTAGCACTAACTGAAGTTTATTTAGTGCTTTATCCGGGTAAGTAGAGCATTGCAGTAGTCCAACCTAGAAGTAACAAAAGCATGGATTAATATTTCTGCATCATTTTTGGACAGAAATTTATTTATTTTTGCAATGTTACGTAGATGGAAAAAAAGCTGTCCTTGAAACAGTCTTGATATGTTCTTCAAAAGAGAGATCAGGGTCCAGAGTAACGCCGAGGTCCTTCACAGTTTTATTTGAGACGACTGTACAACCATCAAGATTAATTGTCAGATTCAAAGGAATATCTCTTTGTTTCTGGGACCTAGAACAAGCATCTCTGTTTTGTCCGAGTTTAAAAGTAGAAAGTTTGCAGCCATCCACTTCCTTATGTCTGAAACACAGGCTTCTAGGGAGGGCAATTTTGGGGCTTCACCATGTTTCATTGAAATGTACAGCTGTGTGTCATCCGCATAGCAGTGAAATTTAACATTATGTTTTCGAATGACATCCCCAAGAGGTAAAATATATAGTGAAAACAATGGTGGTCCTAAAACGGAACCTTGAGGAACACCGAAATGTACAGTTGATTTGTCAGAGGACAAAGCATTCACAGAGACAAACTGATATCTTTCCGACAGATAAGATCTAAACCAGGCCAGAACTTGTCCGTGTCGACCAATATGGGTTTCCAATCTCTCCAAAAGAATGTGATGATCGATGGTATCACAAGCAGCACTAAGATCTAGGAGCACAAGGACAGATGCTGAGCCTCGGTCTGATGCCATTAAAAGGTAATTTACCACCTTCACAAGTGCAGTCTCAGTGCTATGATTGGGTCTAAAACCAGACTGAAGTATTTCGTATACATTGTTTGTCTTTAGGAAGGCAGTGAGTTGCTGCGCAACAGCTTTTTCAAAATATTTTGATAGGAATGGAAGATTAGATATAGGCCGATAGTTTTTTTATATTTTCTGGCTCAAGATTTTGGCTTTTTCAAGAGAGACTTTATTACTGCCACTTTTAGTGAGTTTGGTACACATCCGGTGGATTGAGAGCCATTTATTATGTTCAACATAGGAGGGCCAAGCACAGGAAGCAGCTCTTTCAGTAGTTTAGTTGGAATAGGGTCCAGTATGCAGCTTGAAGGTTTAGAGCCATGATTATTTTCATCATTGTGTCAAGAGATATAGTACTAAAACACTTTAGTGTCTCCCTTGATCCTAGGTCCTGGCAGAGTTGTGCAGACTCTGTACAACGGAGCTTTGGAGGAATACGCAGATTTAAAGAGGAGTCCTTAATAAGCTTTCTAATGATCATGATCTTTTCCTCAAACAAGTTCATGAATTTATTACTGCTGAAGTGAAAGCCATCCTCTCTTGGGGAATGCTGCTTTTTAGTTAGCTTTGCGGCAGTATCAACAACAAAAAATTCGGATTGTTTTTATTTTCAATTAAGTTGGAAAAATAGGATGATCGAGCAGCAGTGAGGGCTCTTCGATACTGTACGGTACTGTCTTTCCAAGCTAGTCGGAAGACTTCCAGTTTCGTGTGGCGCCATTTCCGTTCCAATTTTCTGGAAGCTTGCTTCAGAGCTCGTGTATTTTCTGTATACCAGGGAGCTAGTTTCTTATGACAAATGTTTTTTGTTTTTAGGGGTGCAACTGCATCTAGGGTATTGCGCAAGGTTAAATTGAGTTCCTCAGTTAGGTGGTTAACTGATTTTTGTCCTCTGACGTCCTTGGGTAGGCAGAGGGAGTCTGGAAGGGCATCAAGGAATCTTTGGGTTGTCTGAGAATTTATAGCATGACTTTTGATGCTCCTTGGTTGGGGTCTGAGCAGATTATTTGTTGCGATTGCAAACGTAATAAAGTGGTGGTCCGATAGTCCAGGATTATGGGGAAAAACATTAAGATCCACAACATTTATTCCACGGGACAAAACTAGGTCCAGAGTATGACTGTGGCAGTGAGTAGGTCCAGAGACATGTTGGACAAAACCCACTGAGTCGATGATGGCTCCGAAAGCCTTTTGGAGTGGGTCTGTGGACTTTTCCATGTGAATGTTAAAGTCACCAAAAATTAGAATATTATCTGCTATGACTACAATGTCCGATAGGAATTCAGGGAACTCAGTGAGGAACGCTGTATATGGCCCAGGAGGCCTGTAAACAGTAGCTATAAAAAGTGATTGAGTAGGCTGCATAGATTTCATGACTAGAAGCTCAAAAGACAAAAACGTTGTTGTTGTTTTTTTTGTAAATTGAAATTTGCTATCGTAAATGTTAGCAACACCTCCGCCTTTGCGGGATGCATGGGGGATATGGTCACTAGTGTAACCAGGAGGTGAGGCCTCATGTAACACAGTACATTCGTCAGGCTTAAGCCATGTTTCAGTCAGGCCAATCACATCAAGATTATGATCAGTGATTAGTTCATTGACTATAACTGCCTTTGAAGTGAGGGATCTAACATTAAGTAGCCCTATTTTGAGATGAGGTATCACAATCTCTTTCAATAATGGCAGGAATGGAGGAGGTCTTTATTCTAGTGAGATTGCTAAGGCGAACATCTCCATGTTTAGTTTTGCCCAACCTAGGTCGAGGCACAGACACGGTCTCAATGGGGATAGCTGAGCTGACTACACTGACTGTGCTAGTGACAGACTCCACTAAGCTTGCAGGCTGGCTAACAGCCTGCTGCCTGGCCTACACCCTATTTAATTCGATCTTGCAACTTTGCGGTTACAAGTCCAACGCTCTAACCACTAGGCTACCTGCCGCCCCAATGTGCCTTGGACATGAAAACATTGCATTTTGACCGCCAAATAGAAAACATTTACTGGTGTGAGGTCTGCATATCACTGTTATTCACTTCAATATTTTAGATTCTCTAACTAATATCGTCTCAAACAACTGCTATCATATCCCACTTAACTCCATTCATAATGTAGGTTTACCAGTAGACGACAGCAGAAACACAGATAAGGGATTCCTGCTGTGAAAGACAGACAGTTTATTATGGATTATATATTCACTTAATTTTAGTCTTTAGTGATGTGCCAATGCATTTCAGTTGTGCTCCACTGTAATGCAGGATTGCAATTAGAATGTTACATCATTGACTTACAAAATGCATTCAAACTGTTTAGAATTAACTTGACATTCATTTGCAAATATTTTATTAACGTTTTTGAAACTTTTCGCATAATGAATACACCTCTATTGAGGATAATGTATTTAATTGGTTGAGTCTGCGCCAGAGAAAGACGCTCGAGCTGAAAGTTGCTGAGCTGAGAGTTCCATGTGCCGTAAGTGTGAACAAACAGGCAGAATCTCTTCCGTTTGATTGGTGGTTTGGGGCTGTGCATGGCAGTCTTAAAAAATTAAGTCTTCAAAAATGGTGAGGGGTAGAACATACATCGATAATGCAAGTCTTCTGCATCAAACTATTCAATTTGAAGTTACTTTTTGCAGTTACAATACATATGCAGTTTTGCTAAGTCATAAGCTACTGCCTATGAATAATGATTCAGAAGTTTAGTGTACTGACTGGTGTTGTAGGTTCTATTGTGTTTCCTTCTGGAAACCTGTCATCTCTCTGTTACTCTCATCTCTCTGTTAATGACGGGATGTTAAAGTAGAATTGAGCTGTGTTTTGTAGCCCATGTCTGTCCACAATTGCATACTCTTAAGGAGATACTGAATTATTGTGTGTGCTTTGTTGTTCCTCGTTGTTAGTTGTAGTTTCACAAACACTCTCTTTGTCTGGTTGTACATAGTTGGTGCATAGAACATCATTAGTTTGGAATAGGTCAAGGTTTAATCTTAGTTAACCCAGAACAAAAATATTGCGTAATTTGTTCAGATGCTGGATTATGGTACCATTTATGTTTATGCAGTCTGTTCACGAGAGATTAGTCAAGGTCTAAACATCCCATTCAAAAGTTCCTTTATCGCAGTCCAACTACTATATGGTTATAAGGGAAGGGAACACTGCCTCTCGCTAACCAAGGTTGATTTAAGGAGCAAACTGAAGCAAAGAGCTTTTGGAGGACAGTGGAAGTTGAAAAAAGTGCTTCTTTATTGCAGTGACATTTAGGAATTTTAGATTCTCCCAGACTGTCTAGTGTTTATTTAGTGAATGTTAGTTATCAAAGACAATCTTATTTAAAATATATAGCTACACTATCTGTTCTACCTTACTTTATATGTGGTTTCAGTAGTTAAAGTGTACACAGAATTCTTTTTACAGAAAAATGATTTTCTATGTATTATTTTATTTTTATTTCACCTTTATTTAACCAGGTAGGCCAGTTGATAACAAGTTCTCATTTACAACTGCAACCTGTCCAAGATAAAGCAAAGCAGTGTGACACAAACAACAACACAGAGTTACACATAAACAAATGTACAGTCAATAACACAATAGAAAAGAAAAATTGAAAAATCTATGTGCAGTGTGTGCAAATGTAGAAGAGTAGGGAGGTAGGCAATAAATAGGCCATAAAAGAAAAATAATTACAATTTAGCATTAATACTGGAGTGATATATGTGCAGATGATGATGTGCAAGTAGAGATACTGGGGTGCAAAAGAGCAAGAGGGTAAGTAATAATATGGGGACGAGGTAGTTGGGTGTGATATTTACAGATTGACTGTGTACAGGTACAGTGATCGGTAAACTGCTGACAGCTGATGCTTAAAGTTAGAGAGGGAAATATAAGACTCCACCTTCAGAGATTTTTGCAATTCGTTCCAGTCATTGGCAGCAGAGAACTGGAAGGAAAGGTGGCCAAAGTAAGTGTTGGCTTTGGGGATGACCAGTGCAATATACCTGCTGGAGCGCGTGCTGGTGGGTGTTGCTATGGTGACCAGTGAGCTGAGATAAGGCGGGGCTTTACCTAGCAAAGACTTGTAGATGACCTGGAGCCAGTGGGTTTGGCGATGGATATGTAGTGAGGGCCAGCCAACAAGAGCATACAGGTCGCAGTGGTGGGTAGTATACGGGGCTTTGGTGACAAAACGGTTGGCACTGTGATAGACTACACCCAGTCTGTTGAGTAGAGTGTTGGGGGCTATTTTGTAAATGACATCGCCGAAGTCAAGGATCGGTAGGATAGTCAGTTTTACGAGGACGTTTGGCAGCATGAGTGAAGGAGGCTTTGTTGCGAAATAGGATGCCGATTCTAGATTTAATTTTGGATTGGAGATGCTTAATGTGAGTCTGGTAGGAGAGTTTACAGTCTAACCAGACACCTAGGTATTTGTAGTTGTCCACATATTCTAGTCAGAACCGTCCAGAGTAGTGATGCTAGTCGGGCGGGAGGGTGCGGGCAGCGATCGGTTGAAGAGCTTGCACTTAGTTTTACTAGCATTTAAAAGCAGTTGGAGGCCACGGAAGGAGTGTTGTATGGTGTTGAAGCTCGTTTGGAGGTTTGTTAGCACAGTGTCCAAAGAAGGGCCAGATGTATACAGAATGGTGTCCGTGGCGGTCCAGAATATATTCTGTATTCTGCAGTGAGCCTGCATGTTATGGTCTTTGCAGATGTTTTAGTTATTGAAGCCTGTGGTGCTATTTGTCCTCTGGTCTGTTTCTCTATTTTGGATATGTTCCAGTGACCCCAGTTGCCTTGGGAACATTGGAGTCTTGCGTTTGATTAATCATTGTCCTGAGAATTGGAAAACATAACACCGACAAACAGGAGCTATTTTTTCGTCAATCGTTGCATAATTCATATTGAATGTGTTTTATTTGTAGATAAAACCAAGAATAAGGGAAAGGGGGATACCTAGTCAGTTGTCCAACTGAAATGTGTCTTCCGCATTTAACCCAACCCCTGTGAATCAGAGAGGTGCGGGGGAACAGTGGGTGACTTCCTTGCCCAGGTTACTGGCCCAAAGCTCTAACCACTAGAATAACACTGTGCTGTGTGTGTGCGCGCATTTGTTTACGCATTTACAAGTATCTGTCCATTCAGCCGTCTGTGGATGCATGCACGTGTACCATAGCCCTCTGTCTGGTATAACCCTCTACTATTCCATTGCTCAACGTTCACCAGGAGTCTTAGGGGTGATGATATGGCCCAGGACTCTATGTGCCAGCTCATTAGGGTGACGGGAACAGGTCTGGAGAGTGGCAGTCCTGAAGCCCTGGAAATGGAGGTCCTTACAACGGAAGGCAGAGGTACTTCTATGTGTGGTTGTATCCCAAATGGCACCTTATTCCCTATGGGCCCTGATCAAAACTAGTGCACTATGTAGGCAATCGGTTGCCTTTTAGGATACACCCAGTTTGTTACAAGTGCAATGTTTTCCAGTGAACTGATATGCTCATTGAGGTGAGGACTGATACCTTCTAACCACTACATCCATAACAGTATTAGCCTGGTCCTATACTGTGCTGTAGCCAACTTGTCTTTATCGTTGCCATGCCTACTTGTATGACAAAGAACATAATACACAGAGGAGTTGGCTAAAGCACAAACAGACAACCACCAGATTCGTGTTCATTAGGCACCAAATGTAACAAAACTGACTGAATCAAGGAGAGGCGACTTGGACTTGTTCAATAAGAAATGTTTGCAGTTGAAACATTTTTTTTTAAGCATTTTCCATTGCATTCCCTAATGAACACAACCAAGGCCAGTGGAGTGTGTCTTACTGAACAAATGTGATTAATCATATTCAATCATATGTTCCCCACAGATAGGCAGGCCAGCCAGATGAGTGATGTCAGAGAGCGGGCAGATGAGAGGAGGCTGCAGAGGAGTGAGGAATCCATGCAGACCAACCTTTTGGTCAGGAGCCGCTGGTCTGCCGCCACCCTGAGGGTCCTGTCCTCCATGCCCAGTCGCAGCGTCGGTGAGACCATCCTTTCTGTGACAAGCCGGTTTGTTAAGGGGAAACCTCGGGGTTGTGTTTATTAGATACAGAAGGGAAGAAAACGGCTTGAAACCGTGAGGTTTTACCACGTTGTGCTCTAATGAACAAGACCCAGGCCAAAGGTTTTTGTGTGACTTATAAAGAGACTATGGGTGATATTTTGAGAGCGTACAAAAATGTTGCAGTTCCTCTTGTATCTGCCCTGTTACCCATGTGGCTCAGTTGGTAGAGCATGGCACTTGCAACGCCAGGGTTGTGTGTTCGATTCCTACCGGGGAACAGTATGAAAACCTATTCACTCACTACTGTAAGTCGCTCTGGATAAGTGTAAACGCACCACACACATTTTAAATACGTACAATGGTCGAATCTATTGGGGGTATAATCCAATTATCTTTTTTAATACTAGCAATGTTTTTGGATGGTCAAAATGGGTGGCCTAAGTACATTAATAAGTCATTAGATGAGTTTCCTGTCTCTTGTCTTACTGTGTCAGAAGTTTCAGAAAACTACTGGAGGAGAATATGGCCTACGCAAAAGCCACTGACCTCACAAGTGGTTGATGTTTGAATAAACTACTGGGGTGTATTCATTAGTGCACACCATAGCGAACCATGTATGCTGTGCAACAGAATACTTATTGGACAAGTTCAGGTTAATCCCTCCCTGTATTGGCCGTTTGTTTACGTTTGGTTCCTAGTGAGTACACCCCGGTAGTAAATGTAATCTTCCTCCTTTTAAACCTCAGGAAATGGTCTCTCCTCACACAGGGCAGCAGAGTCGTCTTGAAATCATCTCCCAGTGCAACATCCGTTCTACTCAGCTGCGCAGGTACCACCGCCAGACCCAAGACGTTTTCCTCTCCTCCAGACCTAGTATCCGTGGCTATGGGATCGAGGCAGACTCTGAGGATGTCTGTGAGGAAGGTGAGTGCCATCCCCAAACCCACTTCACCGTCCACCTCTGAAGGCAATAGTCTTTCACCAGCTTTGAGGGGCCTTTTACCATCCTCACTACAGACACAGGACAATGTGTATGGCATTTGAAACTAGACAGTTTTAGATATTTTTACCAATGCTGTATGAGGTGAGCACCTCTTGTTCAACCTTTGAATAAATTCCTTTGAATAAATTCCCTGACTGTCCCTCCGCTGGGAGTCAGTGTCTGTTTTGTGTGCTCTGCTGAGATGGGCTGTACCAACAAGAATGACTCCGCTGTTAAAAGTTAAAGATATCAAGGTTTGGTTAGAAGATGCTATACTGAACAAAAATGCAGCAATTTCAAAGATTTTACTGAGTAACAGTTCATATAAAGAAATCAGTCAATTGAAATACATGTCATTCGGCCCTAATCTATGGATTTCATATGGCTGGGAATCACAGTAGGTTGTTGGCACCTTAATTGGGGAGGACGGGCTTGTGGTATTGGCGGAGTGGAATAAGTGGAATGGTATCAAACACGTTTTTTTTTTTGGTCACAGATTTGATGGTCACAGATACCTTAAAAAAAAAGGTAGGGGCGTGGCTCAGAAAACCAGTCAGTATCTGGTGTGACAACCATTTGCATCATGCAGTGTATCTTCTTCATATAGAGTTTATCAGGCTGTTGATTGTGGCCTGTGGAATGTTGTCCCACTCTTCACTGGCTGTGCGAAGTTGCTGAATATTGGCAGGAGCTGGAACACACTGTCGTACATGTCAATCCAGAGCATCCCAAACATGCTCAATGGGTGACAGGTCTGGTGAGTATGCAGGCCATGGAAGAACTGGGACATGTACAGCTTCCAGGAATTGTGTACAGATCCTTGTGACATGGGGCCGTGCATCATCATGCTGAAACATGATGTGATGGCGGTGGATGAATGGCACGACAATGGGCCTCAGAATCCCGTCACGGTATCTCTGTGCATTCAAATTGCCATCGATAAAATGCAATTGTGTTCGTTGTCCATAGCTTATGTCTGCCCATAACCATAGCCCCACTGCCACCATGGGGCACTCCGTTCACAATGTTGAAATCAACAAAACACTTTCCCTCACATCTGCCATCTGCCTGGTACTGTTGAAACCGGGATTCATCCGTGAAGAGCACACTTCTCCAGCATGCCAGTGGCCATTGAAGGTGAGCATTAGCCCACTGAAGTCGGTTACGATGCCCAACTGCAGTCCGGTCAAGACCCTGGTGAGGACAACGAGCACACAGGTGAGCTTCCCTGAGACGGTTTCTGACAGTTTGTGCAGAAATTGTTTGGTTGTGCAAACCCACAGTTTCATCAGCTGTCTGTGTGGCTGGTTTCAGATGATCCCACAGATGAAGAAGCTGGATCTGGAGGTCCTGGGCTTTTGTGATTACACGTGATCTGTGGTTGAGGCCGGTTGGACGTACTGACAAATTCTCTAAAACAATGTTGGAGGCGGCTTATGGTAGAGAATTTAATGTTAATTTATCTGGCAACAGCTCTGTTAGACATTCCTGCAGTCAGCATGCCAGTTGCGTGCTCCCTTAATAGCCAGGCAAATGCAAGCCTGTCTCTAATATTCGCCGGTTGTGTTCAATGATTGAAGCAAATAAATGCCTGGGCTATTTAATGGAAGTTTTACTGTATCCTTTTAACTTTATGTGTGGATTACAGAGACCAAGAGACAGGAGCTGGTCAACAATCTTCAGAGTCTGTCGGCCGGTGTGTCACGTCCTGACCAGCAGATGGAGCTAGTGTTTTAGTTTTGGTCAGGACGTGGCAGGTTTGTGTTTGTTAAATGTTGGGTTGATGATTGGGACTTCCAATTGAAGGCAGGTGTGTATAGTTGCCTTTGATTGGAAGTCCTATATAGGTGTGTGTGTTTGTCTTTGGGGTTGTGGGGAATTGTTCTGTGTTGAGCCTATGCTTTGCCAGACTGTTTGTTGGTTGTGCGTTCATTCTCATGGTTTGTTATTTTGGCATTCATTTTGATAGTTAATAAAAGTCAAGATGAGCCTGCACATACCTGCTGCGTTTTGGTCCTCTTCTCTCCAGTACGACATTTTTAAGGATGAGTACAACTTATTTTGTGACAGAATTCCCCACCAAAAAAGGACCAAGCAGCGGAAGAAGGCTGGCGAGGTAAGGGAGACCGAGAGGCACCCCCAAGAATTTTTTAGGGGGGGGCACAAGGGCTGTTTGACGGGGCAAGAGCTGCCCGCCAGTGAACAGTCGTCACCAGAGCTGCCCGCCAGTGAACAGTCGTCACCAGAGCTGCCCGCCAGTCAACAGTCGTCACCAGAGCTGCCCGCCAGTCAACAGTCGTCTCCAGAGCTGCCCGCCAGTCAACAGTCGTCACCAGAGCTGCCCGCCAGTCAACAGTCGTCACCAGAGCTGCCCGCCAGTCAACAGTCGTCACCAGAGCTGCCCGCCAGTCAACAGTCGTCACCAGAGCTGCCCGCCAGTCAACAGTCGTCACCAGAGCTGCCCGCCAGTCAACAGTCGTCACCAGAGCTGCCCGCCAGTCAACAGTCGTCACCAGAGCTGCCCGCCAGTCAACAGTCGTCACCAGAGCTGCCCGCCAGTCAACAGTCGTCACCAGAGCTGCCCGCCAGTCAACAGTCGTCACCAGAGCTGCCCGCCAGTCAACAGTCGTCAGAGCTGCCCGCCAGTCAACAGTCGCCAGAGAGGCCAGACTGCCCCCGACCTGCCGGAGTGGCCAGACTGCCCCCGACCTGCCGGAGTGGCCAGACTGCCCCCGACCTGCCGGAGTGGCCAGACTGCCCCCGACCTGCCGGAGTGGCCAGACTGCCCCCGACCTGCCGGAGTGGCCAGACTGCCCCCGACCTGCCGGAGTGGCCAGACTGCCCCCGACCTGCCGGAGTGGCCAGACTGCCCCCGACCTGCCGGAGTGGCCAGACTGCCCCCGACCTGCCGGAGTGGCCAGACTGCCCCCGACCTGCCGGAGTGGCCAGACTGCCCCCGACCTGCCGGAGTGGCCAGACTGCCCCCGACCTGCCGGAGTGGCCAGACTGCCCCCCAGCGGCCAGACTGCCCCGACTGCCCCCCAGCGGCCAGAATGCCCCGACTGTCCTGAGCGGCCAGAATGCCCCGACTGTCCCGAGCGGCCAGACTGCCCCGAGTTGCCAGACTGCCCCGACAGCCTGGAACGGCCTGCACCTGAGCCACCTCCAGGATAGGTGGGTTGGGGAGGGAGGGTGTAGCACAGTGCCGTCGTTGACGGCAGCCACCCTCCCTTCCCTCCCTTATGGTTTAGGGGTTTTTGTTGGGGTATTGGGGATTTTGTTGTTTTTCTTTTTTAGGTGCATTCCGGGGTCTGCACCTTGAGGGGGGGGGGGGGGTACTGTCACGTCCTGACCAGCAGATGGAGCTAGTGTTTTAGTTTTGGTCAGGACGTGGCAGGTTTGTTTGTAAAATATTGGGTTGATGATTGGGACTTCCAATTGAAGGCAGGTGTGTATAGTTGCCTTTGATTGGAAGTCCTATATAGGTGTGTGTTTGTCTTTGGGGTTGTGGGGAATTGTTCTGTGTTGAGCCTATGCTTTGCCAGACTGTTTGTTGGGTGGTCGTTCGTTCATTCTCATGGTTTGTTATTTTGGCATTCATTTTGATAGTTAATAAAAGTCAAGATGAGCCTGCACATACCTGCTGCGTTTTGGTCCTCTTCTCTCCAGTACGACATTTTTAAGGATGAGTACAACTTATTTTATGACACGGTGTGCGTGTGCTGCGTGCCATGCCCCTCAGTCTGGCTGAGAAGACTAAGCTGAGGTGTGTGCCATATTCTCTTCCTTGTTTGTAATTGATTATCTTAATTGTTCCAGGACACCCTTTGCTTTACATGATGCCAATGTAAAATTTGACAATAAACAAATTACACGAAAGCTACTTAAACCCTTCTCTCTCGTCATTGCTGAATCTTTAAACACCCCTTTTACAGTCAACATCTCTCCTTAGGAAACTTGCATTCAGTGACAAAGTTGGACAGTCCATCTTGAGCAGCCAGGTTCCCTGCTGTAGCCTCCTTAAGCGAGTGAGTATAACCAAGCTATCACTAGCATAAAACATGATGTTGGCAATTTCATGGCTATCATTCAGATGTAAAATCTGAGGAAAGTGCTCCAAGCCTGACGTTAATCTCTGCACAGAGATGTTGGGCATGAAAGTAACTCTGCGTCATGTGTCCACAGACTTTGTATCACATCTTGTTCGGATGTCTCTTCATCCTCAGTTCCCTGCAGTTGTGGCAGGTGGCTTTGAAGAGGCTGGGCGGCCGCTTTGGCACTGGTGTGCTCTCCTACTTTCTCTTCATCAGGACTCTTCTGCTCTTCAACGTCTTCCTCTTCTTCATCAACGGACTGTTCCTGGTCCTCCCCCAGACCATCCACCCGCCCCTTCACACCCCCAGCTCCCACAGAGTCACAGGCCTGGAGCTGTTCACCGGCACGGTAAGATGAGGGTCATGATTGGTTGGTTGGTAGATTATGTTCATCCACAAGGTTTTGACTTTGTTTAAACTCCACTTATCGTCCTAACAAAATGTGACCGATTGCATTGTTACAATTTCTGGCATGCACCAAAATCTCTGCTGTGTGCGGTGAAGTGGTTGTTGAGCCTCTACAGAGTACACCTAGTGGAGTGTAAATCCAGCATACGCCAATAAAACAACAGCTGCTGTCATACCTAGCTATGTCACAACGCAATGCCCACCCATACAAATGTAAAGCACCTGCAAAAGCACTTCTATATCAAAACACTACATCAGTGTTGTCAGTCTGTTTCTGAAACCACACCACCTCTCTTCCCTCTCAGGGTTATCTCTCTAACTCTCTAATGTTTTATGGCTACTACACCAACTCCACCATCAACACCAGTTGTAGACCTGCTGAAGCCACCGCCGGGACTGGCTGCGGCACCACCAGTGACCCACACATGATGGCCTACAACATTCCCTTAGCCTACTTCTTCACCATCGGCATAACATTCTTTATCACCGGCATCGTCCTCGTTTACAGGTTGAACAACAGGCCTCAAATCTTTTGAAGTGCTGATATAGGATCAGTTTATCGTTTTTAGGCTGCGTTCACACAGGCAGTCCAATTCTGATATTTTGTCCAATTATTGGTGAAAGATCTGATCTATTTGTTCAAAAGACCAATTACCCGCAAAATATCAGAATTGGGCTGCCTGTTTAAATACAGCCATTGATCATAATGTGAATACGACCCTGATCTATTCATTTGGAATCTCTGTTAGCCTGGTCCCAGATCTGTTTGTGCTCTATAGCCAACTGCTATGGTCCGTGTTGGTATGAAAATGCCCATAAGAGTTGGCAGGACAGATTTGTGACGTTTTCCTCTTTTGTTGGTCTTTCATGGGAATAATCAAATGTTTTCATTGTATTTGTCTTAGCATGTCCAAGTCCTTTGGGAGGAGTTTCCGTGTGTTGAAGTCTCAGGGAAACTTGGCCATAAAGGTCTTCTGCTCCTGGGATTTCAAAGTCAGTAAGAAGATGTCTGTCAGGCTGCAGTCTGAGAATATCACCACCCAGCTCAAG
Organism: Salmo salar; assembly: GCF_965601325.2. Taxonomy (NCBI): domain Eukaryota; kingdom Metazoa; phylum Chordata; class Actinopteri; order Salmoniformes; family Salmonidae; genus Salmo; species Salmo salar. Next base: position 89,834,220 of record NC_138293.1, on the reverse strand, counting down.
GTACGGTACAGGATCATGTTCATTAGGGCTCACAGTGTAAAAAAAGAAACGAAATTCTAGCCAAAAAACTCAAATAAGCATTTCTTATTAGACAAATCCAAGTAGTCCCTCCCTGTTTCAGTCTGTTTATTCCATTTTGTGCCTAATGAACACGAGCCAGGGGTTTCCAACTCCAGTGCTGAAGAGCTAACATCAACAGGTGTGCACGTTTTTGCACAAGCCCATCACTAATAGACCTTATTCAGCCAAATGTGGTCCATGATTCACTGACCATTTGTTTTAGGTGTGATGAACCATGATCATTTGCTGATCATTTGGATCAGGGATGTTAGTAATGGGCAGGAGCAAAATCCTGCGTAGACTGTAACAAACAAAATAGAACAGATCGGATAGAGGCCTGATCAAGCTCATATTCTATGCACACAGTCAGAGACTGAAGGCCACTCCCAGTCAGTCAGAGACTGAAGGCCACTCCCAGTCAGTCAGAGACTGAAGGCCACTCCCAGTCAGTCAGGGACTGAAGGCCACTCCCAGTCAGTCAGGGACTGAAGGCCACTCCCAGTCAGTCAATTTGCCTCTGATAGATCTGCATATTTACAGTATCTAAAGGACAGCTGTTCTAGCTGGTATTGAAATACACACCGGATCTAGGTCTAGGTGTTTGTGGTGTAGCGTGCCTATAGAAAGCTACATTCTTGCCCAGTGTCAACAAACAAGAATATGCATCCATTTTAAGATGTGCAAATAAGACTAAGTTAGGAACAAGGAACTACATTATGACACAGATTAAAATACTGACTGGGAAAGTTATTTTTCACAAACACTTTGGCTACTGATAAAAATGAGCTGTATTGTCGGATTGTTGGTTATTGTGTACTGTCCTTGTTAAATAAATAAATAAATAGACGGTCTCTTCGTTCTTTCCAGGAGCTGTTGTCGGAGGTGAAAGGCGGAGAGGAGGAGAAGGGCAGGCTTTCTGGGATGGCAGTGCACCTGCTAGCATGGAGCATTTCTCTGGGGAGCACCTTCTTCTGTGCACTCGGCATCCACTGCTTTGCCAAGGACATGCACCTGGTTAGTGTGTGTGTGTGGTAGGGAGGAGGGGGGGACTCGTATCACACCATAGAACGCTATGCAAATCCAGCCGCAGCTAAGCTGTTGCACCCTTTTCACACTGCTGAGCCAAGCATGAGCTGTACTGCACTGGCCTGGTTAGGCATCCTCTATAGCTGCTGGCACTGTGCTGGAGAAGACAATGTGGAAAGAAAATGGGCTATACGTACCAGCACAGTACAGTTCAGGTTTGCACAATAGGGGTATTACTGCCAGAGTTTTTTGTGGCTGCTCTCTCAAAGGTAGATGAGCCTTTACCAAGGAAAGGGAGAGCTTACTCTGTCACTGACCCACTGCTGATGTTGTCACACCAGCCCATTAGCTACCTTCCAATTTTCATACTAGCATACCACATAGAATACACTGCCCAACACTGTACATAACTTCCTTTTAAGTAGAACATTAGTGGGTGGATATTGGCAATACATAACTTCCTTCTAAGTAGTAAGTTAGTGGGTGGATATTGGAAGAGGGCTATCGCCAATTTACTTTCAAGTATTGCCACAGTTTTTGGGGGATAGGGTTTTTTCAGAGTTTGTCTCTGAGAATCAGACAGGAACGTTTTTTGTTTGTTGCAGAATTATGCTTTGGTGAGTCAACAGAGGAAATCACATTGTGAAATCAGAAAGCAGCTTAAGACATGTAGTTGCCTGCAAAACAAGACAGGGAGATGTCTCGGGGCCTACTCGAAGGGAATGCAACATTCTCAATGTTGGAGTAGGTCAGAAGCCTGGTCCCAGATCTGTGGTGTATAGCCCACTCCTATGGACTTTGTCATGCCAAATAACACAAACAGATCTGGGAGGACCAGACTATAGTCAGCGATGTAGAGCCTTACCTTAATGTCTGTCTGCACTGCAGTGTTTCTATAGCCAGGTCACAGATCTTTGTTCTGTATAGCCAACTCCTATGGTTGTACGTTTGACAATGACCATAGGAGTTGAGAAGACTGATCTGCCACCACTGCCCACCCAACTAATATTCATAGCAACAATGTTCTGAACATTGTGCCCAAAGGATAACGCCTGTAACACACCTGGTCTCTACTGTAGGCCTATGCAACACTCCTGCTATTTTGTTACACTCTCTTCTTGACAAGACAGTCCTTTGTTTAATGTTTTTCCTTCAATATGACCAGAGGAGACTTGAGGATGCAGAGGGGGAGGTCAGTTTGGTGCATGAGGCTCGTCTGCTGGCTCTGCCTGGGGTTGTGTCCTGTGGGAACCTGCTCCTCCCTGGTCTCTTCAACCTCATGTCTTGGATGGAGAACTTCAACTCGCCCACTGTATGTCTCTATGTTTCCATCTTCAGGTAAATACGACTAGAACTGTTTTCAGAGATGTTCAGTGTTTGACACATATTAGTACATTAGCATTCTGGTAACTTTCCCCAAGTTACAATATTTTTCCCAAAAATCATGGTTGAAGGATTCTGGATTTCCTGCTTATTCTGGGAATCTTCCAACTGGGCTTTCTGAAAAAACAGCTAATTTTGGTGAAAATGACAAATGTACAACCCTGGTTGTCCAACAAGTTAAGTTGGGGAATTATCTTACCAGAGCTAATGTCACAATCCAATATGAATGGAAATATGTAAATTACATGTTGCTTAGTCTATATTTACCATTCATTTTGGATTGTGACATTAATGGGCTCCCGAGTGGCGCAGCGGTCTAAGGCACTGCATCTCAGTGCTTGAGGCGTCACTACAGACACCCTGGTTCGATTCCAGGCTGTATCACAACCGGGTGTGATTGGGAGTTCCATTAGGGTGGTGCACAATTGCCCCGGGTTTGGCCGGTGTAGGCCGTCATTGAAAAGAATAATTTGTTCTTAACTGACTTACCTAGTAAATAAAGGTTACATTTTAAAACAATTTTGGGGTTGAAGCATACTGCTAGCTCTACATAACCAGTAGTGTGGAATGTGGACAAATCTTCAGTCTACAGAAAAACATCTGACGAGTGTAATGTCCCTTTTTAATTCAAAGCATGACTGACAAGCAACAAATGTTCTAAGGAGGTTGAAATGTATGCATCTTTCCCCAGTGACATTCCCATATACCGTAAATTCCGGACTATAAGCCGCAACTTTTTTCCCAGCTTTGAACCTTGCGGCTTAATATATGGATTTTTCCCGCTTTCAATTTTTTTTTCTCCAAAAAAACACATTCTGTGACGTGCTCAGTTTTTTGGCGGCATGAAGCTTTCATTAGACCAATGAAATTGCCGAACGGGTTAAGGTCAAACAACTTTTTTGTTTACTGTTTAGATTAAATCGAGCGCTCTCAAACTTCCCATCATTCTGATTACGGTAGTCATTTTGTCACCCTCATCATGGCAAAGACACGGAGAAATACATATGATGCAGCTTTCAAGTTGAAGGCGATTGATCTGGCTGTTGGAAAAGGAAATAGAGCTGCTGCACGGGAGCTTGGTCTTAATGAGTCGATGATAAGACGTTGGAAACAGCAGCGTGAGGAATTGACTCAGTGCAAAAAGACAACTAAAGCTTACTGCACATTTTTTGTTACAAGCCGTGTTTCGTTAAAGCCTGTGTAAAGTTCATTTGTTTCAATGTACCGGTAGGCAGCTGCGGCTTATTTATGTTCAAAAAAATTAATAATTTAATTCAGTGGGTGCGGCTTATATTAAGGTGCGCTTAATAGTCCGGAAATTACGGTAATCAAGTAGCACAGGGAACATTTTGTTGGCTCTTACGTGGACAGAAAGCCAATCCAACAAGTGCCTGTATCGGTACATGGTGCACAGTGGAACCCAATGGGCGGTATTCTGAATGTCTTGTGAAGTTTCGTCTTGAGATAAGTGGGGGGTTATTTCAGATGTCAAGTTAACTGGTCTGTACATGAGCCCATAACACAATCACAAGATGTTTCACACAGACACAACCATTGAGTCTTGTTTACTTTTCACTATATTAAAAAAAGAGATACCGTTTGGAAAGAAGTAGAGGGTCCTCAACCAACGTGAGTCGAGGTGAAACCTAAAAATGTGTAAACATCATTGGACAGGAAAAGGCGCAACGCTGGCTCACCATTCACAATTCTTAGTTTTATTAGGCAACTTTAAAAGATTGACGTTTCAGCTGTCAAAATAATCACAAAGGGAATGGACAAGTTTCATATAGGGCACAGGGAAGACAATTGGGGAGAACCCGCTTCAGCTGATGGTGCTAATGAGACAGTGGTGGACCATACAGGGTGGTACTCAAGGTGTGGGTTACTATGGTCAATGTCTCCACCTAGTGATGAAATACAGAAGTGGAAGACGTAAAAATCTATTGGAAAACTGGGGTAGTTTTTTTTCAACTGCAGTAGGTGAAATTGATCAAATACATGTTGAATATGTTGGGTATTGGAAAATAAACAGGGCTAAGCAAAACCAGGGATAGCAACAAAGAAACCATCAACAGCTTAGGCAAAGAGGTCTAACAACTGGTTTGGACAACAGTTAGTGAGCTAGAAACTCCCTCCATGTGTAAACCTCGAAGTAGAAATGGGAGGGTGTTGTCAATGGCCCTTCATAAAAGTATACTATACCACAGATACCATAACTTCAGAGTAATCCTTTTTAGGTGCTCCTATCAAAGTGGTTAACAGAGGCCCAATGGGGGGGGGGGGGGGGTAATAAAGCTCTCCATCCAACGGCCAAAGTAGTACAGCAGGGTCATGTTCATTAGGCATCAAACAGAAGGAAATGAACTGAAACAGAGGGACTACCTGGTCTTGTCCAATAAGAAATGCTCATATTTGCTGTACGTTGCTGTACGTTTTTAAAAAGCGTGCCCTAACAAACTCAACAAATGTTCCTTCCTCTCTAACAATATCTGGAGCCGTGTATCAAGCTTCTCAAAGTAGAAGTGCTGATCTAGGATCATCTCCTCCCAGGAAATGTAATGTTATTATTTGTGATCTGAAAGGCTAAACCAGTGCATGGATATTGTCATCTATTGCCGTAGTAACAAACCCCCCCCCCCCTCACAGTGCGACCCCAAACTGTTCAAACCTCTCTTGTTGGCAGAGAGAAAATGTTGCAGTTTTAAAGCTAATTTCCTGCAATTCTACATGTCTAATGCGTGTTCATATGATACCTGAGTGACTCAGCAAAATCAATGGGGGGCCCTGGGCACGTAATCCAGCCACGATAACTGCAAGATTTAGATAGATAACTGATTAGCCTAATTTACCTAACTGACATGTAGCTGGTTAGCCAACTTACCTACAGTGCATTCGGAAAGTATTCAGACCCCTTGACTTTTTTCACATTTGTTACGTTACAGCCTTATTCTAAAATTGATTCAGTTGTTTTTCCCCTTCTTCAATCTACACACAATACCCCATAATGACAAAGAAAAACAGGTTTCTAGAATTTGTTTGGAATGTATACAAAATGTAAACTGAAATATCAGATTTACATAAGTATTCAGAACCTTTACTGAGTACTTTGTTGAAGCGCCTTTGGCATCGATTACAGTTTTGATTCTTCTTGGGTATGACGCCAGAAGCTTGGCGCACCTGTATTTGGGGAGTTTCTCCCTTTCTTCTCTGCAGATCCTCTCAAGCTCTGTCAGGTTGGATGGGGAGCGTTGCTCTGTCAGGTCTCTCCAGAGATGTTCGATCAGGTTCAAGTCCGGGCTCTGGCTGGGCCACTCAAGGACATGGAGATGTCCCGAATCCACTCCTGCGTTGTCTTTGCTGTGTGCTTGTTGTCCTGTTGGAAAGTAAACCTTCACCCCAGTCTGAGGTCCTGAGCAGTCTTCATCAAGGATCTCTCTGTACTTTCCACCGTTCATCTTTCCACCTGTATTTGATCCTGACTAGTCCCTGCCGCTGAAAAACTTTCCCACAGCATGATGCTGCCACCACCATACTTCACCGTAGGGATGGTGCCTGGTTTCCTCCAGACGTGAAACTTGGCATTCAGGCCAAAGAGTTCACTCTTGGTTTCTTCAGACCAGAGAATGTTGTTTCTCATGGTCTGAGAGCCTTTTGGCAGACTCCCAGCGAACTGTCATGTGCCTTTTTACTGAGGAATGGCTTCCGTCTGGCCTCTCTACCATAAAGGCCTGATTGGTGGAGTGCTGGAGCGATGGTTGTCCTTCTGGAAGGTTTTCCCATCTCCACAGAAGAACTCCAAACTTCTTCCATTTAAGAATGATGGAGGCCACTGTGTTAATGGGGACCTTCAATGCTGCAGACATTTTTTGGTACCCTTCCCCAGATCTGTTCCTCGACACAATCCTGTCTCGGAGCTCTACGGACAATTCCTTTGACCTCATGGCTTGGTTTTTGCTCTGACATGCACTGTCAACTGTGGGACCTTATATAGACTGGTGTGTGCCTTTAACACAGGTGGACTCCAATCAAGTTTTAGAAACATCTCAAGGATGATCAATGTAAACAGGAAGCAACTGAGCTCAATTTCGAATAGAAATTTCTTATGTAAAAACTTGTTTTCACTTTGTCATTATGGGGTATTGTGTGTTAATTGATGAGTTTTATTTATTTAATACATTTTTAGAATAAGGCTGTAACAAAATTTGTAAAAGGTCAAGGGGTCTGAATAATTTCTGAACATAAGAAAACTGCCCATGTACTTACACATTTTGAAATTGCACCTTGTGCATTTTATTATAACTCAACAGCAGCAAGTTGAAAGCCTGACTAAGTTCCCCCCAAAAAAGTCAGGACCCGCTGTGTGTATTGACCCGTTCTGGGTCCGGATCCGGACCACAGTCCTCCATTTGAGTATGGCTGGGATAAACTGACCCTAAGCACTCTTACTCTGAGACACTTGATACTGTACATCCTGTTTTTATACAGGAACTTACTGCTGAAGGTGAGCATTCTTGGAGTACTGTGCTACCATTGGCTGGGGAAAATTGCAGCTGAACCAGAGCAACATGGTCTGCAGGAAAGACACCTGATTCTTGTCACCATGATGTCTGTCATAAAACAACATGTCACCTTCAAATGAAGGTCCCCTTTCATGGAAACATTAGTAGCTAAGAATTTATTGCCCAAATTAGTAGTAGTAGGGGACAGTTCTAAATTGATTAGGGGGGCTGGTCCAACTCATGGTGTCATACAAAAAATGTACCTCCCTCCTCAGCTTAACTACTTCCACATGACCCTCCCCTTTTCACTGTAAAATAAATTGCACACCCTCCCCCCTCATAGAATTAACTCAAAATAATGTTTACGACCACAAATAACTAACTGTAGCAACCCTGTGTTTATAAACATGGATATCAATTTTGCCACTTCGGCATGCTTTTGTGGCACGATTGATGCCATGCAGGTTGAGGGTTGGCCGACCACTACGGAGGAGCTCACTCTCCCTGCCTGTTTCATTACACTACAATCAGAGCCGGATGCAGACAATGATCAGCTAGGGGGAAATCAGATTTAACATTTTAATGCCATATGTATAATGCACCACACAACCAATAAACAAAGCATACCAATTTCATGCACTTCAATATCATGATTTGCATTTTCAGCACCACAACAAATAGACTGACAATCTTGACCAACTGGAAATACATCCCTCCCTACCTTGTAGGCCTACCCAGTATTGAAGGCTTGTGTTGACAATCTCCGACTGTCATTAAACTGTCATTTTGGTGTTTTGTAACAGATGCCTCTCTGTTTGTCAAATGGCCGCTGCACAGTTTGGATTGATCTATTTTTTTATTTGTCACAAGTCCTCAACTGGCAGCTTCATTAAATAGTACCCGCAAAACATTAGTCTCAACGTCAACGGTGAAGAGACGACTCCTGGGTGCTGGCCTTCTAGGCGGAGTTCCTCTGTCCAGTGTCTGTGTTCTTTTGCCCATCTTAATCTTTTTTTATTGGCCAGTCTGAGATATGGCTTTTTCTTTGCAACACTGCCTAGAAGGCCAGCATCCCGGAGTCGCCTCTTCACGGTTGACATTGAGACTGGTGTTTTGCGGGTACTATTTAATGAAACTGCCAGTTGAGGACTTGTGAGGTGTCTGTTTCTCAAACTAGACACTCTAATGTACTTGTCCTCTTGCTCAGTTGTGCACCGTGGCCTCCCACTCTTTCTATTCTGGTTAGTGCCAGTTTGCACTGTTCTGTGAAGGGAGTAGTACACAGCGTTGTACGAGATCTCCAGTTTCTTGGCAATATCTCACATGGAATAGCCGTCCTTTCTCAGAACAAGAACAGACTGACAAGTTTCTGTCACGTCCTGACCATAGAGAGTCCTTATTTTCTATGGTGGAGTAGGTCAGGGCGTGACTGGGGGGTTGATCTAGTTTATTTATTTCTATGTGGGGTTCTAGGTTATATTTTCTATGTTGGCGATTTGTATGATTCCCAATTAGAGGCAGCTGGTTATCGTTGTCTCTAACTGTGGATCATACTTAAGTAGAATTTTTTCCCACTTGTGGGTTATGGGATATTGTTTATGTGTAGTTGCATTGTCGTCACGTTTCATTTATTCTTTATTCTTTTTGTATTTTGCTTAGTTTCACTTTCTAATAAAAGATGTGGAACGCTACTCACGCTGCGCCTTGGTCCGTCTATACACACGAACGTGACAGAATATCCCATCAAACCAGGACCAAGCAGCGTGACCAGGAGGAGCAGGGATCCTGGGCACGGGAGAGAAGAGAGTGGAGGACTTCCCGGACGTGGGAGGAGATCATGGCAGGAGACAAGAGCCCGCCATGGAAGCAGGCGGAGGCAGCGAAGGAGGATCAATGACGACTCCGGGGTTCGCAACCACGAAAGAAGCCCGAGAGACAGCCCGAAAAAGTTTTTTTGGGGGGGCACATGGAGTGGTCGGTGGAGCCGAGGAGTGAAACACACGGTGTCTCCAGTGCGCATCCACAGCCCGATGCGTTCTGTGCCAGCTCCTCGCACTTGCCTTGCGAAAGTGGGCATCTGTCCAGGACGGGTGGTGCCAGCTCAGCGCGCCTGGTCTCCAGTGCGCCTCCTCGGTCCAGGATATCCTGGACCCCACTGCGCCTTCACAGCCCAGTGCGTCCTGTGTTAGCTCCCCGCACTTGCCGTGCGAAGGTGGTCATTTGTCCAGGACGCATTGTGCCAGCTCTACGCTCCAGACCTCTAGTGCGCCTCCACGGTCCAGTATATCCTGTGCCTCCTCCTTGCATTCTCCCTGAAGTGCGTGTCCTCAGTCAGGTACGTCCTGTGCCTGCTCCCCGCACTTGCCCTGAAGTGCGTGTCACCAGTTTGGCGCCACCTGTGCCAGTTCCACGCACTAGGCCTCCAGTGCGCCTTCCCAGTCAGGTACGTCCTGTGCCTGCTCCCCGCACTCGCCCTTAGGTGCATGTTACCAGTCTGGCGCCACCTGTGCCGGCCCCAGGCATCAGGCCTCCAGTGCGCCTTCCCGTTCCAGAGCTTCAGGCGACAGTTCCCAGTCCAGAGCTTCTGGCGACGGTTCCCAGTCCAGAGCTTCCGGCGACGGTTCCCAGTCCAGAGCTTCCGGCGACGGTTCCCAGTCCAGAGCTTCCGGCGACGGTTCCCAGTCCAGAGCTTCCGGCGACGGTTCCCAGTCCAGAGCTTCCGGCGACGGTTCCCAGTCCAGAGCTTCCGGCGACGGTTCCCAGTCCAGAGCTTCCGGCGACGGTTCCCAGTCCAGAGCTTCCGGCGACGGTTCCCAGTCCAGAGCTTCCGGCGACGGTTCCCAGTCCAGAGCTTCCGGCGACGGTTTCCGGCACAGAACGTGACAGTTTCAGAAGAAAGTTCTTTGTTTCTGGCCATTTTGAGCCTGTAATCGATTTCACAAATGCTGATGCTCCAGATACTCAACTAGTCTAAAGGCGGCCTGTTTTATTGCTTCTTTAATCAGATCAACAGTTTTCAGCTGTCCTAGCACAATTGCAAAAGGGTTTTCTAATGATCAATTAGCCCTTTAAAATGATAAACTTGGATTAGCTAACGCAACGTGCCGTTGGAACACAGGAGTGATGGCTGCTGATAATGGGCCTCTGTACGCCTATGTAGATATTCCATAAAAAATCTGCCGTTTCCAGCTACAATAGTCATTTACAACATTAACAATGTCTACACAGAAACACACATTTCTAAATGACCCCGACTTTTGAACGGTAGTGTGTGTGATACATATGTATGTATATGTATATGTATGTATATGTATATGTATATGTATGTATATGTGTATATGTATATGTATATATATATGTGTATGTATATATGTATATATATATATGTGTATGTATATATGTATATGTATGTATATATGTGTATGTATATATGTATATGTATGTATATATGTGTATATATATATGTATATGTATATGTATATATGTATGTATATATGTATATATATGTATGTGTATATGTATATGTATATGTGTGTGTGTACACACAGTACATGGATTTTTAAGTGACCGGTATTGCACAATAAAGTCGGTGACTTATTTTCCATTGTGGTCCCTATTTTTAACAAATACATATACAATTACATAGATACAGACACATTACATAGATACTGTCACGTCCTGGCCAGTATAAGGGTTAATTGTTATTGTAGTTTGGTCAGGACGTGGCAGAGGGTATTTGTTTTATGTGGTTCAGGGTGGTGTGTTAGTTAGGAGGGCGTTTGATTTATTATGTCCGGGTTTTGAGTTATGGTCTATGTTTATGTATTTCTATGTGTAGTCTAGTAAGTGTGTTTCTATGTTGAGTTAATTGGGGTGGACTTCCAATTGAAGGCAGCTGTTTGGTGTTGCCTTTGATTGGAAGTCCTATATTAGTTGGGTGTGTTTGTCTTGTATTGGTGGGAGATTGTTCTTGGATTGCTGTGTTGCCTTCAAGACTGTTATTGTGTCATTCATCGGGTTGTTATTTTTGTATACGTGTTTGTTTGGTTTTTTCCTTCTTTTCCCGTAAATAAAGAGGATGAGTATACACATACCTGCTGCGTTTTGGTCCTCCATTTCTAACGACACCCGTGACAGAATCTCCCACCAACTAAAGACCAAGCAGCAGAAGAAAAGGGACTTCGAGTTGGACTGGCGGGAGAGATGGACCTGGGAGGAAGTTCTGGACGGGGCTGGAACTTGGCACCAGGCTGGGGATTATCGCCTCCCGCAGTGGGAAATTGAGGCAGCCAAGGCAGAGAGGCGGAGGTACGAGGCCTTGGACGCGCAGAGGGAGAAGCATGAGAGGCACACGGGTAGTTTGGCTAGGCCTAGGAAGAGCTGGAAGCCAGCTACCCGTTATATGGAGGAGCGTATGAGGTGGAGAGCGCCATGTTTCGCTGAGGAGCGCACTATCTCACCCATACGCACGCACAGTCCGGTGCGCGTAATTCCAGCCCCTCGCAGGTGCTGTGCTAGAGCGGGCATCCAGCCTGGTAGGAGGATGCCTGCGCAGCGCATCTGGTTGCCGGTACGCCTCCGAGGACCAGGCTACCCAACTCCCGCTCTACGCACGGCTACCATCAGGCCCCTGCACAACCCAGTCCGCCCTGTACAGGCATCCCGCTCGTGCAGGGCTACTAGTTCCATCCATCCAGGACGGGTTGTGCAGGAGGTAAGATCAAGACCGCCTGTGCGCTTCCATAGCCCTGGGTTTCCAGCTCCTGTCTCTCGTGCGGACCCGGAAGTGCGTCAACCCAGTCCGACTCGTCCTGTTCCCGCTCCCCGCACTAGCCTGGAGGTGTGTGTTCCCAATCTGGTACGCCCAGTACCAGCACCACGCACCAGGCTTCAAGTGCGTAAACCCAGCCTCGCCAGTCAACAGTCACCAGAGCTGCCCGCCAGTCAACAGTCACCAGAGCTGCCCGCCAGTCAACAGTCACCAGAGCTGCCCGCCAGTCAACAGTCACCAGAGCTGCCCGCCAGTCAACAGTCACCAGAGCTGCCCGCCAGTCAACAGTCACCAGAGCTGCCCAGACTGCCCCGAACTGCCGGCGCGGCCAGACTGCCCCGAGCTGCCGGAGCGGCCAGACTGCCCCGAGCTGCCGGAGCGGCCAGACTGCCCCGAGCGGCCGGAGCGGCCCGACTGCCCCGAGCGGCCAGAACCGGAGCCACCTCCTGATATAGGTGGGTTGGGGAGGGGGGGTGTAGCACAGTGCCGTCGTTGACGGCAGCCACCCTCCCTTCCCTCCCTTTTAGTAGAGGGGAAATTTGGTTTTGTTGTTTGGGGTTGTGTTTTTTTTTTGTTTTTAGTTTTTTAAGGTGCTTCCGGGGTTAGCACCTTTAAGGGGGGGGGGGTACTGTCACGTCCTGGCCAGTATAAGGGTTAATTGTTGTAGTTTGGTCAGGACGTGGCAGAGGGTATTTGTTTTATGTGGTTCAGGGTGGTGTGTTAGTTAGGAGGGCGTTTGATTTATTATGTCCGGGTTTTGAGTTATGGTTTATGTATTTCTATGTGTAGTCTAGTGAGTGTGTTTCTATGTTGAGTTAATTGGGGTGGACTTCCAATTGAAGGCAGCTGTTTGGTGTTGCCTTTGATTGGAAGTCCTATATTAGTTGGGTGTGTTTGTCTTGTATTTGTGGGAGATTGTTTTTGCATTGCGTGTTTTTGTGAGCCTGCAAAACTGTCATTTGTCGTGCTTATTGTTTTTTTGTTTTTCGTGGTCAACATTCTTTAATAAATTAAGAAAATGAACATCAACTCTACTGCGTATTGGTCCACACTTTCAGACGACGATTTCGCTATATCATCGGATGATGAAGAAACTCGTGACAGATACAGACACATTAGAGACAACAAAATGCTTGACATCCATGTGAGTATGAGGGGGGAGTTTAAGTGCAATTGTTACAAGCTTGTTTTGGCTGGTCTGTAGCTTGTTCTTTAGATGTTTGGGACTGCTGGTGAACCATGATGTGCAGGCATAATCAAAGTTACACTGGACTAGCGCACTTGCCAGAGTCTTTATGGTGTCTAGCCAGGTTTCCATCCAATTGGCAACAGATTTTCATGTTAATATTCTAAAATCTGCATCAAAACTATATGCTCAGTTGTGTTTCCATCAAATGTTACTTTTGCAGTTAAATTCCCATGTACCGAATAAAAAATAAAGTGAAAGGGGTTTCCATGGCATTTTCATCTCTAGGCCTACTGATGGCTGTGTCACAAAGTATGCGTAGCTGTAGCGAATGTACCCACTCTAGTACTGGCACATGCACTGTAGCCAGCAGCTCACAGATACAGTGGGGGCATAACCTACTACATGATGAGATTTCTTATATTTGTCAAACATCAGCCAATCATCATATCACCAGAATAAGACCCTCGATATTTATTGAAAGGAGCATCAAGCTCATCACTGTGCACTTTCACCACCCTGTGAAGTTCCTCATAACTTATTTCATCTGTATCCTAATAAACAGCATGCTTTCCCATGACGCCGTGACATTTTTATCCAACATGTACTTTACTTGCATAAAAAGGTAGGATGGAAACCTGGTTAATGTCAAGCCATTTTGAGGATGCTGGAATGATATTCTGGACAAACGTGCGCAGACCTACAGGAGAGTTTAGAAGTAGCCTAATCAGATTAAAACATTGACTGGGTGTGTTAATTCCACATATAAAAGGTAATGCATGTTAAAAGTAAAATTATAAATATTTAGGCTACATTAAAGCGTTGGTTCTTTATGTAGATTGATGAGGGGGAAAAACAATTTAATCAATTTTAGAATAAAGCTGTAACGTATCAAAATGTGGAAAAGGGGAAGGGGTCTGAAGACTTTCCGAATGCACTGTAGGTGTGTGAGGAATAGTAGCTTGGATTGCAGAGGCAGAGCGCACATGAAGCTTTCCTGAATAACTGAGCATGCCAGGAGAATACTGTATGTGGCCACATTTTATAATAGGACGACTTGGGAGAATGATGATCTGCAACAGATAACACATCTCAGTATCAGAAGTAAAAATACAGCCAGACTAGCCTACTACTGTGCATTTCTAGACCTTATAGACGGTCCAGAGTAGACCCACAACTGATCCAAATGGAATTAAACATTCAAATCACAGGGCTTTTGCACCATTATTCAAGTTACTGTACATATTCACTGCAGCCTAGAGTAGAATGTTGTACTCACTTGAAAACAATAATGCAATTATTAATTGAGGTGTTGTAGTCTAGGTGGGATCATTCTATTGTCCCTTAATAACAAGATCAATAGGTGAGCTTTTTGACCTGTGTGTTTCATGGCTTAACTGTTCTTTCACGCGCAATGATGCACCAGGCCTCTCTGCTGCCTATCAGCTGTTCCTTTTTGTTCTTCTGGATTCATATTTAAAATGTATGCAGCTTTCAATGCTTTTGTAACCGATGTGAAATGGCTAGTTAGTTAGCGGTGGTGCTCTGCAAGGGCCGTGGCTTTTGTGGCGCGATGGGTAACGATGCTTCGTGGCTGTCAGTTGTCGATGTGTGCAGAGGGTCCCTGGTTCGAGGCGAGAAGTGGGACGGAAGCTATACTGTTACACTTTTATGTGTGGTATGATTGACTATTGCAGATATGGACATACGATCCAACTACAACTATTGTCACTGAATGGCGGATAGAGCTCAGAAAAGCATAGTGCATAAGGGAAGTACCAAAACTCCTTGATATAGGGGAGGCTCATCTGCTTGCATGAGGACATTTGGCAAGGTTGGAAGAAATGATATTATAAAACCTGCAAAAGACCAAAATGTAAATCAGTGAAAAATACTCCCTACCCTCCCCTGTGTACATAAAAAAACTCCCTACCCTCCCCTGTTCCCAATACAAAATGTACATAAAAAACTCCCTACCCTCCCCTGTTCCCAATACAAAATGTACATAAAAAACTCCCTACCCTCCCCTGTTCCCAATACAAAATGTACATAAAAAATTCCCTACCCTCCCCTGTTCTCAATACAAAATGTACATAAAAAACTCCCTACCCTCCCCTGTTCCCAATACAAAATGTACATAAAAAACTCCCTACCCTCCCCTGTTCCCAATACAAAATGTACATAAAAAAACTCCCTACCCTCCCCTGTGTACATAAAAAACTACCTACCCTCCCCTGTGCCCAATACAAAATGTACATAAAAAACTCCCTACCCTCCCCTGTGCCCAATACAAAGTATATATAAAAAACATACTACCCTCCCCTGTGCCCAATAAAAAAATATACACAACCCTCCCCAAAGCACTTAAAAAAAAAAAAATTGTTGGAAAACCCTCCCTTATTTTGGACCACCCCCACATACACACCTCCTAATGTAGGCCTTGCAAGTGAAGCAATTTTGCTGTCCCACAAAATGAGTTCCCATATTTGGGATAGTATAGACTCTTTCAGATGACAATTAGTCTGTTAATGAGCTCCCACCACAGTTGTTGTAATGTAACTTTTGGCTTTGGTATCTTGGTCTGTCTCTACAGTGCTGGGAGAGCTTTGTTGGTCAGGAGCTGTATCGTTTCCTGCTCGTGGATTTCATATTCACGGCAACACAGTCTTTGGAGAATTTATTTGGAAGTAAGTGTTTTGTGGTAATAATTCCTGTAAGATGTACTGATACTCCTGTCTGTATCCCCATGTTGTGGAGATTTGTTTGTGTTAACCTACAGTACCAGTCAAAAATTTGGAGACGCCTACTACTTTGGAAACGTTTTTCTTTATTTTTACTATTTTCTACATTGTACAATAAGAGTGAAGCCATCAAAACTATGCAATAACACATATGGAATCATGTAGTAACCAAAGAAATGATAAATCTAAATATATTGGAGATTCTTCAAAGTAGCCACCCTTTGCCTTGATGACAGCTTTGCACACTCTTGGCATTCTATATGTAGTCACCTGGAATGCAAAAACCATCAAGTGCTATGATGAAACTGGCTCTCATGAGGACCGCCACAGGAATGGAAGACCCAGAGTTACCTCTGCTGCAGAGGATAAGTTCGTTAGAGTTACCAGCCTCAGAAATTGCAGTCCAAATAAATGCTTCAGAGAGTTCAAGTAACAGACACATCTCAACATCAACTGTTCAGAGGAGACTGTGTGAATCAGGCCTTCATGGTCAAATTTCTGCGAAGAATCCACTACGAAAGGAAACCAATAAGAAGAAGAGACTTACTTGGGCCAAGAAACACGAGCAATGGACGTTAGACTGGTGTAAATCTGTCTTTTTGTCTGAGGAGTCCAAATGTTGAGATTTTTGGTTCCAACCGCCGTGTTTTTGTGAGACGCAGAGTAGGTTAACGGATGATCTCCGCATGTGTGGTTCCCACCGTGAAGCATGAAGGAGGAGGTGTGGGGGTGCTTTGCTGGTGACACTGTCAGTGATTTATTTAGAATTCAAGGCACACTTAAACAGCATTGCTACCACAGCATTCTGCAGCGATATGCTATCCCATCTAGTTTACGCTTAGTGGGACAATGACCCAACACACCTCTAGGCTGTGTCTATTTGGCCAAGGAGGAGAATGATGGAGTGCTGCATCAGATGACCTGGCCTCTACAATCACCCGACCTCAACCCAATTGACATGGTTTGGGATGAGTTGGACCGTGGAGTGAAGGAAAAGCAGCCAACAAGTGCTCAGCATATGTGGGAACACCTTCAATACTGTTGGAAAAGCATTCCAGGTGAAGCTGGTTGAGAGAATACCAAGAGTGTGCAAAGCTGTCATGGCGAAGGGTGACTGCTTTGAAGAATCTAAAACACTTTTTTGATTACTGTATGATTCCATATGTGTTATTTCATAGTTATGGCTTCACTATTATTCTACAATGTAGAAAATTTGTAAAAATAAAGAAAAAACCTTGAATGAGTAGGTTTAGAATGAGTGTGTCCAAACTTTTGACTGGTACTGTGTATTCTACTATTTTCATATTCGCTCTACTTGCTTTTTGGAGATTCTATCTGGACATATTTGAGTGACTGACCAGCTGAGCATGTTTTGAAGATGTTTGTGTTGATAATTCATGTGCGATGTAACTGGTATTCTATTTTCACTGTGCTTGACATGCTCTCTGGGTCATTTCTGAGGAAGTCGGAAGTGAAGTTGTGAGTGCCAGAACTGCTTGAGCTTGTTTGTTTGTTTGTTTGTTTCATATTCACTGTGAGATGTAGTGACACTACTATTTTAATGTTGACTGTGCTCTACAGTCTTTTGAAGGATGGTTCAAGAGTCCATTACCTTCATTAGTCAGACAGCTAAACAGTAACCAATACAGGTTTTGTAATATTTGTATGTGATTGTATTTCTGTTCTTGTCATATTTGCAGACATTCTGTATAGTATGTTCAAGTTGTAACTGCCAAAGTGTATTTGTGAAATGGAAATTGTAAATAAGTATACCTTTTTTATAGAAGTTGTGCGTGGCAGACCTGCTGAACATGTTGTTTTAGAATTCCTGTAAAATGTACTGATACTCCACTCTGTTTCCCCCCCATAGGCTGTTTGCTCAAGGAGTGCTGAGGAGAAGGAGGAAGCCAGTGTTTGATATCGCCCGTAACGTACTCGAGCTCATCTATGGGCAAACCCTCACCTGGTAAAATGCCTGTTCGCATGCCATGAGTCGTCTCACCTCGTATCTCTGTGACATAATTGTTTTTGTCATGCTACGTTAGATGCTGCGGGTGCCGTCAGACCTGGGTCGTCTCTCTTTCTTTTGATGATAATGTCATTGAGGTTTCTGTGGTATTTATGTCTCCTTCTCTGTCATTTTTCCCACAGGCTAGGCGTGCTCTTCACTCCTTTACTCCCAGCTGTGCAGATCCTCAAGCTGTTGTTGTTGTTCCATATGAAAAAGGTAGGTAGGTCCCAGCTCAGAGCTCCACCAATGTAACCATTACACAGTAAAGGTAGGCCCCAGCTCAGAGCTCCACCAATGTAACCATTACACAGTAAAGGTAGGCCCCAGCTCAGAGCTCAACCAGTGTGACTATTTCAGTGACAGTGGTACACTCCTCAAAAGAGGTCAAACTATCATGTCTAAACTCTGCACTTGTCATAACCAGAGGCCCAAAAAGTGTTGACAAACGATTAGGTAAGTAAAGGTCCCATCCAGAAACTTAAGGTCCCCAACTTAATTCCCACCCGTTCATGCTCTGTGTGCATGTCTTCTTTCACCTTGTTCACTTTGGCCCGAGCCACTTCCTTCAATTGAAAATGAACAGGATCCGCCATTTTGTTGCCAGCTATCGCACTCAGTGGAAACCTCAGCGCTGTTAGACTCATTAGTCTTTCTTCTTTTGTTGCTGTTCACCCTCCTCAGAGCAGTCTACTGGTGAACTCTCTTGTTGCTTTTCTCCCTCAGAGCAGCATACTGGTGAGCTGCCAGGCACCCAGGAAGCCGTGGAGAGCCAGTCAGATGAGCACCCTCTTCATCTCTCTGCTGTGTTTCCCCTCCTTCCTCGGGGCCACCGTGTCTGTGACCTACACCATATGGACGTGAGTCTGTCCAACACACACACACACACAAACGCTGTCTGACACACACACACACACAAATATATCAACCTATACCAATGTAGGCGCACGTATGAATGCATACAGTACATGCACCTTTTCTCTTTTGAGTCTATGTTGCTATGTTTCTCAAACATATTTTTTTATGATGAAGTGTGAGTAAGTTACCATAGTTCTATTAGGGATATAATTTCTGAACTGAACATTTTCAAAAATGGCTGGAAGTCACCTTTTAAAATGTAACATCCCTTCAAAAGTACGCATCTCTGGAATTGTGCTGGGAAGGACAACATGAACAGAAAATATATTTGAGCCAGAACAGTACGCTTCAGGTTGACACTGCAGTATGAAAAGGATGTTGTGGTCCAAATGTTGCTTCCACTCTTCCCTTCTCCCCCCCATAGGATTAAGCCCTCCTCTGGCTGTGGTCCTTTCAGGAACCTCCCCTTCATGTTCCACTCAGGCAAACAGTGGGCCCAGGAGCTGAAGAGTACCAACCCCAAGCTGGCCTGGCTCAACTGGGTACACAGCTGCTTGGTGGAGAACCCCCTCTTCCTGTTCCTGATGGGAGGTGTCTTTCTGTGAGTCAGCATCCAACAAGGACATTCTTTGGACTGCTCTGGATATTTCTTGTTATGTGCCGTTTGGCTGACACTATTATGCAAAGCCACTAACAGTACAGTGTATGTTTTAAGTATGTTACGTTCACCTACCTGGCAGTTCATTTTTCCTCTCTTTTTTTTCAGAATGGCCATTTACATTCACACCCAAATTTTAGACGGCCAAAGGAAACTAATCAGTCTGCTACAGGTGCAAATAGAAAATGTGTGTGTGTGTGTGTGTGTGTGTAGACAAAAAACTTCTGTTTCATTAAATATTCTTACAAAGATTATTGTGATCTGTGTGTTGGTGGTTACTCATCTGTTCTTTCTCATCACCAGGAGGGGAAGGACAAGAAGTTCTTAATTACTAGACTGCAGGCCATCCATGAGGAGAGGCAGTACCCACTGTCCCCTTCCGCCTGGCCTCAGCCACAGGGCAGTGAGGTGAGTGACCCTGACTGTGCCGTGTTCATTAGCGTACGCAACGGAAAATGTTCAGCAACAGAAAATTTAAATGTTCAGCAACAGAAAATGAAGTCCAGGTAGGCCCTCCCTGTTTGTGTGCTTTCTTCTGTTTGGTACCTAATGAACATGGCCCTGAACATGGCCCTGTTGTATGACCTCCAAGAGCTGCTGCTATGATTAGTCTGTACCAAAACCATGATGTTGTCTTCTGACAGATCTGTCTTGTCCTGCAAACACAGATTCAGGTTGATATGTTAGTCTAAACAGATTCAGGTCATTGTGTTAGTCTAAACAGATTCAGGTTGATGTGTTAGTCTAAACAGATTCAGGTTGATATGTTAGTCTAAACAGATTCAGGTTGATATGTTAGTCTAAACAGATTCAGGTTGATATGTTAGTCTAAACAGATTCAGGTTGATATGTTAGTCTAAACAGATTCAGGTTGATATGTTAGTCTAAACAGATTCAGGTTGATGTGTTAGTCTAAACAGATTCAGGTTGATGTGTTAGTCTAAACAGATTCAGGTTGATATGTTAGTCTAAACAGATTCAGGTTGATATGTTAGTCTAAACAGATTCAGGTTGATGTGTTAGTCTAAACAGATTCAGGTTGATATGTTAGTCTAAACAGATTCAGGTTGATATGTTAGTCTAAACAGATTCAGGTTGATATGTTAGTCTAAACAGATTCAGGTTGATATGTTAGTCTAAACAGATTCAGGTTGATGTGTTAGTCTAAACAGATTCAGGTTGATATGTTAGTCTAAACAGATTCAGGTTGATATGTTAGTCTAAACAGATTCAGGTTGATGTGTTAGTCTAAACAGATTCAGGTTGATGTGTTAGTCTAAACAGATTCAGGTTGATGTGTTAGTCTAAACAGATTCAGGTTGATATGTTAGTCTAAACAGATTCAGGTTGATATGTTAGTCTAAACAGATTCAGGTTGATATGTTAGTCTAAACAGATTCAGGTTGATGTGTTAGTCTAAACAGATTCAGGTTGATGTGTTAGTCTAAACAGATTCAGGTTGATGTGTTAGTCTAAACAGATTCAGGTTGATGTGTTAGTCTAAACAGATTCAGGTTGATGTGTTAGTCTAAACAGATTCAGGTTGATGTGTTAGTCTAAACAGATTCAGGTTGATGTGTTAGTCTAAACAGATTCAGGTTGATGTGTTAGTCTAAACAGATTCAGGTCATTTGTGGAGTTTTCTGTTAAATATTACATCAGTTTTCCTTATGTCATTTCAGGTTTAATATGTTTTAATGGAAGATTCAATTATTCCAGAGTATTCATTGGATGCTGTATGTTGAACTTTGGACTCCCATCACATCAAGGATATTTGGCTGCTATCAACCAGTCAAAGTGAACTCAAAGTGGAGTGATGTGTGTGGTGAAGGACACTGAGCCATTTCTTGTAGAATGTAATTAAGACTGATATATGTTCAAGACTATCGGAATGTAAAGTAACTGAGACTGATATGTATACAAGACTATCGGAATGTAAAGTAACTGAGACTGATATGTATTCAAGACCATCGGAATGTAAAGTAACTGTGACTGATATGTATTCAAGACCATCAGAATGTAAAGTAACTCGAGACTGATATGTATTCAAGACCATCCAAGGTGTGTTTTGTACTAGTATGGTATTTCCAATGTGGGCCATAAATGGCTAATTGCCTTTTGTGAATATATTTTTAAAAATATATTTATTGTATCTGGGCTGCCTGTCACCGCTTTCAAGCTTCGATGTACACTGAACAAAAATATAAATGCAACATGCAACAATTTCAACGATTTTACTGAGTTACAGTTCATATAAGGAAATCACTCAACTGAAATAAATTCATTAGGCCTAATCTATGAATTTCACATGACTGGGCAGGGGCACAGTCATGGGTAGGCCTGGGACGGCATAGGTTCACCCACTTGGGAGCCAGACCCAGCCAATAGGAATGAGTTTTTCCCCACAAAAGGGTCTTAGTACAGACATAAATACTCCTCAGTTTCATCAGCTGACCAGGTGGCTGGTTTCAAACGATCCCGCAGGTGAAGAAGCCGGATGTGGAGGTCCTGGGCTGGTGTGGTTACACGTGTTCTGCGGTTGTGAGGCCGGTTGGACATATTGCCAAATTCTCTAAAACCATGTTGGAGGAGGGCTTATCAAATCAAATGTTATTAGTCACATGCACCAAATACAACAATGCAGTTTAAAAAAATATATTAAAAAAAAAATACAAAGAAGAAATAAAAAGTAACAAGTAATTAAAGAGCAGCAGTACAATAACAATTTGGTAGAGAAATTAACATTACATTCTCTAGCAACAACTCTGGTTTACATTCCTTCAGTCAGCATGCCAATTGCACGCTCCCGCAAAACTTAAGACATCTGTTGCATTGTGTTTGACAAAACTGCACATTTTAGTGTTGCCTTTTATAGTCCCCAGCACAAGGTGCACCTGTGTAATGATCATGCTGTATAATCAGCTTCTTGATATGCCACACCTGTCAGGTGGATGGATTATCTTGGCAAAGGAGAAATGCTCACAAGGATGTTAACAAATTTGTACTCAAAATTAGCTGTTTGTGGATATGGAACATTTCTGGGATCTTTTATTTTGGCTCATGAAACATGGGACCAATAGTTTACATGTTGCGTTTATATTTTTCTTCAGTATACTATATTATGTTGGTTGTATTTTTCTTCTTTGTACTCAGTTAATATTAAATTGGCACTGTCTATGCATTTCATTTAATACATTTGTCTTACTGACATGTCACCTAACATTACTGACATGTCAAATCAAAGTTTATTTGTCGCATGCGCCGAATACATCAGTTGTAGACCGAACCGTGAAATGCTTACTTACAAGCCCTTAACCAACAATGCAGTTCAAGAAGAGTTAAGAAAATATTTACCAAATATACAAAAGTAAAAAATAATAAAAAGTAACACAATAAAATGACAATAACGAGGCTATATACAGGGGGTATCGGTACAGAGTCAGTGTGTAGGTGTACAGGTTAGAGGTAATTTGTACATGTAGGTAGGGGTGAAGTGACTATGCATAGATAATAAACAGAGAGTAGCAGCAGTGTACAAAACAAATGGAGGGGGGTGTCAATGTAATAGTCCGGTGGCCATTTTGATTAATTGTTCAGCAGTCTTATGGCTTGGGGGTAAAAGCTGTTAAGGAGCCTTCTGGTCTCTGACAATTTTATGGGCTTTCCTCTGACACCGCCTATTATATAGGTCCTGGATTGCAGGAAGCTTGTCCCCAGTGTTGTACTGGGCCGTACGCACTACCCTCTGTAGCGCCTTACGGTCAGATGCCGAGCAGTTGCCATAGCAGGCGGTGATGCAACCGGTCAGGATGCTCTTGATGGTGCAGCTGTAGAACCATTTGAGGATCTGGGGACCCATGCCAAATCTTTTCAGTCTCCTGAGGGGGAATAGGTTTTGTCGTTCCCTCTTCACGACTCTCTTGGTGTGTTTTGACCATGATATATCGTTGGTGATGTGGACACCAAGGAACTTGAAACTCTCGACCCGCTACACTACAGCCCCGTTGATGTTCGGTCCGCCTTTTTCCTGTAATCCACGATCAGCTCCTTTGTCTTGCTCACATTGAGGGAGAGGTTGTTGTCCTGGCACCACACTGCCAGTTCTCTGACCTCCTCCCTATGTGCTGTCTCACTGTGAATGGTTTGTCCTCTGACAAATCAATTGTACATTTCGGTGTTCCTCAAGGTTCCGTTTTAGGACCACTATTGTTTTCACTATATATTTTACCTCTTGGGGATGTCATTCGAAAACATAATGTTAAATTTCACTGCTATGCAGACGACACACAGCTGTACATTTCAATGAAACATGGTGAAGCCCCAAAATTGCCCTCGCTAGAAGCCTGTGTTTCAGACATAAAGAAGTGGATGGCTGCAAACTTTTTACTTTTAAACTCAGACAAAACAGAGATGCTTGTTCTAGGTCCCAAGAAACAAAGAGATCTTTTGTTGAATCTGACAATTAATCTGGATGGTTGTACAGTCGTCTCAAATAAAACTGAAGGACCTCGGCGTTACTCTGGACCCTGATCTCTCTTTTGAAGAACATATCAAGACTGTTTCAAGGACAGCTTTTTTCCATCTACGTAACATTGCAAAAATCAGAAACTTTCTGTCCAAAAATGACGCAGAAAAATTAATCCATGCTTTTGTTACTTCTAGGCTGGACTACTGCAATGCTCTACTTTCCGGCTACCCGGATAAAGCACTAAACAAACTTCAGTTAGTGCTAAATACGGCTGCTAGAATCCTGACTAGAACCAAAAAATGTGATCATATTACTCCAGTGCTAGCCTCCCTACACTGGCTTCCTGTTAAGGCAAGGGTTGATTTCAAGGTTTTACTGCTAACCTACAAAGCATTACATGAGCTTGCTCCTACCTATCTTTCCGATTTGGTCCTGCCGTACATACCTACACGTACGCTACGGTCACAAGACGCAGGCCTCCTAATTGTCCCTAGAATTTCTAAGCAAACGGCTGGAGGTAGGGCTTTCTCCTATAGAGCTCCATTTTTATGGAATGGTCTGCGTACCAATGTGAGAGACGCAGACTCAGTCTCAACCTTTAAGTCTTTACTGAAGACTTATCTCTTCAGTAGGTCCTATGATTAAGTATAGTCTGGCCCAGGAGTGTGAAGGTGAACGGAAAGGAGCAACGAACCGCCCTTGCTGTCTCTGCCTTGCCGGTTCCCCTCTTTCCACTGGGATTCTCTGCCTCTAACCCTATTACAGGGGCTGAGTCACTGGCTTACTGGTGTTCTTCCATGCCGTCCATGGGAGGGGTGCGTCACTTGAGTGGGTTGAGTCACTGACGTGGTCTTCCTGTCTGGGTTGGCGCCCCCCCCCTTGGGTTGTGCCATGGCGGAGATCGTTGTGGGCTATACTCGGCCTTGTCTTAGGACGGTGAGTTGGTGGTTGGAGACATCCCTCTAGTGGTGTGGGGGCTGTGCTTTGGCAAAGTCGGTGGGGTTATATCCTGCCTGTTTGTCCCTGTCCGGGGGTATCATCGGATGGGGCCACAGTGTCTTCTGATCCCTCCTGTCTCAGCCTCCAGTATTTATGCTGCAGTAGTTTATGTGTCGGGGGGCTAGGGTCAGTCTGTTACATCTGGAGTATTTCTCCTGTCTTATCCGGTGTCCTGTGTGAATTTAAATATGCTCTCTCTAATTCTCTCTTTCTGTCTTTCTCTCGGAGGACCTGAGCCCTAGGACCATGCCTCAGGACTACCTGGCATGATGACTCCTTGCTGTCCCCAGTCCACCTGGCCGTGCTGCTGCTCCAGTTTCAACTGTTCTGCCTGCGGCTATGGAACCCTGACCTGTTCACCGGACGTGCTTGTTGCACCCTCGACAACTACTATGATTATTATTATTTGACCATGCTGGTCATTTATGAACATTTTAACATCTTGACCATGTTCTGTTATAATATCCACCCTGCACAGCCAGAAGAGGACTGGCCACCCCTCATAGCCTGGTTCCTCTCTAGGTTTCTTCCTAGGTTTTTGGCCTTTCTAGGGAGTTTTTCCTAGGGAGTTTTTCCTAGCCACCGTGCTTCTTTCACATGCATTGCTTGCTGTTTGGGGTTTTAGGCTGGGTTTCTGTACAGCACTTTGAGATATCAGCTGATGTACGAAGGGCTATATAAATACATTTGATTTGATTGTTGTCGGTGATCAGGCCTACAGTACCACTGTTGTGTCGTCATCAAACTTAATGATGGTGTTGGAGTCGTGTTTGGCCACGCAGTCGTGGGTGAACAGGGAGTACAGGAGGGGACTAAGCACACACCCCTGAGGGGTCCCAGTGTTGAGGATTAGCGTGGCAGACGTGTTGTTGCCTACCCTTACCACGTGGGGGCGGCCCGTCAGGAATTCCATGATACAGTTGCAGAGGGAGGTGTTTAGTCCCAGGGTCCTTAGCTTAGTGATGAGCTTCGTGGGTGCTATAGTGTTGAACGCTGAGCTGTAGTCAATGAACAGCATTCTCACATAGGTGTTATTTTTGTCCAGGTGGGGAAGGGCAGTGTGGAGTGTGATTAAGATTGCGTGATCTGTTGGGGCGGTATGGGAATTGGAGTAGGTCAAGGGTATCCGGGAGGATGCTGTTGATGTGAGCCATGACCAGCCTTTCAAAGCACTTCATGGCTACTGATGTGAGTGCTATGGGGCGGTAATCATTTTGGCAGGTTACCTTCGCTTTCTTTGGCACAGGGACTATGGTGGTCTGCTTTAACCTCTATGGGCTAGGTGGGACGCTTGCGTCCCACCTACTCAACAGCCAGTGTAATCCCGTGGCGCGTTATTCAAATTCCTCAAAAATGCAAAAACTTCAATTTTTCAAACATATGACTATTTTACACCATTTTAAAGATAAGACTCTCGTTAATCTAACCACACTGTCCGATTTCAAAAAGGCTTTACAACGAAAGCAAAACATTAGATTATGTCAGCAGAGTACCCAGCCAGAAATAATCAGACACCCATTTTTCAAGCTAGCATATAATGTCACATAAACCCAAACCACAGCTAAATGTAGCACTAACCTTTGATGATCTTCATCAGATGACAACCCTAGGACATTATGTTATACAATACATGCATGTTTTGTTCAATCAAGTTCATATTTATATCAAAAACCAGCTTTTTACATTAGCATGTGACTAGCATGTGACTAGCATTCCCACCGAACACTGCCGGTGAATTTACTAAATTACTCACGATAAACGTTCACAAAAAGCATAACAATTATTTTAAGAATTATAGATACAGAACTCCTCTATGCACTCGATATGTCCGATTTTAAAATAGCTTTTCGGTGAAAGCACATTTTGCAATATTCTCAGTAGATAGCCCGGCATCACAGCCCGCGTCGACCCCATGCCTTGTTTTCTTTCGTCTGTTTACCTAAACGCAGATTCCCGGTCGGAATATTATCGCTTTTTTACGAGAAAAATGGCATAAAAATTTATTTTAAACAGCGGTTGACATGCTTCGAAGTACGGTAATGGAATATTTAGAAATCTTTTGTCACGAATTGCGCCATGCTCGTGACCCTTATTTACTCTTCGGATAGTGTCTTGAACGCACGAACAAAACGTCGCTATTTGGATATAACGATGGATTATTTTGAACCAAACCAACATTTGTTATTGAAGTAACAGTCCTGGGAGTGCATTCTGACGAAGACCACCAAAGGTAATCAAACTTTTGTAATAGTAAATCGGAGTTTGGTCAGGGCTAAACTTGGTCGGTGTCTAAATGGCTAGCCGTGATGGCTGGGCTATCTACTGAAAATATTGCAAAATGTGCTTTCACCGAAAAGCTATTTTAAAATCGGACATATCGAGTGCATAGAGGAGTTCTGTATCTATAATTCTTAAAATAATTGTTATGTTTTTTTGTGAACGTTTATCGTGAGTAATTTAGTAAATTCACCGGATGTTTGTGGGGGGTATGCTAGTTCTGAACGTCACATGCTAATGTAAAAAAGCTGGTTTTTGATAAAAATATGAACTTGATTGAACAAAACATGCATGCATTGTATAACATAATGTCCTAGGGTTGTCATCTGATGAAGATCATCAAAGATTAGTGCTGCATTTAGCTGTGGTTTTGGTTTTTGTGACATTATATGCTAGCTTGAAAAATGGGTGTCTGATTATTTCTGGCTGGGTACTCTGCTGACATAATCTAATGTTTTTCTTTCGCTGTAAAGCCTTTTTGAAATCGGACAGTGTGGTTAGATTAACGAGAGTCTTGTCTTTAAAATGCTGTAAAATAGTCATATGTTTGAAAAATGGAAGTTTTCGGATTTTAGAGGAGTTTGTATTTCGCGCCACGCCCATCATTGGATATTGGAGCAGGTGTTCCGCTAGCGGAATGTCTAGATGTCAGAGGTTAATGCAACTGCAGTCATAAGATGACAATGTAAACACAGCACGCATGTTTCAGAGTAAGAATAAAGAGTAAGAGTAAGAATAAAAAAGGTAAAAGTTGCTTTAATATGCTTGCAGTCAACCCCTAGTGATGTAACTGCCTACGTCAACACCTTCTACTCATGAGACCAAGCCCATGCATATACAGTTATACAAACTTGCATGAGAAAACAATAGTCCTGTGTTTTCTAAGGGCTCAGCAGTACTTGTCCATTCCCATGTGGCTTACAGTGGTGTGTCTGACTTGTCTCTTATCTATTTACTCCCCTGCAGGAGTCTGTGTCTATGTATCTCTTTTAGCCTTGAGGCGCTTTCTCACAGACACCCTGTTTTGACTGCAATAGCTCACACATCTGCTCAGACCGTTTCTTATAAGAGGCAGAGACTAGGAAAGAACTGTGGAACAGTATTAAACCTTATAATGCATATATTGCTAATCTGTGGTCCAGGACCCTATAAATGTAGTGGGGAAGGGTATTATAGCCCTTCCCCTTCTATTAATACAACATAAGCATAATCAATTAATATAATACATCAATCATTTGGTGCAGCCCCTATCATGACCCCAAGATGACCCTCATCATTTCCTATTGTTATTTAACATTCATTCCTAGGAGGCAACATATCACAATGGGGAGGAGGGGGGAACAATGCCCTTTTACTCAGAAATTTCTGTGGAATTCAATCCAGTAATATGTGAGTTATGCTGCAGGGTGAGTAACATGGAACTTGTAGAAAGCCAAGAGTAGGATTGCAACATCTTCTTGGGAAGCAGGAAGAGAAACCTTGTACCCACCCCGAATCCACCTGTTGAATTCTATCTTATAATGGGTTTTCCTAGGCAATGCTCTTAGGGCTACCAAACAAACAGGTGGAAGTATTTCTCTACGACCTCTGTTGGTATGTAAGACAATATATACTGCTCAAAAAAATAAAGGGAACACTTAAACAACACATCCTAGATCTGAATGAAAGAAATAATCTTATTAAATACTTTTTTCTTTACATAGTTGAATGTGCTGACAACAAAATCACACAAAAAAAAATCAATGGAAATCCAATTTATCAACCCATGGAGGTCTCGATTTGGAGTCACACTCAAAATTAAAGTGGAAAACCACACTACAGGCTGATCCAACTTTGATGTAATGTCCTTAAAACAAGTAAAAATGAGGCTCAGTAGTGTGTGTGGCCTCCACGTGCCTGTATGACCTCCCTACAACGCCTGGGCATGCTCCTGATGAGGTGGCGGATGGTTTCCTGAGGGATCTCCTCCCAGACCTGGACTAAAGCATCCGCCAACTCCTGGACAGTCTGTGGTGCAACGTGGCGTTGGTGGATGGAGCGAGACATGATGTCCCAGATGTGCTCAATTGGATTCAGGTCTGGGGAACGGGCGGGCCAGTCCATAGCATCAATGCCTTCCTCTTGCAGGAACTGCTGACACACTCCAGCCACATGAGGTCTAGCATTGTCTTGCATTAGGAGGAACCCAGGGCCAACCGCACCAGCATATGGTCTCACAAGGGGTCTGAGGATCTCATCTCGGTACCTAATGGCAGTCAGGCTACCTCTGGCGAGCACATGGAGGGCTGTGCGGCCCCCCAAAGAAATGCCACCCCACACCATGACTGACCCACCGCCAAACCGGTCATGCTGGAGGATGTTGCAGGCAGCAGAACGTTCTCCACGGCGTCTCCAGATTCTGTCACGTGCTCAGTGTGAACCTGCTTTCATCTGTGGGCGCCAGTGGCGAATTTGCCAATCTTGGTGTTCTCTGACAAATGCCAAACGTCCTGCACGGTGTTGGGCTGTAAGCACAACCCCCACCTGTGGATGTCGGGCCCTCATACCACCCTCATGGAGTCTGTTTCTGACCGTTTGAGCAGACACATGCACATTTGTGGCCTGCTGGAGGTCATTTTGCAGGGCTCTGGCAGTGCTTCTCCTGCTCCTCCTTGCACAAAGGCGGAGGTAGCGGTCCTGCTGCTGGGTTGTTGCCCTCCTACGGCCTCCTCCACGTCTCCTGATGTACTGGCCTGTCTCCTGGTAGCGCCTCCATGCTCTGGACACTACGCTGACAGACACAGCAAACCTTCTTGAAACAGCTCGCATTGACGTGCCATCCTGGATGAGCTGCACTACCTGAGCCACTTGTGTGGGTTGTAGACTCCGTCTCACGTGAAAGCACCGCCAGCATTCAAAAGTGACCAAAACATCAGCCAGGAAGCATAGGAACTGAGAAGTGGTCTGTGGTCCCCACCTGCAGAACCACTCCTTTATTGGGGGTGTCTTGCTAATTGCCTATAATTTCCACCTGTTGTCTATTCCATTTGCACAACAGCATGTGAAATGTATTGTCAATCAGTGTTGCTTCCTAAGTGGACAGTTTGATTTCACAGAAGTGTGATTGACTTGGAGTTACATTGTGTTGTTTAAGTGTTCCCTTTATTTTTTTGAGCAGTGTATATATCATTATACTTCTAGTGAAAGATCACATTTTAGGTTTTTTATTGCAGAAAATAAAGTCTACAAAGGAAATATTAATTGTATCTTGCTCTAACAGGTTATTTTCATGTTAAGTTAATTATGACTGATACATTTTTTTATATATTTTATAAAGCATAGAAGAAGTTACGCTGATCGATTTTGTTTTTGTCTGAAGCAAATATCCAAAGACTACAGCTTTTCACAGGGTTAAATGAAATGAAATATTGATTTATTCTGTTTCCCTCTAGTTATGGAGAAAATGGAGCCTCAAAGGAGAGCGTACATATCCCTCCCTAAAAAAAACATGATTGATTTGGCCGAAAAGTGTAAACTGGTAAACAAACACTTATTTTTCTGACCATCCTAAAACACACTTACAGGTGTAGGATCTTAATTTGACCAGTTTGTCACAGTAGGAAAATAATCCTGCAGCAACAGGAAATGTGGATTATAATTAATGGACATTTTTAGTTATGCCAAATAAAGTCTTTGATTTGCTGCAACAACAGGAGTATCACATTAAGGTCCGACATCTGTAGTTCTTAGTAGCCTATGAATGGATGTAGTGTATTTTCATAGTATTCCTATTACAGACACACAATATAGTTACTTTATTATGATTAAATTTTAAAATAAAAATATGAATGGCTTTATTTTGTATCTGTTGGACAGGATCATTTGCTTGTCATTAAGGATCTCAGCACTAACATAAATGAAGGATACCTACAAGCTTAATTCCGACAGTGGGGCAGCATTACAGCATGCACGGTAGGCTGATAAGTCATTATATCAATTATTGTAATATTAGCCTCACGTGGATAAGGCCTAAACCATACCTTTTTAAAGGGGCAATCTGTAGTTTTAAACAACATAGCATCCACCCCTCCACCTTTTTTACACTGCAGTCAGTGGAGTAAAACAAGCTTATATTTTGCATTTTAATGGGGTAAGACAGTTGAATTAATCTCATGAGGTATTTAGAAGTTATATTCATCAAGAATCAATGGCTGTATATCAGTAATTTAAAAGTCCATAAATGGATGTCGCTATCACAGATTGACCCCTTTAAATCAAAGTATTTTCTTGGATTATTGGCGTTTTTATTGGTTATGGTGATGGTCCATCCTTTGAAAACAGATCAAGAAGACTCCACAGAACTCTGACTCAAAGAGTGCCAGTGCGTTGGGATACGTGAGGTTTTCCTCTGAGGAGGAGGCAGATAGGGCAGACTGGGCGGGTCCTCACTATATAGGAGGCATGGAGGTCAAGGGAGTTGTCAGTCTGAAGGTAAATCAAAACGGAGCATTGGGCAAAAACTTGTTGACTGAATTTTGTATTTTTTCACCCAACTTTTCACCTAAATCCGCTGACATTTTTGTTGTGATTTCACGTTGAAAACATGTTTTAATGAGAGTTGTGTTGACATGGTTGTGTGTAGGTTGCTTTTATCCAGCACATGCAGCCAGTCTTATCGATATGTCACTGTCAAGGGTCACAGGTCTTTCAGCACCAGTCTCAACAGGGCGAGTCTGAGTCAAATCTCAAGTCTCTCTCTTCAGAAACAGATGTGTGTTATGATCCATGCAGGTTAACATTGCGTTGCAGGTTAGACTCTTCTAGGTCAAAGGTCAATTTGTTAAAAAAAATATATATTTTCATTCAATCCTTGACTAAATGTTTTAATAGTCAAGTCTAAAGTCATATGCAAGAGTCCAACAGAAGTTACGAGTCACTGTTTTTGCAACTCTTTTACCATGCTAAAATCTAATCTTCCATATAGATGGATGACCCAGAAGGTTGAGGTCAGCCCAGCCAGGTCTATCCGTGGACGGTCCATGGGTCTGTTCATCAATTGAGCATCTTCGAGAATGTATCAGAGGTTGGATGATACTGTACCTACATTATTTATAAAAAAACCATCTAAACTGGATGGGATACATGGATTATTTGTTGAAAAATAAATGTAGATCATAATTTTTTTCTATGATTTGGTTTGATTGTAACAATTTGTTTTCAGGTGTCTTATGTACCTTGATTTACTGATTGTAATGAAATGCCAATTGTTTTCAATGTTGTAAATATTATAAGGCCTATGTTGCATCATATTCCGTTTCATGTTTCCTACATGATCCCCAGATATAACATTCTTGATTTGATTATAATTTTGCCGATAACATTTGAGTAATAGATTTAATTTCTGTTTTGTAATTTGAGTAAGTTTAACTTTTAGTAGAATAACCAAAGATATTACTAGAAAGGGACACTTCCTAAAGAAAATATGTGTGCTTGCTAGAAGTATTTATGATAGTGACAGCAGTAGTAATGATTGATTGATTGCATTTATAAGGCCCTGAAAATCTGCGATATGGAGAACGCTGACTGAATCCAGACATTAAAACAGAATTTAACAATGTTCAAAAATGTATATAACTAAGTAGGGATCAACAAAATGTAGCCTATTGAAAATGAATACATTTGCCCAAGTTTATCATGTCATAAGACATGAACACAATGCATCAGTGATTCGTATTTTCTGCAACTTCCTGCATTCGCCATCACACTGCCCTATCTAATCTGGACAAGAGGAATGCCTATGTAAGAATGCTGTTCATTGACTACAGCTCAGCATTCAACACCATAGTACCCTCCAAGCTCATGGCCCTGGGTCTCAACCCTGCCCTGTGCAATTTGGTCCTGGACTTCCTGATGGGCCGCCCCCAGGTGGTGAAGGTAGGAAACAACATCTCCACTTCACTGATCCTCAACACTGGGACCCCACAAGGGAGCGTGCTCAGCCCCCTCCTGTACTCCCTGTTCACCCGTGACTGTGTGGCCATGCACGCCTCCAACTCGATCATCAAGTTTACAGACGACACTACAGTAGTAAGCTTGATTACCAACAACGACGAGACAGCCTATAGGGAGGAGGTGATCGTCAACAAAACAAAGGAGATGATCATGGACTTTAGGAAACAGCAGAGGGAGCACCCCCTATCCACATCGACTGGACAGCAGTGGAGAAGGTGGAAAGTTTGTTTTAAGTTCCTCTGCGTACACATCACGGACAAACTGAAATGGTCCACGCACACAGACAGTGTGGTGAAGAAGGCACAACAGCGTCTCTTCAACCTCAGGATGCTGAAGAAATGTGGCTTGTTACCTAAAACCCTCACAAACTTTTACAGATGCACAATTGAGAGCATCCTGTCTGGCTGCATCACCGCCTGGTACGGCAACTGCACCACCCATAACCGCAGGGCTCTCCAGAGGGTGGTGCGGTCTGCACAAAGCATCACCGGGGGCAAACTACCTGCCCTCCAGGACACCACCTACAGCACCCGATGTCACAGGTTTGCCAAAAAGATCAAGGACAATAACCACCCGAGCCACTGCCTGTTCACCCTGCTATCATCCAGAAGGCGAGGTCAGTACAGGAGCATCAAAACTGGGACCGGGAGACTGAGAAATAGCTACTCTCTCGTGGCCATCAGACAGTTAAACAGCCATCACTAGCACAGAGAGGCTGCTGCCTACCTACAGACTTGATATCATTGGCCACTTTAATAAATTGATCACTAGTCACTTTAATAATACCACTTTAATAATGTTTACATATCTTGCATTACTCATCTCATATGAATATACTGTGTTTTATACCATCTATTGCATCTTGCCTATGCCGCTCTGTCATTGCTCATCCATATATTTATATATTCTTATTCCATTCCTTTACTTAGATTTGTGTGTATAAGGTAGCTGTTGTGGAAATGTTAGATATTGTGGCACTGTTGGAACTAGAAGCACAAGCATTTCGCAATAACATCTGCTAACCATGTGTATGTGACCAATAACATTTGATTTGATTTCCTTGTCTGTATGTGTGGTGCGCAAGCCTGCCACTTTGTGTAGCTGTTAGCGAGGATTCTAATGAAAAGTCTTCTGGTAGATGGAAAGGCTTTCCCATAAACCTTTTCAATTAGATGTTAACTACAAAGTAGCCTATGCTTACCTTACCAATCAATACAGTGGGAATTTGTTTTGTGAACTCTGCCATCACATGTGCACTCCAAAACACTTCTAAACTGCCTCTTGCTACTGTAGGTGCACACTCCTACTCTTACGATAAGTGCCATGGGATATTTAGTGACAGAGAGTAAGGTCACACGTTAACGTCTCATCCGAAAGACAGCACCCTACGCAGGGCGACGTCCCCATCACTTCCCCTGGGGCATTGGGATTTTGATCTTAAGACTAGAGCGAAGAGTGCCCCCTACTGGCCATCCAACACCACTTTCAGCAGCATCCAGGGACCGACCAGGAATGACCCTGCTTGGCTTCATAGGCAAGCCAGCAGTGGGATGCACGGTGGTATGCTCATGGTCCTAATAGGGTTTTCATAGGCTATGGGTTCTGGACAAACTGGTTAGGTAGTGAAATATGAAGCTCTGCTCCACTGCTTTGGTTAAAAGGGTATATTAGCTTTCAAATGTTTCTAGTCGTTTGTTTTAATGAAATGCTGACTGTTCCAAAACCGCTAAGGATCAATGTATTTTGCCCCATGTATACCTTATCCATACTGTGACCATGATCATTAAAAATGTGGGTTGGTGACTCTGGGTAAGGGCCGATACAAGCTTAACATGTAGTTCTTCACACCTGTTTGTACTTGGGCAGAGCTACATTTTTTGGAGCAATTTGCACTCTCCAGTTCATGCAGAGATGTTTTTGTTCTCTTCCCATTTGTGGTGAAAGCAAAGAAGAATCACGTTGAAAACGCCACTGGTAGTTAATTTGAAAGAACACCAAATGCATAAGTCAAACTGCCACAATATGCCGGCCCAGGTTTAAACAAGAGCATGGGGAGCTCTGCCTAACATATACAGGTTGTTAAAGTTTGGGTTGAGTGGAAAAATAAATAAGTCTATAAAACTTGCAAACTGTTATTTCTCCTTCACCATTAGTATAAAACCTGAATCATTCAAGCTTCTCTTTTTAGCCTGGTTAAAGTGAAGGAGAACACAGCTAATATACAACAAACAAAACAAATTCAAAACAGGTTCTGGTGCAGGTTTGACGAAATCACTAATGACACATTTATTTAACATATCAATATGACATCAAACTGAACCCAACGGCTCAGACGAGCTCCAGCTACCCGTTTTTACATTGTGTCCTAAAAACAGATTTTCACCAAGTAAAATGAATATATTGCCAGATGTTTCATGATGCTTGTACTCGAAGTAGATCATTTTAAGGTTATTGTTACGCACGCCTCTAGAAAGAGGGAACGCAACACCCTGCTACAACTTAACTCTCCGTGGTGTGAAAAAGGTATGGGGGTGTAGGTGTGAGCAAGGATGACAAAAAGCAGAGAATACCACTTACTGGTAATTTATTCCTTCACGCGGTAAGTTTGGGAAAAAGGGGCTGGACGGAACCAAAGCAAAGAAACTAAATATCAAAGCCCCCTCTCCTACAATACCTGCCTACCCACTACTTACCTAACTAGCACCACCTGGTGCACTAACCAAAATACAGGGGATGGTCCACCCAGATCTTTCCTAGTGTGCATAGACAGTAAACTACTACAGGTTATGTATGCCCGTGGGTCTCTTGCCTAAGCACTCCCTAGGTGCCTTCCCCTTCCCCCCTGGGAACAAATGAAACAGAATATTCCAAATGTCTTCACAACAAACTGAGAAAAAACAATTAACTCAGGACATTAAAGAAGCTCTCTCTGAGCAACAAACTAACACAGAACATTACAATCAGCTCTCACAGCAACAACTACACAGCACATACCAACTGTCTTAGCAACCACCAACATGCTATAACTCTCAACCATTATCTCTGTGTCTACCTCCTGATCAACAGAACTGGGGCTTATATAGCTTCAGAAGAAGTTAGTAATTGGAGACAGCTGCGTCCTGACGAGGGCGGGGTCAGCTCTCCAATCATCAATGTTGATTGACCAATCAGCTGCTTGTAGAGAATTTCAGGAATCCATTTCCTGAAATACATACATAATACACAAACCACAACACAGAAACTGGGGAACGTAACAGTTATATAGATAAGTTGGGGTAATAAGCTTCAATATGAGGTCCTAAACCTACCATGAATGTGCATCCTTGTAGATGTGTGTGCTAATATAGTCAAAATGTTTGCCTTGGGTTAAATTGAGGGTTGGCCATGGGGTAAATTGAGCCAATGGTTGAGCCAAAGGCAAGTAGAGAAAATTGAAGTGTTTTATTCCCAGGCATAAGGCAAGGCATTATCACTGGAATATGAGGTAACAACAGGGCCTGTCATATGTTAAAAGTTGTCACGTCCTGACAAGTATAAGGGGTTATTTGGTCAGGACGTGGCAGGGGGTGTTTGTTTAGAGTGTTTCGGGGTTTGTTGGGCTATGTTCTTATGTAAGAGGGGTGTTTGTTTTATGTGTTTCGGGGTTTGTGGTTAATGTTCTATGTTAGTATATTTCTATGTTCATTCTAGTCTTTCTATTTCTATGTTTAGTTAATGGGGTTGACCTTCAATTGGAAGCAGCTGCTCCTCGTTGCTTCTAATTGAAGGTCCTATTTAAGAGGGGTGTTTTTCTGTGGATTTTGTGGGTAGTTGTTCCTTGTTTAGTGTATGTGCACTTGACAGGACTGTTTCGGGTTTTGTGTATGCTTATTTGTTTCTCCTTCTTCAAAATAAAAAGAAGATGAGTATACATATTCCCGCTGCATTTTGGTCAAATCCTTACGACAAAAGTGTTTTTGAAAAGTACAAAGTGTTTGTTGGGAAATAAAGATATACATGGTTTTAAAAAGGTAGTGGTAATATTGTATTCAGTACAGAAATGTGTAGGCAGCTTAACCCTGTCCCGCAGCTCAATTTACCCGGGGTAAGGGGTACGATAACTTTTTTCAAAACTGTAATATTTACATTAATTCTGATTATATATGCAGATATCTTTGTTAGAAATAATATTATGTTTCCCTTGATTGGGTGATGCTGAATGTAAAAAAATTGCTTGACTTATCCCACTCTCCCCTACTCTAGGAAATAGACATTTACTAATAAACACAAGAGCACAGGTCTAACTGTAGTCAGATTAGCTGGGAATTGATTGACGTCTGTCCATGGTGCTGAAACCCCACTATTGCAGTCATTTGCTTTTCTGGTTGTTTAGCACAGCATGCATGGGATATTCACCAGTCAACACAATTAGCGGCTTATTAGCTAATGAATGCCATTTTCACTATGCTATAATAACATCATAATATCTTACCAGTCTGCCAACAGTGCTTCACGGGCCTACATTAAAACTAGGCTACATATAAAAAAATAGTTTGGACTTTGAGTTGATGGATTTGCAACAAATACACCAAGAAACAATTAGATTCCTGTGTATATTTCTCAATTTACAGTGGTATAATTATGTCTGATTATGTCAAATTTTTGGTCTGGTGTTATATACTTTTAAATAGCATTTCCAGTTTGAACAGGAATCTCGGGATGCCTGGGAAAGACTTGCAATTTTCTCAGGATGGAAAATATGGTGGTCTGAACTGTTGCCTGAGGAAGTGAGCGGTTAGATAGATGGTGTATGATAATTGATGGCTGTGATTGTTGTGATCTCTTTGGCCAGTGTAATTCTCTACCTCTAATACAGCATGTTTATCTGACTGGTTTTCCTTGGGAAAGCCCTCTTGTGGATAATCTTATGACTTTACAGGAGTAGAGCCATTGTACCCCCTACTGGCTGTAAAATGAAACTCAACCATCTCTCTCTCTCTCTCTCTCTCTCTCTCTCTCTCTCTCTCTCCTATTTTATCTCTCTCCTATTTTATCTCTCTCCTATTTTCTCTCTCTCTCTCCTATTTTATCTCTCTCATCTTCTCTCTCTCTCCTATTTTCTCTCTCTCTCTCTCTCTCTCTCTCTCTCTCTCTCTCTCTCTCCTCTAACCCTGTGACTTTTCTGTGTCTCTGAAGGTGGATATAAAGATCTTTCTCTACCAGGTTCACCTGTCAGAAGAGGTGTCGAGGGCAAGCACATAAAATTCAAGCCCTGTCACACCTACCTGGTCAAACCGCTGCTGTGACACACACACACACACACACACACACACACACACACACACACACACTGATATACACTCACCTCCGTATCCCACTGGGCACACCACATATTTTCAACGTGGATAATTGGGAAATATTGGGTTGAGACGTTAATCAATGAGATTACCCACTCAAAAAAGACAGCTAAAAGTTGGTTGAATTTCCAATGTTTTATCACTATGCTTTCAACCATCTAAAAGCACAACCAAATTCCAATGGAAAAACAATGTCTGATTTTTGGTTTAGTTGTCACCCAAATATCTTTCACTGCGCGTTCAACCATTTAAAACCACAGCAATGTTTAAATGGGAATACAATGATATTTTATTTATACAACAGATGAATGTGTTATCACTCTGCTTCATTTAATAGCAGAACCAAATGACCTGGATTGCAGTTGAAATGACATTAAAAGTGAAAGTGATCAATGCCATTTGAGATTCTGCTCAGATTATTTTCACATTTGTGAAGATCTCCACAAACCTTCAACAACCTACTGTATGTATGCTATCTTCAACCTGCACACTTTATATGATTACATAAGAAGAAATGTATAGTTACAGTAACTATGGATGTGTTACTCATTTAAAGTTTATTGTTACATTAGTTTGTAAGATAGCCTTAACTTTAGGCTATTTACTGTATTACAAAAGTATTATTGAATTGTGTTTGGTTGACAAGGCAACCACATATCAACATATAAAGGAGATGTGTCTACTGCTTGGATAGTTCCATCTGAGCCACTAGCTTAATAGCATTATTTTAACTTTTATTGTTGGGTGAGTTGGAGACGTGAATCCAACATGTAATTTGTTAACTTGTCGAAAAGTTAATAGGCTATTTATTGTATTTCAAAAGTGATATTGAATTGAGTTTGGTTGTCAATGCAACTAAATATCAACATTTGAAGGATATTTATCTTCTGCTTGGATAGTTCCATCTGTTAAAACTGTAAATGCACTTTAAATAAAGTTTGATTTGATTTAGTCCTATTATTTAATTTAGATTTTTGGTTGAGATGGAGATGTGAAACCAACATATCAATTATACATTTCTAGACAAACTGGAATAACATGGTTTGTCATAGGCTATGGCTTAGTTCATGAGTTATTTTGTGGTGGTTTGTAGGTGTGGAGTTATTTTAGTGGGTTATACTGTATATTCAATCAATCAATTCATCTTTCCATCTACCTAATTTTTCAGCTATAACCAGTCACTACCATTATTACTGCAGTCACTACCACTACTGTAACTTATTTCACAACCATAAATAATTTAA
The DNA here is from genome assembly GCF_965601325.2 of Salmo salar. Taxonomy (NCBI): domain Eukaryota; kingdom Metazoa; phylum Chordata; class Actinopteri; order Salmoniformes; family Salmonidae; genus Salmo; species Salmo salar. Next base: position 89,794,715 of record NC_138293.1, on the reverse strand, counting down.
AGACAAACTAGCAAGCACACACATTTTCTTAAGACATTTATTATTTTCTACTTTTCTATTTGGTACTATTTTTCCTTTGGAATAGAAGTGGTCACTCCTTGATGGTTTGCGCGATGCGTTTTACGTAAAGAATCACGGACTCGATGCAGCCAATCACTGCTGAGAGCGCGTTGATCGACACAACAGAAAATGTCGGAAAGCAGCGCGGAAATCACATTCAAAAAGGTAAGAGAAAGTTGCCAAAATACTATTCATTGTTCTATGTTGTGAGTCACATCATTTCGACTAAAGCAAGATCACAACCCTCATTTTGTAACTAAAGAAAGATCACAACCCTCATTTTCAAGTTAGACTGAGCGGACTGTATGGAGCAAATTCAGCGGGGTAGCTAGCTAGATTATCAGCCTACTGGATACTTTTGACAACAATGGCAGTTGTTTTTGGAAGCAATTCACTACAGTAACTTTAATGTACTGTTGTCGAACATGGTGTTATTCAGAATCATTGGTTTTTTCTTTCTTTTTAGGAGACGGTAAGCAAACTCCTGTCAAGCTTCTTCAAGGAGGAGAAAACTAAAGGTGATTTGCTTGCAATTGGAGTTGTTTATGGAGCTATCCTGGAAAAGATTTGGACCTGATCATGTTTAGTCAAATGAAGCAACAGTTGTAGGCTGTTAGCAAAGTCATCGCCGTTTGACCTTTTGTTTCTTTGTTTTTCTCAAGTCGGTGCCGATGCTGTCCTCCTTATGGCAGAGATGCTACATGTGTTTGTTCAAGGTAAGTTCAAACGATTGATTGTGTCTGTAATGTACATGGAAATCAATGGAGGTATTTATACAGACTGAGATAATGGTGTTTATATAACTTCAATATGAGATGAAGATATCAGGGCCAGGATTTGTAAAGCTTCTTAGAGTAGGAATACTGATCTAGGATCAGATGTGTCCCCCTATCCATATAATCGTATTCATTATGATCTAAAATGCTGAATGCAAAACTGTGCCTAGATCAGCAGTCTTTACTCCGAGTTGCTTTAGGAATACAGACCCTGACTCTTTATTTCTCAGAAGCTGCGCAAAGAACGATAAAACAGGCTGAGGCAGAGGACTGTGACAGAATTGACATAGAACACTTTGAGAAGATCCTGCCTCAACTGGTGTGTAAATATACCCATGTATTCTATTTAATATCCTCTCCTATTATTATCAAGGAATGACCATATAAGAATCAAGTCATAACATATTTCATTTATTCCCCAGCTGTTGGATTTCTAGTATGACTTCAGGCCAGAAGATGGCGCCAGAGAGCTATCCAGTCCTCCATTCAGAATTCGAGAGATTGACCAACTCTTGGAGGACAATGGAAGTAAAGAAAAAGGCTTCTGTTTTGTTTGTAAAAGTAAAGAAGCACTTTATGTACTTACATTGCCCTCCAAGAGTGGCTGAATCTCCTCTCTACTTTTTAATTCATGCACCTTGGTTGGAGAGAGGAAGGGGCAGTGCTCCCTTCCCCCAGTCCTCCATTCAGCCCATGTAGGATATTATATTCTAATTAGTCCTTTGAGTTACATTGCACACGGTCTCTAATGAACGCTGTACATTTTGTTCTGTGGTTTTGCCTCAGTTTGTTGTTTGAAACGATTTGAAACCATTGTTAACTAATAAAAGTTGTGTGCTTTTGTTTATTACATCGGTCTGTGACACCTATTTTCTGGGGGAAACGTGTATTGTAAACCTAAAAGTGCTTTATTGTAATCAGTTGTGTGATAGGAAGTCACATCTAGTACTCCAGCAGCATTGGGGGACGATCTCGTGTTTGACAATAAAACATATACAGTGACCTTATTGGGACAGCACTTTGGATTTGAAATGATACAATCACTATGAGGTTAAGTTGCAGACGGCCGCTTTAATTTGAGAGTATTTTCATTCATATCAGGTGAACCGCTTTGAAATTAGTGGGGGTTTTGTACATAGCTCCCCCTTTTGTAGGGGACCAAAAGTATTGGGACAAATTCAGTTGTGTATTAAAGTAGTCAAAAGTTTAGTATTTTGTCCCATATTCCTAGCACTCAATGACTACATCAAGCTTGTGACTCAAACTTGTTGGATGCATTTGCTGTTAGTTTTGGTTGTGTTTCAGATTCATTTTCTGCCCAATAGAAATTAATGGTAAATAATGCACTGTGTCAATTTGGTATCACTTTTATTGTAAATAAGAATAGAATGTTCCTAACACTTCAACATGATTATGGATGTGACCATGATTATGGATGGCCCTGAATGAATCGTGAGTAATGATGAGGTTAAAGTGCAGACTGTCAGCTTTAATTTGAGGGTATTTTCCACATGTGGATGATACCATGATTACGTATGGTCCTGAATTAATCATGAATAATGATGAGTGAGAAAGTTAGACGCACAAATATCATACCCCTAACAAATGCTAACAATAATAATACAATAATGGGAGGTTAGCACTTTTCTTTGGGGGGGGGGGGGGGGGGTTATGATATTTGTGCAACTTTCTCACTCATTATTCATGATTAATTCAGGACGATCTGTAATCATGCTATCGTCCACATTGATGTGGAAAATACCCTCAATTTAAAGCTGACAGTCTGCACTTTAACCTCATAGTCATTGTATCATTTCAAATTCAGAGTGCTGGAGTACAAAGCCAAAACAACAACAAATGTGTCCCAATAATTACGGAGTGCACTGAATATGTTTATATATATTTAATACAATAGAAACAGAAACCAGGGGCCATGTTCAGGACTAAGAAACATTACAGAACATTTAGAAATTGTGTGGAACAGATATGATTGTCTTATGCATTAAGGTCATTGTTTGTACATTGCCTATCAATTGACTTCAGATGATCTTAGCCCTAAAGATGATCTTTATGTTTTTGGGAACCTGCACCCCAGAAAGTTTTGCATAAATGAATACACCCCAGTAGTGCAGTCCTCACTCTTTTATACAGCCCACCTGTGTCTGGCTCTGCAACAACAGGTGCTTGCAGCATGCTCTCTCTGGCTGGCTTCACCCACCACTCCACCCCCCATCAAAGGCTCCTGGAGCAGTTGGAAGCAATTAGAGTAATAAGGGGAGCAGCCAGGCCCTTGGATGATGACAAGTGGCAGGAAAAAAGGAGTACCCCCTCCGGACACTTTGAAGTTCCTCTTCTGCTGTCCTGCGATGTTTAGTTAGGAGGGGAGGGGAGGAAAGGGACTTCGAGGTACAGGCCAGGGGAAAGTTGAATGGAGTGTGCATGCATGAGTGTGTGTTTTTGTCTCTGTGTGTGTGTCAGCCAAACCGTTGCAGAGACCACACGCGTAGATCTTCCATTTGAAAAGAAGAAGCAAAACAGAAGGAATTGGAACATGGCCCACAGGGGAAGAGCAGGGTGTAATTGTGATGGTAAATAAATTAGGCATGTGGGGGGGGGGGGGACTGGGTTATTTTACCCTGAGAGAGCCTGATGACTGGGTTATTCTAACCTGAGAGAGCCTGATGACTGTGGGTTATTCTAACCTGAGAGAGCCTGATGACTGTGGGTTATTCTAACCTGAGAGACCCTGATGACTGGTTTATTCTAACCTGAGAGAGCCTGATGACTGTGGTTTATTCTAACCTGAGAGAGCCTGATGACTGTGGGTTATTCTAACCTGAGAGAGCCTGATGACTGGGTTATTCTAACCTGAGAGAGCCTGATGACTGTGGGTTATTCTAACCTGAGAGAGCCTGATGACTGTGGGTTATTCTAACCTGAGAGAGTCTGATGACTGTGGGTTATTCTAACCTGAGAGAGCCTGATGACTGTGGGTTATTCTAACCTGAGAGTCTGATGACTGGGTTATTCTAACCTGAGAGAGTCTGATGACTGTGGCTTATTCTAACTTGAGAGAGTCTGATGACTGTGGTTTATTCTAACCTGAGAGAGTCTGATGACTGTGGGTTATTCTAACTTGAGAGAGTCTGATGACTGTGGTTTATTCTAACCTGAGAGTCTGATGACTGTGGGTTATTCTAACCTGAGAGAGTCTGATGACTGTGGGTTATTCTAACTTGAGAGAGTCTGATGACTGTGGTTTATTCTAACCTGAGAGAGCCTGATGACTGTGGTTTATTCTAACCTGAGAGAGTCTGATGACTGTGGGTTATTCTAACCTGAGAGAGTCTGATGACTGTGGGTTATTCTAACCTGAGAGAGCCTTCTAGCCGGCATGGTCTTTGGGCCCTGGTCGAATGTAGTGCACCATGTAGGGAATAGGGTGCCATTTGGGACAGACCCTAGCCAGCGTGGTTTCACTGTGAGTCAGCATAGCTGTACAGCACCTCACACTTTATTTGTAGAGCTGATGAATGACTCACTGGGCTTACAACTGCTGCTAACATATACAGCTGGAAGTAACGTGGGGGGGATTTGTGTCATAGCTAGCCCTGCTGGGTGCTCAAGGATACAACACCTGGCGTTTGACCTGTAGTGTCTTAGCTCTTATTACTTATATAATAAGAAATACTCTGAATACCAGGAGTCGAACTGGAGCTTCACATTTACTAAAACGAGTTAGTACCAGAATAACATAGAACAACACTGCGCATGACCAAGGGTGCTCCATTCTTAAAGGGGGCATCAGTTATTAACAGAACATAACATGACCCAGCCCCTTTGTAGAGAATTAGATCTAGACAATCCCGTGTCCAGCACTGCACATTTATGGAGCCATTTTTACTCAGCAACCTAAAAGTGATGTGTTTATTGAGCGTATGTCTGCAGTGCACCACACAGCAGAGACTAAACTAAACTATAAAATGGGTCAGCCACACACATTTTGGTAGGTATAGGTGACAATTCTCCTAAAGCCCAGGTGTCCAACTCATTCCATGGAAGGCAGTGTCTGTTGGTTTTCACTCCTTCCTTGTACCTGATTGATTAGTTAAAGGAAAAAATCCACCCAAAACCACTCATTCCTTTAATTGCAAACATTTCTACAAACCTTTTTGATTATTGAAAAAAAAAAAAATATTTCACCTTTATTTAAAACCAGGTAGGCTAGTTGAGAACAAGTTCTCATTTACAACTTCTACCTGGCCAAGATAAAGCAAAGCAGTGAGACACAAACAACAACACAGAGTTACACATGGAATAAACAAACGTACAGTCAATAACACAATAGAAAAAAAAGAAAGTCTATATACAATGTGTGCAAATGGCGTGAGGAGGTAAGGCAATGAATAGGCCATAGCAGCGAAGTAATTACAATTTAGCAAATTAACACTGGAGTGATATGAGCAGATGATGATGTGCAAGTAGAAATACTGGTGTGCAAAAGAGCAGAAAAGTAAATAAAAACAATATGGGGATGAGGTAGGTAGATTGGATGGGCTATTTACAGATAGGCTAAGTACAGCTTTACCTAGCACAGACTTATAGATGACCTGGAGCCAGTGGGTCTGGCGATGAATATGTAGCGAGGGCCAGCCGACGAGAGCATACAGGTCGCAGTGGTGGGTGGTATATGGAGTTTTGGTGACAAAACGGATGGCACTGTGATAGACTGCATCCAGTTTGCTGAGTAGAGTGTTGGAGGCTATTTTGTAAATGACATCACCGAAGTCAAGGATCGGTAGGATAGTCAGTTTTACGAGGGTATGTTTGGCGACGTGAGTGAAGGAGGCTTTGTTGCGAAATAGGAAGACGATTCTAGATTTAATTTTGGATTGGAGATGTTTAATATGAGTCTGGAAAGAGAGTATACAGTCTAGCCAGACACCTAGGTATTTGTAGTTGTCCACATATTCTAAGTCAGAACCATCCAGAGTAGTGATGCTAGTCGGGGGGGGGGGTGGGTGCGGGCGGCGAATGGTTGAAAAGCATGCATTGAGTTTTACTAGCGTTTAAGAGCAGTTGGAGGCCACGGAAGGAGTGTTGTATGGCATTGAAGCTCGTTTGGAGGTTTGTTAAAACCTATTTGGGATAGGTGGGGCGCTAGCCATCTCGACAACATCCTGTGAAATTGCAGAGCACGAAATTCAAAATACAAACATTTTAATATTAAACATTAATGAAAATACCAGTGTCTTACATTGTTTTAACTTCTTGTTAATCCAGACGCTTTGTCAGATTTCAAAAAGGCTTTACGGCAAAAGCATACCATGCGATTATCTGAAGACAGCGCCCCGCGTACAAAAGCATTAAAAACATTTTCCAAACAAGCAGAGGCGTCACAAAAGTCAGAAATAGCGATAAAATAAATCACTTACCTTTGAAGATCTTCCTCTGTTTGCAATCCCAAGGGTCCCAGCTGCATAACAAATTGCCGTTTTGTTCGATAAAGTCCTTCTTTATATCCCAAAAAAGTCAGTTTAGTTGGCGCGCTTGATTCAGTAATCCACCTGTTGCCCTCGTTCAAAATGCATACAAAGGAATCCCAAAAGTTACCAATAAACTTCGTCCAAACAAGTCAAACAATGTTTCTAATCAATCCTCAGGTACCCTAATATGTAAATAAACAATCAAATTTAAGACGGAGAATAATATGTTCATTACCGGAGATAAATAACGAAGTGCACGCCCTCATCAACGCACGCCACAAGACTACAGTCAAAATGAGAGCCACCTAGAAAAACTACAAATTCATTTTCATTCTAGCTCATTTTTCAAACAACAAGCCTGAAACTCTTTCTAAAGACTGTTGACATTTAGTGGAAGCCCTAGGAACTGCAATCTGGGAGGTATTCCTTTGATTTCCCCATAAACAAGCATTTGAATGGGCAGACAGCTCATTTCGCCAGTTTTAGAAACTTCAGAGTGTGTTCTATCAAATACTACCATTATATGCATATCCTAGCTTCTGGGCCTGAGTAACAGGCAGTTTACTTTGGGCACCTCGGTCATCCGAACTTCCGAATACTGCCCCCTATCCCGAAGAAGTTTTTAACACAGTGTCCAAAGAAGGGCCAGATGTATACAGAATGGTGTCGTCTGCATAGAGGTGGATCAGAGAATCACCAGCAGCAAGAGCGACATCATTGATATATACAGAGAAAAGAGTCGGCCTGAGAATTGAACACTGTCATACGCCCATAGAGACTGCCAGAAGTCCGGACAACAGGCCCTCCGATTTGACACACTGAACTATGTCAGCAAAGAAGTTGGTGAACCAGGTGAGGCAGTCATTTGAGAAACCAAGGCTGTTGAGTCTGCTGATAAGAATACGGTGATTGACAGATTCGAAAGCCTTGGCCAGGTCGATGAAGACGGCTGCACAGTACTGTCTTTTATCGATGACGGTTATGATATCGTTTAGTAGCTTGAGCGTGGCTGAGGTGCACCTGTGACCAGCTCGGAAACCGGATTGCACAGCGGAGAAGGTACGGTGGGATTCTAAATGGTCAGTGATCTGTTTATTAACCACTTAGTGATCCCTTCACGCGCCAATCCCTTTAGTGGGATCGATTTGACAACATCCAGTGAAATTGTAGCACGCCAAATTTAAACTACAGGAAAATCAATATTCAACATTCACGAAAATATAAGTCTAATACATCAAAATAAAGCTTAACTTCTTGTTAATCCAGCCGCTGTGTCAGATTTCAAAAAGGCTTTACGGCGAAAGCATACCATGCAATTATCTGAAGACAGCGCCCAGCACACAAAACCATACAAACATTTTCCAGCCAAGTAGAGGAGTAACAAAAGTCAGAAATAGCAATACAATTAATCACTTACCTTTGATCATCTTCATATGGTTGCACTCACAAGACTCCATGTTATGCAATAAATGTTCGCTTTGTTTGATAAAGTCCCTCTTTATGTCCAAAAACCTCCATTTTGTTGGCACGTTTTGTTCAGTAATCCATTGGCTCAAAGGCAGTCACAGCAGGCAGACGAAAAATCCAAATAGTCCCAGTAAAGTTTGTAGAAACATGTCAAACGATGTTTATAATCAATCCTCAGGTTGTTTTTTGTCTAAATAATCAAGAATATTTCAACCGGACAATAGCTACGTCAATATAAAGGAAAAACAACGAAAGACGTGCTCTCAGTAGCGCGCACCAAACAGCTCTGGGACTTTACACTGTCCACTCATTGAAAGTGGACTTTCTCCCTCATTTACAGAATAAAAGCCTGAAACAATGTCTAAAGACTGCACATCTAGTGGAAACCATAGGGAATGCAATCTGGGTCATATCCCTTTATATGGTGGATAGGGTTTCAATGGAAAAACTGGATGGATTTTCCTCAGGTTTTCGCCTGCCATATCAGTTCTGTTATACTCACAGACATTATTTTAACAGTTTTGGAAACTTTAGAGTGTTTTCTATCCAAATATGCATATCCTAGCTTCTGGGCCTGAGTAAAAGGCAGTTTACTTTGAGCACAATTTCCATCCGGACGTGACAATTCTGCCCTCTAGCCCAAAGAGGTTTAACTTGGCTTTCGAAGACTTTAGAAAGGCAGGGTAGGAAGGATATAGTTCTGTAACAGTTTGGGTCTAGAGTGTCACCCCCTTTGAAGAGGGGGATGACCACGGCAGCTTTCCAATCTTTAGGGATCTCGGACGATATGAAAGAGAGGTTGAACAGACTAGTAATAGTGGTTGCAACAATGGCGGCAGATCATTTTAGAAAAAGAGGGTCCAGATTGTCTAGCCCAACTGATTTGTACGGGTCCAGGTTTTGTAGCTCTTTCAGAACATCTGCTATCTGGATTTGGGTGAAGGAGAAGCTGGGGAGGCTTGGGCAAGTAGCTGCGGGGGGTGCGGAGCTGTTGGCAGGGTTGGGGTAGCCTGGAGGAAAGCATGGCCAGCCATAGAGAAATGCTTATTGAAATTCTCAATTATCGTGGATTTATCGGTGGTGACAGTGTTACCTAGCCTCAGTGCAGTGGGCAGCTGGGAGGATGTGTTTTTATTCTCCATGGACTTTATAGTGTCCTTTTTGGAGTTAGAGCTACTGGTTGCAAATTTCTGTTTGAAAAAGCTAGCCTTTGCTTTCCTGGCTGACTGCGTGTATTGGTTCCTGACTTCCCTGAAAAGTTGCATATCGCGCGGATTATTCGATGCTAGTGTAGTCCGCCACAGGATGTTTTTCTGCTGGTCGAGGGAAGTCAGGTCTTGAGTGAACCAAGGGCTATATCTGTTCTTAGTTCTACATTTTTGAAAAGGGCATGCTTATTTAAGATGGTGAGGAAATTACTTTTAACTTCTATGGGCTGCGGGACACAGCCAGTGAAATGTCAGGCTGAAAATTCAAAAACAACAAAATGTCATAATTCAACTTTCTCAAAGATACAACTATTTTACACCATTTTAAAGATAAACTTCTCGTTAATCTAACCACATTGTCCGATTTCAAAAAGGCTTTACAGCGAAAGCAAAACATTAGATTATGTTAGGAGAGTACATAGACAAAAATAATCACACAGCCATTTTCCAAGCAAGGACATGTGTCAATAAAACCCAAAACACAGCTAAATGAAGCACTAACCTTTGACGATCTTCGTCAGATGACACTCCTAGGACATTATGTTACACAATACATGTATGTTTTGTTCGATAAAGTTCATATTTGTATCCAAAAACAGCATTTTACATTGGCGTGTGATGTTCAGAAAATGTATTCCCACCAAAACGTCCAGTGAATGTGCACATCAATTTACAAAGATACTCATCATAAACGATGACAAAATATATAACAATTATTTTAAGAATTATAGATAGACTACCCCTGGATGCAACCGCTGTGTCAGATTTTAAAATAGCTTTACGGAGAAAGCACATTTTTCAATATTATGAGTACATAGCTCAGCCATCACGGCGAGCTATTCAGACCCCCGCCAAGTTCGGGGCAACCTAAACTCAGAATTAGTATTAGAAATATTCTCTTACCATTGCTGATCTTTGTCAGAATGCACTCCCAGGACTGCTACTTCCACAAGAAATTTTGTTTTTGTTCGAAATAATCCATATTTATGTACAAATACCTCCGTTTTGTTCGTGCGTTCAGATCACTTATCCAAAGGCATAACGCGCGAGCGCGGACCGAGAGACGAAAAGTCAAAATGTTCCATTTCCGTACATAGAAGCATGTCAAACGCTGTTTAAAATCAAATTTTATGGTATTTTTAATGTAAAATTGCGATAATATTCCAACTGGACAATAGCATATTCATTCAAGAAGAAAAAGAAGGAGGGGCGCGCTCGTGGGACCAAGCATATCCAATCCCTTTGTTGCCAGGCAGACCACTCAGTAACTGAGCTCCTATTATCTGCCCAGTGACAGGAAAATGCTCAAACCACTTTCTGAAGGCTTTAGACAGCCAATGGAAGCCTTAGAAAGTGCAACGTCCCCCGCAGACACTGTAGTTTTGATAGAGAATCAAAAGAAGAACTACAATTCTCAGACTTTTTTTGCCTGCCATATGAGTTCTGTTATACTCACAGACACCATTCAAAGAGTTTTAGAAACTACTAATAATATGCATATTCTAGTTTCTGGGCCAGAGTAGTAACCTGTTTAAATTGGGTACGTTTTTCATCCGGCCGTGAAAATACTGCCCCCTAGCCCAGACAGGTTAAAGAACGACCAGGCATCCTCAACTGACGGGATGAGGTCAATATCCTTCCAGGATACCCGGGCCAGGTCGATTAGAAAGGCCTGCTCGCAGAAGTGTTTTAGGGAGTGTTTGACTGTGATGAGGGGTGGTCGTTTGACTGCGGACCCATAGTGGATGCAGGCAATGAGGCAGTGATCGCTGAGATCCTGATTGAAAACAGAGGAGGTGTATTTGGAGGGAAAGTTGGTCAGGATAATATCTATGAGGGTGCCCATGTTTACGGATTTAGGGTTGTAACTGGTTGGTTCCTTGATCATTTGTGTGAGATTGAGGGCATCTAGCTTAGATTGTAGGACTGTCGGGGGGTTAAGCATATCCCAGTTTAGGTCACATAACAGAACAAACTCTGAAGATAGATGGGGGCAATCAATTCACATATGGTGTCCAGGGCACAGCTGGGAGCTGAGGGGGGTCTATAACAGGCGGCAACAGTGAGAGACATTTCAGGAGAGATTTTTTTTTTTAATTAGAAGCTCGAACTGTTTGGGCATAGACCTGGAAAGTATGACAGAACTTTGCAGGCTATCTCTGCAGTAGATTGCAACTCCTCCCCCTTTGACAGCTCTATCTTGACGGAAAATGTTGTAGTTGGGGATGGAAATCTCAGAATTTTTGGTGGTCTTCCTAAGCCAGGATTCAGACACGGCAAGGACATCAGGGTTGGCGGAGTGTGCTAAAGCAGTGAGTAAAACAAACTTAGGGAGGAGGCTTCTAATGTTAACATGCATGAAACCAAGGCTTTTTTGGTTACAGAAGTCAACAAATGAGAGCGAATGGGGACATGCAGGGCCTGGGTTAACCTCCACATCACCCGAGGAACTGAGGAGGCGTAGGATGAGGGTACGGCTAAAGGCTATCAAACTGGTCATCTAGTGCGTTGGGGACAGAGAATAAAAGGAGTAGATTTCTGGGCGTGGTAGGATAGATTCAGGGCATAATGTACAGACAGGGGTATGGTGGGGTGCGGGTACAGTGGAGGTAAGCCCAGGCATTGAGTGACGATAAGAGAGATTGCATCTCTGGACGCACTAGTTATGCTGGGTGAGGTCACCGCATGTGTGGGAGGTGGGACAAAGGAGGTATCTGGGGCATGTTGAGTGGGACTAGGGGCTCCGCAGTAAACTATAACAATGATAACTATCCTAAACAACAATATACAAGGCATATTGACATTTGAGAGAGACATAAAGTGAGGCATAAAGCAATCACAGGTGTTGATTGGGAGAGCTAGCTAAGACAACAACGGGTAAGACAACAACAGCTAATCAGCTAAGACAACAACAGGTAAAATGGTGATGAATGGGCAGAGAGGGTCAGTTAGCTACACACCGGGCCTGAGTTCGAGGCTGGGGCCGACAGATAAACAACAAAAAAATAAACAAAATGGAGTACCGTGATTAATGAACAGTCCAGCAGGCAACAGCTATGTAGCCAAGTGATCATAGGGTCCAGTGAACAGCAATAGATGAAACAGGGAAGTCGTTGGGTAGTCATTGCTACGCTAGCCAGCGGGAGACACAGTGTTCAAAGTTAGCAGGCCGGGGCTAGTAGAAGCGTCTGCTCCGACGTCCGGCAAAGGTCGGTTGAGGGCACAACGGATGAAGTTACGTCGGCAGACACTTGGAGTAACTCTATAGCCACTCGGAATAAGGCTGTAACGTAACAAAATGTGGGAAAAGTCAAGGGATCTGAATTCTTTCCCAATGCACTGCATATGTAAAACTATTGATTTAGTTTCTGTATGTGTAAGTAACTGAACAATTTCAAAGTATTGCATTGCAATTGCCACAAAGATACTGTAACTAATCATAAAGATGTAAATTCACAATGTGTGTATTATATGAGAAGACATGATTCCACAGGGACAGTTAACTTTACAGTTAACTTTGATATAATAATTGTGCCTAGTGTCCGTAGATATTTGAGATGCATAAACATTAACTGTAGTCAACCTCCAATATTGAGTACTATTACAAATCTCCACTGAAGTGCTCTTGGAAGATCTCTGTAATGGTAGTGAAGTAGTGGCGCTACCCAACCACTTTTCTCCTTCTGCATCTTAGTGGAACTAATGACATCTGAAGGCAGCATTACTAAACATATGAAAGCAGTTAGGACGAGACTGGGGAGGAGTGTCGAAGAGAGTAATGAGTTGAAGGTTTTCTAGATCGTACATTAAAGGCTAGGGAGTGTCGACAGCCCATGTCTGTATCCCAAATGGCACCCTTTTCTCCACAGTGCACTATTGGGCCCTGGTCAAAAGTAGTGCACTACGTAGGGAATAAGGTGGTGCCATTTGAGACACAGCCCATTCCAGACGCATTGGAGAAGCTCCGGAGCAAGGAGGCTTTTACCAGGAGACACACACTGGTCCGTCTCCAATCCAATGACTGGTCTTGGACACACGTGGGATAAGGCCGTGCTCGTGGCTGTGGCTATTAGTGTGATGGTGGCCGTCATGATCCGTACTGACGTTATGGAAGCAGCAGTAGCCATGTCTGGCCTCTCCTCGAGCTCTGTTCTCTACAGAAACAAGTAGCGAAAGAGAAAGAGAGAAAGAGAGAGAGATATATATATATTAAGTGAGAGAACGCCAGACTGCTATGTTTGAGGGCCTCTTCTCCGGCCCAAGAAAGGTCTTTAAAGACAGGAATTTCAATAAGCTTTTTCCAGAATAACGTACTCAAAATCCAATATCTATGATAATAATAAAATAAATATTATAGCAAATGTGGGGGTAGCCGGACCAAGATACAAACCCAGGTTCAGCAACTGTCAACTCAACACCTTAGCTGTCACGCCAAGATATCCGAACCTCTTGATGAGGTTGTTAGGCATTGGGTTAAGGTCGCTACAATATGTTGTCCTTTGTATCATTAAGGAAGGGTTGATGTCATTCATTAAGGTAGAGTTAATGTCATTTATTAAGGTATTTTTAAATAATTTTTATTTAACCTTTATTTAACTAGGCAAGTCAGTTAAGAACAAATTCTTATTTACAATGACAGCCTACCCCGGCCGAACCCGGATGACGCTGGGCCAATTGTGCACCGCCCTATGTGACTCCCAATCCTGTCCGGATGTGATGCAGCCTGAATTCAAATCAGGTACTGCAGTGACACCTCTTGCACTGAGATGCAGTGTCATTCAGTAAGGTAGGGTTGATGTCATTCATTAAGGAAGGGTTGATGTCATTCAGTAAGGTAGGGTTGATGTCATTCAGTAAGGAAGGGTTGATGTCATTAAGTAAGGAAGGGTTGATGTCATTAAGTAAGGAAGGGTTGATGTCATTCAGTAAGATAGGCTTGATGTCATTCAGTAAGGTAGGGTTGATGTCATTCAGTAAGGAAGGGTTTATGTCATTCATTAAGGAAGGCTTGATGTCATTCAGTAAGGTAGGGTTGATGTCATTCAGTAAGGAAGATTTGATGTCATTCAGTAAGGTAGCGTTGATGTCATTCATTAAGGAAGAGTTGATGTCATTCAGTAAGGAAGGGTTGATATCATTCATTAAGGTACTGTTGATGTCATTCATTAAGGAAGTGTTGATGTCATTCATTAAGGTACTGTTGATGTCATTCATTAAGGAAGGGTTGATGTCATTCATTAAGGAAGGCTTGATGTCATTCAGTAAGGAAGGGTTGATGTCATTCAGTAAGGAAGGGTTGATGTCATTCAGTAAGGTACTGTTGATGTCATTCATTAAGGAAGGGTTGATGTCATTCATTAAGGAAGGGTTGATGTCATTCAGTAAGGAAGATTGATGTCATTCAGTAAGGAAGGGTTGATGTCCTTCAGTAAGGTACTGTTGATGTCATTCATTAAGGAATGGTTGATGTCATTCAGTAAGGTACTGCTGATGTCATTCAGTAAGGTAGGGTTGATGTCATTCATTTAGGAAGGGTTGATGTCATTCATTAAGGTAGGCTTGATATTGTTTCAACAGAGTCCGAAATTACAAGGGTTGAGGTCACTACAATATGTTGTCCTTTGTATCATTAAGGTAGGATTGATATCATTCTGACTGTGTTAAAAGGGTTGAGGTCAGTAATGAGAAACATGTAAAGTTCTTCTGATGTGTGATGCTGTATGTTCTGGTTCTGAGTTAAGATGGTCTCCTTCATATTCATCCTGATGTGCTCTAATGCTTGGACTGCTAGTCTTCTCTTGTCTTACCTGAAAGGAAACAAACAAAACAGAATCTTCACTGTAACCATGGTTTAACACACACACACACACACACACACACACACACACACACACACACACACACACACACACACACACACACACACACACACACACACACACACACACACACACACACACACACACAATTTGATAATAACACTCATCTTCTGTAAACAACAGAAACACATTGAGAGAATAATGGTAACACCCTATGCCAGCATGCACACATCTACGATTATCAACGACAGGTCTCGTTGGTGATTATAGTGGTGGTGACAGTGGGTGATGGAGTTGGGCCTTGGCTGATGTCGCTTTTTTAGGGTGGAGTGAGTCTGGACTTCAGCATCAATCTTTATTGTCCCTATGAGGGTAGGTCAGGATCATGTCAGTTTTTAGGGTGGAGTGAGTCGGGACTTCAGCATCACTTTATTGTCCCTTTGAGGGTACGTCAGGATCATGTCAGCTTTTACACCCCCCGCCGGTTTCCATCGTTCTGTTTGAGTCCACGATGACTCAGCCTCCCAATATTCTGTCTTCACTCCTCCAACTATTTTCTTCTCAGGCCCAGACTATAAGGTTGAACTACAGTTATACACCCAGTAGGATTCTGTCTCAGACTGTTTGGCCTGCTGTAGCAGTACAGTAGCTGAACCACTGGATGTACCACATACAAGTACCACTTTAAAAGAACAGCTTAGGAGGCACAGAAAACATGGAGTATTTTTCCATTTCAAAATATTGGCAGTATCTGATAGGTCATTTCATAGTGTGTAGGATTTTCTGTAGGATTTTCATAAACACTAGCAATACATGCTATCAGTCAATCACAAATCATGAAAACTTACAAACACATATGCTACTCACAAACATTAACAACACTGTATAACAGACACATGTGTACACTTCATGCATACTGTACACAGTCGCATGGACGTGTGTGTATGTTTCTGTATGGCCCTAACATGCCCTAGTTTGTATGTCTCGAGGAGAGAGGATGTACCCTAACCCTAGTGTTGAGAAGAGAGGATGTACCCTAACCCTAGTGTTGAGGATAGAGGGTGTATCCTAACCCTAGTGTTGAGAAGAGGGGGTGTACCCTAACCCTAGTGTTGAGGAGAGAGGGTGTACCCTAACCCTAGTGTTGAGGAGAGAGGATGTACCCTAACCCTAGTGTTGAGAAGAGGGGGTGTACCCTAACCCTAGTGTTGAGGATAGAGGGTGTATCCTAACCCTAGTGTTGAGAAGAGGGGGTGTACCCTAACCCTAGTGTTGAGGATAGAGGGTGTATCCTAACCCTAGTGTTGAGAAGAGGGGGTGTACCCTAACCCTAGTGTTGAGGAGAGAGGGTGTACCCTAACCCTAGTTTTGAGGAGAGAGGGTGTACCCTACCCTAGTGTTGAGGAGAGAGGGTGTACCCTAACCCTAGTGTTGAGGAGAGAGGGTGTACCCTAACCCTAGTGTTGAGGAGAGAGGGTGTACCCTAACCCTAGTGTTGAGGAGAGAGGGTGTACCCTAACCTTAGTGTTGAGGAGAGAGGGTGTACAATAACCCTAGTGTTGAGGAGAGAGGGTGTACCCTAACCCTAGTGTTGAGGATAGAGGGTGTACCCTAACCCTAGTGTTGAGGAGAGAGGGTGTACCCTAACCCTAGTGTTGAGGAGAGAGGGTGTACCCTAACCCTAGTGTTGAGGAGAGAGGGTGTACCCTAACCCTAGTGTTGAGGAGAGAGGGTGTACCCTAACCCTAGTGTTGAGGAGAGAGGGTGTACCTTAACCCTAGTGTTGAGGATAGAGGGTGTACCCTGACCCTAGTGTTGAGGATAGAGGGTGTACCCTAACCCTAGTGTTGAGGAGAGAGGGTGTACCCTAACCCTAGTGTTGAGGAGAGAGGGTGTACCCTAACCCTAGTGTTGAGGAGAGAGGGTGTACCCTAACCCTAGTGTTGAGGAGAGAGGGTGTACCCTAACCCTAGTGTTGAGGATAGAGGGTGTACCCTAACCCTAGTGTTGAGGATAGAGGGTGTACCCTAACCCTAGCGTGTGTGCACTGAATGTAAATACCCAGACGGTGTGCTCTGCCTGCTGTTTCCATGGCCGTGACACAAACACAGTGGGGGGGTTCCAGGGGCCCCGGACGGAGCCTCTCTGAAGGGCCCTCATCCTGAGGCCAGGCTTCGTTAGGGAGCCACTGGGCCCACTGGGTGGTTCTGATTAGAACATACCTGGCAGTTTGAGCTACTTGGGCTGGGCCGGCCTGGGATCACTCCTAACTGGTTTTGGCGCTTTGCTGTTAGGCCTGGGCCGGGGATGGGCTGCTGCTGTGCCCTGCCTATTGGCTGGGGTTTTGGACGACTTAGGGGGCGGAAAGGACTCTTCCGGAACCAGTGAGGTGGATGATGGGGTCAGCGACCTTGGCATGCAGCAGAGGAGGGAAAGAGGGAAGCAGAAGGAGGGGGGATGTACAATTAGGTGGAGGACTGGGGCTATTTCGGGAGCCATGGATTCTATCGTAGACACACACACACACACACACACACACACACACACACACCGTACTGTGGCCTACATGACCAGGTTACAGGTAGACGATAACAAGAGTAAATCCACTTACATAACACACATAGTGCACAAACTGAATGGGGGCAGACTATTCAATTAATGTCGGGAAGCCTCCCTCTAATAATAAAGTGCTGCTTTGTCTAAAATGACGTCAAAAGGGGTGTGGGGGGATCAAGTCGTACTCCAAACGAGCTGATTGGCCCTGCGGGACCAGAGGTCAGCAGATCAAGCTATTTTTAGGAACGATCAAAGTGCCTGAAATAAAAATAGTGCTGCACGGGCCCTCTGGGTAGCGTACCTGTCTATCAGGCTTATAGCGGGCTGGGAATATGAGCAGGGGAAACGTTTGATGATATTTCGAAAGGCGCAAGTAATGACCGAAATGTCTTTAGCTGCCAGCGGGGCGGACACAGTGTGATGTTAGGCCTTTGGTTAGGCTGCGGAGAGGAATGGTTATCCCCCTGCGCGTGGCTGCTGTTCACTGGACCAGTAAGTGGAAGGACTAGTCTAAGGGCTACTACTACAGGGACATATTAGGGATCTACTGTCCCAGTCATGTGGGATGGTGCAGCTACAGTTTAAAGGCCTTCCATAGACCTCATGGTATGGTCATCTCTGGCTAGCAGTAGCAACAGAGACTAGGGCTAAACACAACTTTAAATAGGTAAATACATTTGAGAATTTTCACTCTTCAGTTAGTTTTCAAGATCGTAAGAATTTGCCCGGCCCAATTCACATGAGGCAGACAAGCCCACAGACAGAATTCATTCATTTTCAATCTGCTGGACTAAGATAAGTATATTAACACAATTCGTAATGCGCCAAACAAACCTGAGTGAAATTATCTGTCCAACAACACAAGAGGTTCAGAATCAGTTCTTTACTCTCTCCTCCACAGTGGTGGAGAGATGAGGGGGTGGAACAATGGAGAATTGAGGGGGGATGGGGGGGTGGAGAGATAAGTGGGGATGAGGGGTGGAGAAATGAGGGGGATGAGAGGTTGGAGAGGTGGAGAGATGTGAGGGGGTGGAGAGATGTGAGGGGGTGGAGAGGTGAGGAGGGATGAGGGGGTGGAGAGGTGGAGAGATGAGGGGGTGGAGAGGTGGAGAGATGGGGGGGTGAGGGGGTGGAGAGGTGGAGAGATGAGGGGGAGATAAGGGGGTGGAGAGATGAGGGGGAGGTGAGGGGTTGGAGAGATGAGGAGTGAGAGGTCAGGGGGAGATAAGGGGGTGGAGAGATGAGGGGGAGGTGAGGGATTGGAGAGATGAGGGGTGAGAGGTCAGGGGGAGATGAGGGGGGGTGGAGAGGTGAGGGGGTGATAAGGGAGTGGAGAGATGAGGGGGAGGTGAGGGATTGGAGAGGTGAGAGGGAGATGAGGGGGTGGAGAGATGATGGGGTGGCGAAGTGGAGAGCTGATGGGGGGATGAAGGGGGTGGAGAGGTGAGGTTGAGATGAGGGTGACCACCGGAACCCTAGATTAGCCCTGGTGGTGAGTCATTAGGACAGCTTTCATGTGGACAAGGAGGGCTGATGTGAGATTGCAGGAGAGGTCAGAGAGCAGGGGTTTAGAGTCAGAGGTCACACCACAGTGTTGTGGTGGTGTCATTCAGGGTTTCCTGTTTGGTGAGTTCTACAAACGCACTGCAGTAATCCCACTGTGTCGTGGTGGTGTCATTCAGGGTTTCCTGTTTGGTGAGTTCTACAAACGCACTGCAGTAATCCCACTGTGTCGTGGTGGTGTCATTCAGGGTTTCCTGTGTGGTGAGTCCTACAAACGCACTGCAGTAATCCCACTGTGTCGTGGTGGTGTCATTCAGGGTTTCCTGTGTGGTGAGTCCTACAAACGCACTGCAGTAATCCCACTGTGTCGTGGTGGTGTCATTCAGGGTTTCCTGTGTGGTGAGTTCTACAAACGCACTGCAGTAATCCCACTGTGTCGTGGTGGTGTCATTCAGGGTTTCCTGTGTGGTGAGTTCTACAAACGCACTGCAGTAATCCCACTGTGTCGCGTGTTCAAAGAAGGAACAGAACGAGCATCTATGTAATCAATCAAATTTAATCAAATGTATTTATGAAGCCGTTTTTACATCAGCCCGAAGTCACAAAGTGCTGTACAGAAACCCAGACTAAAACCCCAAACAACAAGCAATGAAGATGTAGAAGCACAGTGGCTAGGAAAAACTCTAGAAAGGCAGGAACCTAGGAAGAAACCTAGCGAGGAACCAGGCTCTGAGGGGTGGCCAGTCCTCTTCTGCTGGTCATCTATGATCTTATTCATTATGTTATAAAAGGCCAAACTGATCCTAGATCAGCACTCCTACACTGAAATGTCTTGTGAATATGAACCCTAGTCTGAGCACTCCACCTGTCAGAGACACCAGGACCACGGTAGTGGTCAGGAGGGAGAACACGTCCTGAATACATCCATACTATCAGATATGCAGATATAGGACTGCTAAAAAAGTTAGGACCTCACTTGATGTTTGTGTAGATGTGGTCAGGTTCTTTCCCATATACGTAACATATCCTGACAGAAACTAATGTCTCAGCATTGGGTGATGATTTGCATGTCAGCACAGACACGGTGCTTTGAAGAAAAGGATATGCAAAACAACCCGGCTCCTTTTTATATTTAGGACATTTTACCATTTGACATGAGCGTCTGAGTGAAGTCAGACTTTCTGATAAGTCAGACTTTCACCCTAACAAGCTACAGTGTCCAGAAGAATGGTTCAAAACAACAGTCATATCTCACTCTTTTCATTTCAGAGGCAAAAGGACATAGCTTGAAGCTGACTGACAGATGTCTATCAGTATTGGAAAATGTCATGCCATGCTTTCAGGCTTTTACAGTATTTCTTCAAATCAAGGTTTCCCCCCTGACTCAGCCTTGTCTCATAGACTAGATGTAAAATAGTATACAATTAATAATAATAATGATGATACGAAATGCTCTGAGACCAGGATGCCTGACTAGGGTAACATGCCAGCTCTATATCAGGGTTCAGGTTTTCAGGGTAAACATTGCAGATGCCTGAGAGCAATTCATATTGTGGATGTTTGCGTTAAAGGTAGTCTCAGCGAAATGACGTTGATGCGAGCAGCACTGCAGATATTGAGATGAGCGAGACGCAAGACTTCGCTCTAGCACAGTCACACACTGTATCTGCGCATGTACACGGGTTCGCCTCACCCTGTTCACAGCGTGGTAGCCAGGGCACCAAAACAGTGGAGAAGTTGAGCCTTAAGCTTCAACGCTCTCAGTTGTTGCAGAAATTGACCCTCTATGTTGTTTACTTTCTGCATCTACGTCATATCGCTGAGTCTGCCTTTAATGCATGAACACACTGCACGATCACCACCTGTATGTATCACCATGTGTATTTATTTCTTTATTTTTATTTAACCTTTATTTAACTAGGCAAGTCAGTTAAGAACAAATTCTTATTTACAATGACGGTCTACCCCGGGCCAAACCCGGACGATGCTGGTCCAACTGCGTGCCGCCCTATGGGACTCCCAATCACGGCCGCTGCGCCACTCGGGAGTAATGGTGAAGTTGCCCCTAAACGCTGACCTTGGGTCAGTTTTGCATTTCTCCCACTAATGGTTAGGATTAGGGGAGGGGAAGCTGATCCTAGATCTGTACCTAGGGGAAACACTGTATCATCCCGGCCTGGAGTTATCGCCACCACACTCTCTAGCACTAGAAGATATGGTTGTAATTGGCCCGTTTAGCACTATGCACAGCTGAATATTGGGTTTGTAATGCTTTTATAAAGCTTTTGCATGGCCACTGGTTGCTACGGGTTTAACCAAGCTACACTTTAAAGAGAGATCTTCAGATGTATTTGGAAGATGGGCAGGGGCTCTTTCAGGAGGTTGTTTGTTCTACCATTGGGGTGCCAGGACAGAGAAGAGCTTTGACTGGAATGAGTGGGAGCTGGCCCCTCATTGGGGTGGAAGCAGTGCTTAATTTGTAAATTGGGAGGTACCTGAACAACAGGTTAGCAGGAGAGGGGAGTGACCTGGGGGGCTCTGAGTTACCAGAACGCATGAATAAAAAAAATCCCCTTTTTAATAATTAATTGCATGAATTATCATTGCTTTTGCTTAAGTAGCATAGAGCAGTAGAGGCACTTGCAGAAGTTGCACACATGGGGATCCTTTTTTGTAGTCTAGGGTCCAGGAAAATGTTTGCCTTTTATAAATGCATTTCATGTGATTCTACATCATTTTAGATGACTGGAGACTTTAGCAGAATCTTTTTTAATACTTCACAAATGATCGAAATGACAGTCAGTCTACATTGACACTGACAAACTGAGAATCTGAGATCAATAAAAAACGACCTTGTCTTGAATCCATCAACAGCCTAGTCCTGGGTGTGTGGAGGAAATTATAGTTTTAAAAAAGCTTTCCGTTTCACTTCCTCACCCAATAATGCAGCAGCTCACTCACCGGGGATGGCCGATGTGCTCATGCCAAAAGATTATCTCTCTTGTTTAACTTTGTCAAACAAAGCTGTTTGCTCAATAGTCCTATTTGGAAGTTGATATCTTGATAGCCTACAGACAGATTCTTCTTCTCTTATCATCAGGATCCATTTTCTTTCCAAACTGCGTTTTCACGTGATTGTATTTGAAATATTGTGAAAGGCCTGTTTTGGCTGCATGCTCTTCACTGACAGATTTTCAGCGGTTCATGACTGTAGGCATGCCTTTTGACTGGGCTACACACAATCCACAGCCAGGCATTTTTTAAATAAGCTATTTATCCTCTGTGACTCATTTATAGTCCTACACCTGGTGTACTATTCAGAATGAGAGCATGTATTTCTGAACAGACAGCAGTAATTCTGTAACTTTGGAAAATGTATTTCAATTTATCAGGGGTGCTGCGGCACCTTTCCCGTGGCTATGATTCTTTAAGGAAATGAATGACGAAGTGCAACGCTGGAGAGATGAGAGTTGCAGGCTCATGTCTATCAGAGCAGGGAGAGGGAGAGAGATCATAGAAGGTGAATCTCATTCTAGTTCTGTGAGAGATACAGGCGCGCTTCTCTCTCTCACCACAGCAATGGCCACGCATTGTTCTATAGTCTATAGGCTACAATGTTACACAAACCCTAAAGCCGGGCCGGCACAACACTTATCAAATCTTACAATGTCAGGCAGATTTTCACATAGAAAATTGCTTTTATTATCATTTTTAAATTGCAAATAGTGACAATTATTGTTCATGCCACGAGAGGTACTGGATCCTGGAAAACGGGTTCCAGAACGAAACAGTCCAGAACTGAGAGGTGACGGATCCTGTTCAAATGAAGCACTGAGTGGAAGGGCCAGAGGTGGCAGAACAAAGTGCTCGGGTTGGGGTGTAGGGTTTGACCATAGACTGAAGGTAGGGAGAGGCGGTTCCCCTTGCTGCTCCATAGACAAGCACCAGGGTCTTGAACTGGATGCGAGCTTCAACTGAGACCCAGTGGAGGGTGTGAAGGAGTGGGGTGACGTGGGACAATTGGTAGAGGTGTGTGTTTGGGGGGAGGGACCCAGGATGACATGTACTGTAAAAGCACACCTGTGACAACTGCTGATGCAAACATGGCTTTATAAATCATTTTGATTGATTGGTTGATTGACCCACCCAATGATGGCCTCTTTTGCCTGTAGGACAGAGACCCTGGAGTCCAACAGACACCATTTGAGGTACCAGGCTGGGTGAAACAGAAACACATCACATGAATGACAACAGCCAGATGTGACATACCTGTGTGCCTAATACGCTTTCCAGAACCTAACCACATAGTTGTACTGCTACAGTATAATTAAAACATATATATATATTATTTAACCTTTATTTAAATAGGCAAGTCAGTTAAGAACAAATTCTTATTTACAATGACGACCTACCCCGGCCAAACCCGGCGAATCGAACCAGGTACTGTAGTGATGCATCTTGCACTGAGATGCAGTGCCTTAGGCCGCTGCGCCACTCGGGAGCATAATCATGGTATATCACTGGGAGATAGGAGATAGAGATTATAGGAGACATACAATGAGTGTTCAAAACATTAGGAACACCTGCTCTTTCCATGACATAGACTGACCAGGTGAAAGCTATGATCCCTTATTGATGTCACTTGTTAAATCCACGTCAATCAGTGTAGATGAAGGGGAGGAGACAGGTTAAAGAAAGACGTTTAAGCCTTGAGACATGGATTGTGTATGTGTGCCATTCAGAGGGTGAATGGGCAAGACCAAAGATTTAAGTGCCATTGAGCGGGGTATGGTGGTAGGGGCTAGGCGCACAGGTCAAGAACTGCAAAGCTGCTGGGTTTTTCACGCTCAACAGTTTCCTGTGTATATCAAGAATTGTCCACCACCCAAAGGACATCCAGCCAACTTCACACAACTGTGGGAAGCATTGGAGTCAACCTGGGCCAGCATCCTTGTGGAACGCTTTCGGCACCTTGTAGAGTCCATGCCCCAATGAATTGAGGCTATTTTGAGGGGAAAGGGGGTGCAACTCAATATTAGGAAGGTGTTCCTAATGTTTGTACACTCGGTGTAATTTATAGGACATGTATATTATAGGAGATATTGATTATAGGAGAGATTGATTATAGGAGATATTGAATATAGGAGATAGATTATAGGAGATATTAAATATGGGAGATAGATTATAGGAGGTATTGAATATAGGAGATATAGATTATAGGAGATATATATTATAGGAGATATAGATGATAGAATATATAGATTATAGGAGATATAGAATATAGGAGATATAGATTATAGGAGATATAGAATATATAAATTATAGAAGATAGAGATTATAGGAGATGTAGATTATAGGAGATATAGATTATAGAAAATATAGATTGTAGAATATATAGATTATATATAGAAGATATAAAATATTGAAAGTATAGACTATATAGATTATAGGAGATGTAGATGATAGAAGATATAGATTATAGGGGATATAGAAGATATAGATGATAGAAGATATAGATTATAGGAGATATAGATTATAGAAGATATAGATGATAGAATATATAGATTATAGGAGATATAGATGATTGAAGATATAGATGATAGAATATATAGATGATAGAATATATAAATAATAGAATATATAGATTATAGGAGATATAGATTATAGAATATATAGATTATAGAATATATAGATTATAGAAGATATAGATTATATGGAGATATAGATGATAGAATATATAGATGATATAATATATAGATTATAGAAGATATAGATGATAGAAGATGTAGATTATAAGAGATATAGATTATAGAATATATAGATTATAGAAGATATAGATTATAGGAGATATAGATGATAGAATATATAGATGATATAATATATAGATTATAGAAGATATAGATGATAGAAGATATAGATTATGAGATATAGATTATAGGAGATATAGATGATTGAAGATATAGATGATAGAATTTATAGATTATAGGAGATATAGATGATTGAAGATATAGATGATAGAATATATAGATAATAGAATATATAGAGTATAGAAGATATAGATTATAGGAGAAATAGATTATAGGAGATATAGATGATAGAAGATATAGATTATAGAAGATATAGATTATAGAATATATAGAAAGAGATATAGTATTGATATATTATGTAGGAGATATAGGGTCATCCAAACCCTTCATTTATGCATGGGAAATAAAGTAAAACCCATAAATTACACAATAAGTACTCTTTTATAGTATCTCTCTTCAAACATAAAATGCATCATTAAACACACTTTGAATTGAGCTGTGTAGGATGGGACAGATTGACAAGCTCCTAACATTCACCTCCAGACATGAAAGTGCACCTGTTATACTGCCCCGTTCAATTCAAGCCAACGCAAAGGAGCAGTAGTGAAAACTAAGCTAGGGTCAATAGGAAGAGCAGCAAAGTAGCCGATTTAAAGGCAAACTTTCTTTCTCATGGGGAGGGAGAAAGGGAGAGGCAATTCAAGCCTCTTTTGGTCTCCCTCCTTGGCAGGAAATCGAATAAAACAAAGAGGGAATAGAGCGAGGTGATTTACCAACATGTCTTGACATCAGAGTGGAAATAAACCAGAGCTGCTGGAAACAGGTTGGCCTGGAGGAGAAGAGGGTGGTTATTACACACGTGGCTCAGAAAGCACGGCGCAACACTCTCACATCACAGAGACATCACAACTGGAGCTGGCCTGGGAGGCACACTGCCTGTAGCATACAGTACACAGCTGCTGCTTGGCCTTGTCCTGTATATGGAGGACCAGGAACTGTGAATACACGCCAGCTGATGTCATAAAATACTTAAAAGTGTTTAAAAAAGTGTTGAACTTTTAAGTGTTAAAGTGTTGAGATTTAAAAAGCAGAGTGTAACGTGACTTGCTGGCAACACTATGGCTTGTTATTCTGGAACTGTTGACATGAATGACCTTTCTCTGAGAAAGAGAGAGAGAGAGGGGGGTGGAGAGGAAGAGAGAGTGAGACAGAGAGAGACAGAGAGACAGAGAAAGAGAGAAAGAGAGAGAGAGAGACAGAGAGACAGAGAGAGAGACCGAGAGAGACAGAGTTGAAGTGAGGTTTTGACCTTACATTAGGTTGCATGCACGGTACTCCATCCTGCTCTAACACTCTCTCCTTCTCCAAGTGCTTAGCCACTCATGTCCAGACTCAAAATGTAAACCCCCTCCAAGAACAGCAACAGAGCAGATCCAATCTCAACGAGCTGTAATTTAAAAAACGTCTCCCCTGGAAAAACAACAATAAATTTGCGAAGGCCTTCAAAAGAGCCGTCTGTGCTCTTACCTTTTTGTACATAAAACAAAAGTACCGCTTGTTCTGAGACCACTTCAATCGCTCCCCCCTACGATGGAAAACACATCTAACAACACACTGAGACAAAGACCATGAGATGTAGAGAGAGAAGACAGGAGAGGGAAGAGAGAAAGGCCTCCTTTGAATTTGATTTATGGAGGATTTTATGGTATCAGACTAGGAGGGCTGTTGACTGAACAAGCACTTTCATTTTTTAGGCCTGTGTGTGTGTGTGTGTGTGTGTGTGTGTGTGTGTGTGTGTGTGTGTGTGTGTGTGTGTGTGTGTGTGTGTGTGGTGTGTGTGTGTGTGTGTGTGTGTGTGTGTCAGGCTTGCAGCAGTGATGTCTTACTGTGGTGTTTTGTGTGAGAGAGATAGAGAGACAGTCAGAGAGACATTCAGAGAGACAGTCAGAGAGAGGTGACCAAAAGAGCACCATGCCAGACAGTGACGAGCGTTGGAACAACATCACTCCTCATTTGAGGTCCTCCAGATGAAAGAACACACGTATGTCCTAATATGTACACCATACATGTAGCATGTCGTCTTTGTGTGATGTCTGATGTTGCATGTATGTCCCAATATGTGCACTGTGCTGACTTCTGAAGACCGCTGGTGCCACTTACCCTGATCCACCAGGATGAACTGGGGGTGAATCTCAAAAGTATTTTCCTTGAATTCTTACTTCCTCTCTCCTTGCCTCCGTCTCAAAATGACAGAGGGAAGGGTGGGGAGAGAGAGGGAAGTGTGGGGAGAGAGAGGGAAGCGAGGAAAGAGAGAGGGAAGTGAGGAAAAAGAGAGGGAACTGAGGAAAGAGAGAGGGAAGCGTGGGGAGAGAGAGGGAAGTGAGGAAAAAGAGAGGGAATTGAGGAAAGAGAGAGGGAAGTGAGGAAAGAGAGAGGGAAGGGAGGAAAGAGAGAGAGAATTGAGGAAAGAGAGAGGGAAGCGATGAAAGAGAGAGAATTGAGGAAAGAGAGAGGGAAGGGAGGAAAGAGAGAGGGAACTGAGGAAAGAAAGAGGGAAGGGAGGAAAGAGAGAGAGAATTGAGGAAAGAGAGAGGGAACTGAGGAAAGAAAGAGGGAAGGGAGGAAAGAGAGAGGGTAGTGAGGAAATAGAGAGGGATGTGAGGAAATAGAGAGGGACGTGAGGAAATAGAGAGGGATGTGAGGAAAGAGAGAGGGAAGTGAGGAAATCGAGAGGGAAGCAAGAGGGAAGCGAGGTAAGAGAGAGTGAAGCGAGGAAAGAGAGAGTGAAGCGAGGAAAGAGAGGGAATTGAGGAAAGAGAGAGGGACGTGAGGAAAGAGAGAGGGAAGCGAGGAAATAGAGAGGGAAGCGAGGGAAGCAAGAGGAAGCGAGAGGGAATTGAGGAGAGAGGGAATTGAGGAAAGACAGAGGGAAGCGAGGAAAGAGAGAGGGAAGCGAGGAAAGAGAGAGGAAAGAGAGAGGGAAGCGAGGAAAGAGAGAGGAAAGAGAGAGGGAAGCGAGGAAAGAGAGAGAAGTGAGGAAAGAGAGAGGGAAATGAGGAAAGCATTGGATGAGAACATCAAAGGAGAACATCACCAATGCTTCCCTCTGAGGATTTGAGGAAGCAACGAGAGAATACGTGAGGAATCAAATAAAATATTTTTGAAATTCACCCACAGGAAGTGACTATATGCAGGACACACTGCTTTCATCCATTGGATGACCAGCTACACCAAAAGCTTGGGTGGATATTACAATTTTACACTCCATGGTCTGAGGAGACTCAGAACAGGAAATCAATGGGATACAACCAATATCCTGCATCCTGATTCTGGCAAGAGGGACAGGGCCAGGCCATGACTGAGTGACCCAAGAGAAAAGGCCAGGTGTCCCCAAGGCACAAGACAAGCCCTCCTCCCGCCAGTACTGATCCTGCCCACCAATGGCTTCATAAAGCTATGACCCTCAGGCACAGTGATCTTAACCAGTGGTGTGTAAAGCTGGGTGGGATGGAAGGGAATGGGGGGGGGGGGGGGGGGTAGATGGATGAGGGGATGGATGGGATGATGAGGGATGAGTCCTGGGTAGACAATAGCTGCCGGATCATGAGACTTCAATATAAAGTTGAAAGGGAATATTTATAGTTTGAAAACAAAAACATGTGGAGGGACATGGTGCTCTATAGAAACAGAGGTATGGGCAATGGAACCATATGGTATAAAAAACCCATCAGATTATATGTCTGGTCTGTTCACATTGACTGGTTTGTATCGTGTCATACAGTACACCAAAAAACTGTTAACAAAACAAGTAGCGATTATCTTAATCGTAGGAGTGATAATGCAAGGCAACAGAAATGTGTTTTCGTTTTAGGACCTCTAAAGTGCACTGCTGTTTTCTATTTTCTGGTCTGGATGAAGGCCCTTCCAAAGGCCACAGCTCTCAGCAGAGACATGCTGCACAGTGATGGGATTATATGTATCAACTAATAAAGAGAATACAACGAAGCACAAATGTTCAGACACACCCCCTTACTTATTTCATCTTCTGTGAGGTTAGGGGGGAAATGTTACCGTCTTTTAAATCAAAACATGCCGAACCCCTCCATGTGGAACTCTGACGAACACACAGAGAGAGAGAGACATACACACAGACAGGAGGGAGACCTGAGTTGTGGATATCTCAATTGAAGAATGATTTGGGCAGGGACATACGTCGATTAATTGTCAAAGTAAACATAGACGTCTCAGAGAGGAATTAGTGAGTGACGATAGCCTTTTTAGTGGTGGATGATGGAAAAGTAGTTTGATGGTTTGGTTTGAGGTGATACCCCTTGGTGGTCAGCAGAGCATCAACAAGTTGCTCCCACATTACATACACAGTGAATCATCCATCTTTCATAGACGCCACCATTTTGATGCCAACATTAGCATAATATGTCTGCGATGGCTGGGTTGGACGGGATGACAGGGATTGTGGTTGATGGGAGAACTGTTGAGTTGACATGTTTTTACGTTTTAGTCATTTAGTAGACGTTCTTATCCAGAGCGACACACAGTAGTGAGTGCACCCATTTTCCTACTTTTTTCCTACTGAGATTGTGAATATAGCAGGCAAATTGGAGCGGGTAGTCGCACTTCGCTTCGCTCCACAGGTAATATTACGTTTCATTACATTACAACGGTTTGATTTGTTTGATCTGAGCAATTTTTTCTTAGCTACCTACATAGCCGTCTTTGTATCAAAGATAATTGTGTAGTTTAGAGTAATTATCGAGGTTAGCTAGCCAGCCAGCTGTTTTCGTCCTCCTAACTTAGTCAACACTGCTAGCTAGCCAACTAGCCAACTTCTACCGACTAGCAGCACTGTAGAAACTATTACATTACAACGGAACGACTTGATTAGTGTAGTGCTAGCTAGCTACATAGTTGTCTTTGCTGTCTTTGTATCTAAGATAATTGTGTAGTTTAGAGTAATTATCGAGGTTAGCTAGCCAGCCGCGCCGCGACGCCGTTGTCCAGACTCCAGACTTAGTCAACACACCTAGTCATCATCAAACCCACTGCTAGCTAGCCAACCTTTACTGACTAGCAGCACTGTAGAAACGAATGCATTACAACGGAACGATTTGACTAGTGCAGTGTTAGTTGTCTTTGTCATAGTTTGATAATTGTGTAGTTTAGAGTAATTATCGAGGTTAGCTAGCCAGCTATTTTCGTCCCCCGCGACGCCAGTTTTTCCAAACCTAGCCAACTATTACCGACGAGCAGCATTGTAGAAACTAAATACATTACAAAGGAACGTCTTGATTAGTGCTATGTTAGCTAGCTACATAGTTGCTTTTGTATCATGATAAGGTGTAGTACTGAAACTATCGAGGTTACCTAGCCAGCTACACGTTCAAACAAAGTCAACAACGCAGCCACTGCTAGCTAGCCTACTTCCCCAGCCAGCTGTACTGTATCATCTTCGTCATTTTAGTCAATAAAATTTTTGCAACGTAAGCTTAACTTTCTGAACATTCGAGAAGTGTAGTCGACTTGTCATTCCAATCTCCGTTGCATTAGCGTAGCCTCTTCTGTAGCCTGTCAACTATGTGTCTGTCTATCCCTGTTCTCTCCTCTCTGCACAGGCCATACAAACGCTTCACACCGCGTGGCCGCTGCCACTCTAACCTGGTGGTCCCAGCGCGCACGACCCACGTGGAGTTCCAGGTCTCCGGCAGCCTCTGGAACTGCCGGTCTGCGGCCAACAAGGCAGAGTTCATCTAAGCCTATGCAACCCTCCAGCACCTCGACTTCTTGGCACTGACGGAAACATGGATTACCACAGATAACACTGCTACTCCTACTGCTCTCTCCTCGTCTGCCCACGTGTTCTCGCATACCCCGAGAGAATCTGGCCAGCGGGGTGGTGGCACTGGAATCCTCATCTCTCCCAAGTGGACATTCTCTCTTTCTCCCCTGACCCATCTGTCTATCTCCTCATTTGAATTCCATGCTGTCACAGTTACCAGCCCTTTCAAGCTTAACCTGTTAGGGCTAGGGGGCAGTATTGACACGGCTGGATAAAAAACGTACCCGATTTAATCTGGTTACTACTCCTGCCCAGTAACTAGAATATGCATATAATTATTGGCTTTGGATAGAAAACACCCTAAAGTTTCTAAAACTGTTTGAATGGTGTCTGTGAGTTTAACAGAACTCATATGGCAGGCAAAAACCTGAGAAGATTTCATGCAGGAAGTGGCCTGTCTGACAAGGTGTCGTTCTTCTTGTCTCTGTTTTTTGAAGAGTGAGGATCTTAGCTGTCCCGTGACACTTCCTACGGCTGCCATAGGTTCTCAGAAGGCGGCAAAACGCTGAATCGTGGCTTTGCAGGCTCTGGCTGAAAAAAAGTAGCGCGTTTGGGTAGTGGCTGGTTACAGTACTGTGAGACTCAGGCTCGTGCCCGCGTCGACCGAAAGCTTTGTTTTCTTTCCTCTGTTTAGCTAAATGGACATTCCCGGTCGGAATATTATCGCTTTTTTACGAGAAAAATGACATAAAAATAGATTTTAAACAGCGGTTGACATGCTTCGAAGTACGGTAATGGAATATTTAGATTTTTTTTGTAACGAATTGCGCCATGTGCGCGACCCTGATTTACCATTTCGGATAGTGTCTGGGACGCACGAACAAAACGCCGCTATTCGGATATAACGATGGATTATTTTGGACCAAACCAACATTTGTTATTGAAGTAGCAGTCCTGGGAGTGCATTCTGACGAAGACAACAAAAGGTAATCAAACTTTTATAATAGTAAATCTGATATTGGTGAGTGCTAAACTTGCCGGGTGTCTAAATAGCTAGCCCGTGATGGCTGGGCTATGTACTTAGAATATTGCAAAATGTTCTTTCACCAAAAAGCTATTTTAAAATCGGACATATCGAGTGCATAGAGGAGTTCTGTATCTATAATTCTTAAAATAATTGTTATGCTTTTTGTGAACATTTATCGTGAGTAATTTAGTAAATTGTTAGCGAATTCCCCGGAAGTTTGCGGGGGGTATGCTAGTTCTGAACGTCACATGCTAATGTAAAAAGCTGGTTTTTTATATAAATATGAACTTGATTGAACAAAACATACATGTATTGTATAACATAATGTCCTAGGAGTGTCATCTGATGAAGATCATCAAAGGTTAGTGCTTCATTTAGCTGTGTTTTGGGTTTTATTGACATATATGCTTGCTTGGAAAATGGCTGTGTGGTTATTTTGGTCTATGTACTCTCCTAACATAATCTAATGTTTTGCTTTCGCTGTAAAGCCTTTTTGAAATCGGACAACGTGGTTGGATTCACGAGAGGTTTATCTTTCAAATGGTGTAAAATAGTCGTATGTTTGAGAAAATTGAATTGTGCTATTTTAGTTGTTTTTGTATTTCGCGCCATGCGATCCCATTGGCTGTTGGCTAGGGGTTCCGCTGGCGGAACGGGGTTCCGCTAGCGGAACGCCTAGATGTAAGATTAAAGGCCCTGTGCTGTCAACAACCTGATTCTACTGTGGTTTCTATATATTTTCACACTATGAGGTTACAACAATAGCGTGAAAATGATGATAATGCCCTTTTAGTGTAAGAGCTGTGTGAAAAGACTGCCATCTGTTTTGGTGGGATGGAGTTTTGGCCTGCCTGGTGATATTCTTGGTTGAGAAATTGCTATTTTCTAAGAAGCAATTGTTGGTTTTTTTTGACAATTTTAATTGAAAACATTCACAGTAAGGAACTTAATCATTACCCAGAAATGATTTGATATTGAGATAAAAACTGACCTTTAAAAGGTAGTGAACTAACTATGTAACATAGTTGATAGAGATGATATCTGATAGAGATGATGATTAACTCTTTATATGTACAGTGATAGAGATGATATCTGATAGAGATGATGATTAACTCTTTATATGTACAGTGATAGAGATGATATCTGATAGAGATGATGATTAACTCTTTATATG
This sequence comes from Salmo salar, assembly GCF_965601325.2. NCBI lineage: Eukaryota > Metazoa > Chordata > Actinopteri > Salmoniformes > Salmonidae > Salmo > Salmo salar. The sequence continues at coordinate 89,762,038 of NC_138293.1, read as the reverse complement.
TACAGTGATAGAGATGATATCTGATAGAAATGATGATTAACTCTTTATATATAGAGTGATAGAGATGATATCTGATAGAGATGATGATTAACTCTTTATATGTACAGTGATAGAGATGATATCTGATAGAGATTATGATTAACTCTTTATATGTACAGTGATAGAGATGATATCTGATAGAGATGATTAACTCTTTATATGTACAGTGATAGAGATGATATCTGATAGAAATTATGATTAACTCTTTATATATAGAGTGATAGAGATGATATCTGATAGAGATTATGATTAACTCTTTATATGTACAGTGATAGAGATGATATCTGATAGAGATGATTAACTCTTTATATGTACAGTGATAGAGATGATATCTGATAGAAATGATGATTAACTTTATATATAGAGTGATAGAGATGATATCTGATAGAGATGATGATTAACTCTTAGTTGATAGAGATGATATCTGATAGAGATGATGATTAACTCTTTATATATACAGTGATAGAGATGATATCTGATAGAGATGATGATTAACTCTAAATGTACAGTGAATGCAACAATGTGTTGGTTAGTGTTAATTAATGTTCAACTGTTTACAAAAAATGGTCCCCTATTCCCTACAGAGCCCTGTGAGCCCTGGTCAAAAGTAGTGCACTATATAGGGAACAGGGAGCCATTTAAAAAAAAAAGTTTTTACACCCTCTAGCTTGTGAATGAAATATCTTCAGGGTAGGACCCAGCTGACCCAGGTGCAGAAGACGCCAACAGGACATGTACACCGCTTTTTGAGGTTAGGAAACGTTGTGTTGGCTGACAGTAGCTCTATCTTCTTCCTCCATCTCGCCTGGTTGGAGAGCTATATTCACAACATCAGGATGAAGGCCAGATGCTCACCAACAATGTAATAATAAAGCCATCTCTGATACTGAGAGGGGAAACAGAACCTGTCCACCTACAGCTGAGTAAACCCTTTCAATCTTAAAGGGTACAGACAGGATTTTTGAGATGGGAAAGCTCAGAAAATGTGGTAGTGATAGAGACGGACAAACATGGTAACGTTTGAATGGCAGACTTCCTTTTGTTGTCTCACTATAGCGTTTGAAGTCCGGCGAGAGGGAGACCAGAGTGAAATCGTAGCAAACTGTCTTCAATTTCGGCACTTTCTAGGGCTGATAACATCTCCTGGGCGAGATTCACAGAGGACTGAGCCTCTCTTCGACAACATTCTGTGGGCTACCAACTTCTAAACGAAACGTGCAGTGGAAAACTGGTGCCTTGTCTTTGCGGAGGATCTCACATTGTCTCCTTGAGCCAGTTGTGTGGTAGCTCTCAGCAATAAGATAAGCTCAGGGCCAGTTTCCTCCGCTGCCTGTAAATATGGCCTAATCACCCGGCAGTGTGACTGCGGAGGCAGATGTTGTGATGGCGCTCCGCTCCGCTGCAGTCACTCTGTGATCGGTTTGCATGTTTACTCAGTTTGCATTCATCTGTGCTACGTCCTTTCCCCAATTGTAACCAGTCGCCAGCCTAGAGTCTGCTGGCGTTTTACAAAGCCCGGCCTCTTCCAGCATGTGGAAACCATGCTCTTTGGCCTTTGTGTATTTCGTGACTGCACACAAGCAAATAAAAACAAGTGAGGATGTATGCATGAGCTGTACACAGAGGAGAGAACTGGGCACTGGATCTAAACAGAGGAGAGAGGGAGGGAGAGTACAAGGAGAGTAACATAACGCTATACTTTGATCTGCTAATTACTGTGGAAAATAACCTGGCAGACAACAGGGCTTTTTACGTTTTACAGCATTACCCACATTTTCCACCTTAAACTGACAAATCCTCTCAACACTAAACAATAATACAAACGTTTTAACAGAAATGCAACAGGTGTATTCCTGTAACGTGCATATTGTTTAGGAAATGACTCAACCATCCACCCATTCATTACTACATCCACCTCTTTAAGAGAACATTAACGCAGTCAATCCAACAGAAGATCCAACAAATGACATTACTGAATACACTTAGTAGCCTTAAAAGAAATTTACATCTGATCTTCCTGGAGTCAAAGCAGATAATATATTTAAATATTATATTTCCCACGGGGGACCAGTACGGAAAAAAAAAATGTATGAAATGTATGCATTCACTACTGTAAGTCGCTCTGGATAAGAGCGTCTGCTAAATGACTAAAATGTAAATGTAAAAGAAACAAATGACATAGTATGAACCATTATAAAACCTTTCTATTTTTGATCCTGGGTGTCGTGCTGTAACTCTTGAACTGTTACAGTGAATGAGGCTGTCCTAATATGGATACCGTAAACTGGCAGTTTTATCTTGCGAAGACTTTTGTGGTCCTATGACACATAACTACCTGCACCTTGGTGATGCCTTTAATTACAGCTAGAGGAGCAGAACAATAGAGCCTGGGCTGAGTGGATGCTGTCACCTTTAATGAGGGGCTTGGTGAAAAGCGGGCGGCCGCGTCGGCGCCACCAAAGGACTGCTTCCTCCATCCACCTCCATTGGACCACAGTGGTCCCGCAGGGATTTGATGGGCCCAGGGAGTGCACTCAGCACAGACCATCAGTCGCCCACCGCGAGGGGTTGTGGTGGCTGCGGTGACATCAGTGGCTCTCGCTGTGTGAAAGGGGGAATGGAGAACACAGGGTGACACGCCGCACCCCGTGTGTTGAGGGAGAGGTCATAGGCTAACCGCAGTAGCACTGAGCAGGGTGCCGTGGAGGGAGTGGTCGTCTGTCAACACTGCCCACTGGGGCACACAAAAGAGGGTTCAACACAGTGAGAACCAAGAAGACCAGGAAAACCCCGACTCACCAGCTGGTGCACTCTCTCTTTTTTACTCTCGCTCTTTCTCTCTCTCTCTCTCTCTCTCTCTCTCGATCTCTCTCGCGATGTGTAGAGAGAATAGACTACTCTAAGACACAATAATAATAACACGTAGTTCTACTTTGAACAAAGACACACAAATCCACATGCCAATGACAATGACATGTTACACAAGGGGGAAAACAATGACAACCGTGAAGTCCAGGCCCTATATTTAAGAGAGGGAGGGTACATGGGCTCACGGTTTCACATGGAGTACTCCGCCCCCAAACCTCATTCCAATTGCTTTGATTCTTTATTCATCCTCCTGCTTTCTTTCCTCTCCCCCCACCTCCCTCCACCCTTAAGGCCAGCTGATGGAAGCTCTTTTGTCCACCAGCACCCAGGCAACAACATCAAAGGGTTGCCGGGTGGAAATGCGGAGTGGCCGAAAAACAAAACAAAACCAATAAACTGGAAGAAGTCCCAGAGGGGATGGGAGATATTCTCAACAGGACCTCAGAGAAAGGAGCTGGAGAAATAATGAAGGAGGAATGAATAGGAGAAGAGAGAGAGAGAGAGAGAGAGAGAACGAGAGAGAGAGAGAGAGAGAGCGAGAACGAGAGAGAGAGAGAGAACGAGAGAGAGAGAGAGAGAGAGAGAACGAGAGAGAGAGAGAACGAGAGAGAGAGAGAACGAGAGAGAACGAGAAAGAGAGACAGACAGAGAGAGAGAGAGAGAGAACGAGAAAGAGAGAGACAGACAGAGAGAGAGAGAACGAGAAAGAGAAAGAGAGACAGACAGAGATAGAGTAACAGAGAAAGACAGAGTGAGAGTAACAGAGAAAGACAGAGAGAGAGTAACAGAGAAAGAGAAAGAGAGAGTAACAGAGAAAGACAGAGAGAGAGTAACAGAGAAAGAGAAAGAGAGAGTAACAGAGAAAGAGAGAGAGTAACAGAGAAAGAGAGAGAAAGCGTAACAGAGAAAGAGAGAGAGAGCGTAACAGAGAAAGAGAGAGAGAGCGTAACAGAGAAAGAGAGAGAGAGCGTAACAGAGAAAGAGAGAGAGAGTAACAGAGAAAGAGAGAGAGAGAGAGTAACAGAGAAAGAGAGATAGAGAGAGTAACAGAGAAAGAGAGAGAGTAACAGAGAAAGAGAGAGAGAGAGTAACAGAGAAAGAGAGAGAGTAACAGAAAGAGAGAGAGAGTGTAACAGAGAAAGAGAGAGAGAGTGTAACAGAGAAAGAGAGAGAGAGTAACAGAGAAAGAGAGAGAAAGCGTAACAGAGAAAGAGAGAGAGCGTAACAGAGAAAGAGAGAGAGAGTAACTGAGAAAGAGAGAGAGTAACAGAGAAAGAGAGAGAGAGAGAGTAACAGAGAAAGAGAGAGAGAGTAACAGAGAAAGAGAGAGAGAGAGTAACAGAGAAAGAGAGAGAGTAACAGAGAAAGAGAGAGAGTAACAGAGAAAGAGAGAAACAGAGAGAGAGAGAGAGAGTAACAGAGAAAGAGAGAGAGTAACAGAGAAAGAGAGAGAGTAACAGAGAAAGAGAGAAACAGAGAGAGAGAGTAACAGAGAAAGAGAGATAGAGAGTGTAACAGAGAAAGAGAGAGAGAGTGTAACAGAGAAAGAGAGAGAGTAACAGAGAAAGAGAGAGAGAGTGTGACAGAGAAAGAGAGAGAGTAACAGAGAAAGAGAGAGAGAGAGTAACAGAGAGAGAGAGAGAGTAACAGAGAAAGAGAGAGAGAGTGTGACAGAGAAAGAGAGAGAGTAACAGAGAAAGAGAGAGAGAGTAACAGAGAAAGAGAGAGAGAGTAACAGAGAAAGAGAGAGCGAGAGAGGAAATACTAGCAGTAGCACATCCTGTAACAGGCTCTTTAACTGTCATTAGTAACACATTCATCATCATCATTACCGAACACACAAAGGTGAAGGGTTATCCTCAGGTTAATGATAACAATAAACACAATGACCAGACCCACATTCTACTATGTGTACACCGCCATTATGCTGACTGCTTTGTTGGTGATCATCAAAGCTCATTCTAGGAGATGGTGAAAGACCTGACTTCACTGTTCAGCACAGTTTCCTCATTCACTGGGATCTCAATAGGGGAGTAGCAACTGCTACACAGACCGTTTCACTCACTCTCTGCTGTGGAACAAAGTCATGGTTCAGGAATGAATACAACACTAACTTTGATCTAGGTGACATCCTTGAAGCTAAATGAGAGCTGATGTGTTTACAGCCAGTCTGGCTATTCTAGTTCTGTGCTCCACCAACAGCAACGCCAGTCGACGCAGTGTGTGTGTGTGTGTGTGTGTGTGTGTGTGTGTGTGTGTGTGTGTGTGTGTGTGTGTGTGTGTGTGTGTGTGTGTGTGTGTGTGTGTGTGTGTGTGTGTGTGTGTGTGTGTGCGTGCGTGCGTGCGTGCGTGCGTGCGTGGGAGCATGCGTATGTGCGTGCGTGCGTGCCGTTGTGTGTGTGTATGTGCGTGTGTGTGTGACAGAGAGAGAGAAAGGGTGTGTGTGTGAGTGTGTGTGTGTGTGTATGTGTGTGTGTGTGTACGTTCGTGTGTGCCTTTCATCCCTATACCCAGTGGGAACCCTGTACTCTCATGTGGCGTGACAACACGCAACCTCTAAGGCTTTGTACCCACAAAGTACCCTCCACCACAACAACACTGTCTCTACAGACTGGGGTATCCTCCACCACAACAACACTGTCTCTACAGACTGGGGTATCCTCCACCACAACAACACTGTCTCTACAGACTGGGGTATCCTCCACCACAACAACACTGTCTCTACAGACTAGGGTATCCTCCACCACAACAACACTGTCTCTACAGACTGGGGTACCCTCCACCACTATGACACTGTCTCTATAGACTGGGGTATCCTCCACTAAAACAACACTGGCTCTACAGACTGGGGTACCCTCCACCACAACAACACTGTCTCTATAGACTGGGGTATCCTCCACTAAAACAACACTGTCTCTATAGACTGGGGTACCCTCCACCACAACAACACTGTCTCTACAGAGTGGGGTATCCTCCACCACAAGAACACTGTCTCTACAGACTGGGGTATCCTCCACCACAACAACACTGTCTCTACAGACTGGGGTACCCTCCACCACAACAACACTGTCTCTACAGACTGGGTTACCCTCCACCACAACAACACTGTCTCTACAGATGTGTTACCCTCCACAACAACAACACTGTCTCTAAAGACTGGGGTACCCTCCAACACAACAAAACTGTCTCTATAGACTGGGGTACCCTCCACCACAACAACACTGTCTCTATAGACTGGGGTACCCTCCACCACAACAACACTGTCTCTATAGACTGGGGTATCCTCCACCACAACAACACTGGCTCTACATACTGGGTTACCCTCTACCACAACAACACTGTCTCTACAGACTGGGGTACCCTCCACCACAACAACACTGTCTCTACAGACTGGGGTACCCTCTAACACAACAACACTGTCTCTACAGACTGGGGTATCCTCCACCACAACAACACTGTCTCTACAGACTGGGGTATCCTCCACCACTATGATACTGTCTCTACAGACTGGGGTATCCTCCACAACAAACAACACTGTCTCTACAGACTGGGGTATCCTCCACCACTATGACACTGTCTCTACAGACTGGGGTATCCTCCACCACAACAACACTGTCTCTACAGACTGGGGTACCCTCCACCACAACAACACTGTCTCTACAGACTGGGGTACCCTCCACCACTATGACACTGTCTCTACAGGCTGGGGTATCCTCCACCACAACAACATTGTCTCTACAGACTGGGGTATCCTCCACCACTATGACACTGTCTCTACAGGCTGGGGTATCCTCCACCACAACAACACTGTCTCTACAGACTGGGGTACCCTCTAACACAACAACACTGTCTCTACAGACTGGGGTATCCTCCACCACAACAACACTGTCTCTATAGACTGGGGTACCCTCCACCACTATGACACTGTCTCTACAGACTGGGGTATCCTCCACCACAACAACACTGTCTCTACATACTGGGTTACCCTCCACCACAACAACCATGTCTCTACAGACTGGGGTATCCTCCACTAAAACAACACTGTCTCTACAGACTGGGGTATCCTCCACCACTATGACACTGTCACTACAGACTGGGGTATCCTCCACCACAACAACACTGTCTCTACAGAGTGGGGTATCCTCCACCACAAGAACACTGTCTCTACAGACTGGGGTATCCTCCACCACAACAACACTGTCTCTACAGACTGGGGTACCCTCCACCACAACAACACTGTCTCTACAGACTGGGTTACCCTCCACCACAACAACACTGTCTCTACAGATGTGTTACCCTCCACAACAACAACACTGTCTCTAAAGACTGGGGTACCCTCCAACACAACAAAACTGTCTCTATAGACTGGGGTACCCTCCACCACAACAACACTGTCTCTATAGACTGGGGTACCCTCCACCACAACAACACTGTCTCTATAGACTGGGGTATCCTCCACCACAACAACACTGGCTCTACATACTGGGTTACCCTCTACCACAACAACACTGTCTCTACAGACTGGGGTACCCTCCACCACAACAACACTGTCTCTACAGACTGGGGTACCCTCTAACACAACAACACTGTCTCTACAGACTGGGGTATCCTCCACCACAACAACACTGTCTCTACAGACTGGGGTATCCTCCACCACTATGATACTGTCTCTACAGACTGGGGTATCCTCCACAACAAACAACACTGTCTCTACAGACTGGGGTATCCTCCACCACTATGACACTGTCTCTACAGACTGGGGTATCCTCCACCACAACAACACTGTCTCTACAGACTGGGGTACCCTCCACCACAACAACACTGTCTCTACAGACTGGGGTACCCTCCACCACTATGACACTGTCTCTACAGGCTGGGGTATCCTCCACCACAACAACATTGTCTCTACAGACTGGGGTATCCTCCACCACTATGACACTGTCTCTACAGGCTGGGGTATCCTCCACCACAACAACACTGTCTCTACAGACTGGGGTACCCTCTAACACAACAACACTGTCTCTACAGACTGGGGTATCCTCCACCACAACAACACTGTCTCTATAGACTGGGGTACCCTCCACCACTATGACACTGTCTCTACAGACTGGGGTATCCTCCACCACAACAACACTGTCTCTACATACTGGGTTACCCTCCACCACAACAACCATGTCTCTACAGACTGGGGTATCCTCCACTAAAACAACACTGTCTCTACAGACTGGGGTATCCTCCACCACTATGACACTGTCACTACAGACTGGGGTATCCTCCACCACAACAACACTGTCTCTACAGACTGGGGTATCCTCCACCACTATGACACTGTCTCTACAGACTGGGGTATCCTCCACCACTATGACAACACTGTCTCTACAGACTGGGGTATCATCCACCACTATGACACTGTCTCTACAGACTGGGGTACCCTCCACCACAACAACACTGTCTCTACAGACTGGGGTATCCTCCACCACTATTACACTGTCTCTACAGACTGGGGTATCCTCCACTAAAACAACACTGTCTCTACAGACTGGGGTACCCTCCACCACTATGACACTGTCTCTATAGACTGGGGTATCCTCCACCACAACAACACTGTCTCTACATACTGGGGTATCCTCCACCACAACAACACTGTCTCTACATACTCGGGTACCCTCTAACACAACAACACTGTCTCTACAGACTGGGGTATCCTCCACTAAAACAACACTGTCTCTACAGGCTGGGGTACCCTCCACCACAACAACACTGTCTCTATAGACTGGGGTATCCTCCACCACAACAACACTGTCTCTACAGACTGGGGTACCCTCCACCACAACAACACTGTCTCTACAGACTGGGGTATCCTCCACCACTATGACTGTCTCTACAGACTGGGGTATCCTCCACCACTATGACACTATCTCTACAGACTGGGGTACCCTCCACCACAACAACACTGTCTCTACAGACTGGGGTATCCTCCACCACAACAACACTGTCTCTACAGACTGGGGTACCCTCCACCACTATGACACTGTCTCTACAGACAGGGGTACCCTCCACCACCTTGACACTGTCTCTAAATACTGGGGTATCCTCCACCACAACAACACTGTCTCTACAGACTGGGGTATCCTCCACCACTATGACACTGTCTCTACAGACTGGGGTATCCTCCACCACTATGACAACACTGTCTCTACAGACTGGGGTACCCTCCACCACAACAACACTATCTCTACATACTGGGGTACCCTCCACCACTATGACACTGTCTCTACAGACTGGGGTATCCTCGACTAAAACAACACTGTCTCTACAGACTGGAGTATCATCCACCACTATGACACTGTCTCTACAGACTGGGGTACCCTCCACCGACAACAACACTGTCTCTACAGACTGGGGTATCCTCCACCACTATGACACTGTCTCTACAGACTGGGGTATCCTCGACTAAAACAACACTGTCTCTACAGACTGGGGTACCCTCCACCACTATGACACTGTCTCTATAGACTGGGGTATCCTCCACCACAACAACACTGTCTCTACATGCTGGGGTATCCTCCAACACAACAACACTGTCTCTACAGACTGGGGTATCCTCCACCACAACAACACTATCTCTACATACTGGGGTACCCTCTAACACAACAACACTGTCTCTACAGGCTGGGGTATCCTCCACTAAAACAACACTGTCTCTACAGACTGGGGTACCCTCCACCACAACAACACTGTCTCTACAGACTGGGTTACCCTCCACCACAACAACACTGTCTCTACAGACTGGGGTATCCTCCACCACAACAACACTGTCTCTACAGACTGGGGTACCCTCCACCACAACAACACTGTCTCTACAGACTGGGGTATCCTCCACCACAACAACACTGTCTCTACAGACTGGGGTATCCTCCACCACAACGACACTGTCTCTACAGACTGGGGTATCCTCCACCACAACAACACTGTCTCTACAGACTGGGGTACCATCCACCACTATGACACGGTCTCTACAGGCTGGGGTATCCTCCACCACAAGAACACTGTCTCTACAGACTGGGGTATCCTCCACCACAACAACACTGTCTCTACAGACTGGGGTACCCTCCACCACAACAACACTGTCTCTACAGACTGGGTTACCCTCCACCACAACAACACTGTCTCTACAGATGTATTACCCTCCACAACAACAACACTGTCTCTAAAGACTGGGGTACCCTCCAACACAACAAAACTGTCTCTATAGACTGGGGTACCCTAAACCACAACAACACTGTCTCTATAGACTGGGGTACCCTCCACCACAACAACACTGTCTCTATAGACTGGGGTATCCTCCACCACAACAACACTGGCTCTACATACTGGGTTACCCTCTACCACAACAACACTGTCTCTACAGACTGGGGTACCCTCCACCACGACAACACTGTCTCTACAGACTGGGGTACCCTCTAACACAACAACACTGTCTCTACAGACTGGGGTATCCTCCACCACAACAACACTGTCTCTACAGACTGGGGTATCCTCCACCACTATGATACTGTCTCTACAGACTGGGGTATCCTCCACAACAAACAACACTGTCTCTACAGACTGGGGTATCCTCCACCACTATGACACTGTCTCTACAGACTGGGGTATCCTCCACCACAACAACACTGTCTCTACAGACTGGGGTACCCTCCACCACAACAACACTGTCTCTACAGACTGGGGTACCCTCCACCACTATGACACTGTCTCTACAGGCTGGGGTATCCTCCACCACAACAACATTGTCTCTACAGACTGGGGTATCCTCCACCACAACAACACTGTCTCTATAGACTGGGGTATCCTCCACCACAACAACACTGGCTCTACATACTGGGTTACCCTCCACCACAACAACACTGTCTCTACAGACTGGGGTACCCTCCACCACTATGACACTGTCTCTACAGGCTGGGGTATCCTCCACCACAACAACACTGTCTCTACAGACTGGGGTACCCTCTAACACAACAACACTGTCTCTACAGACTGGGGTATCCTCCACCACAACAACACTGTCTCTATAGACTGGGGTACCCTCCACCACTATGACACTGTCTCTACAGACTGGGGTATCCTCCACCACAACAACACTGTCTCTACATACTGGGTTACCCTCCACCACAACAACCATGTCTCTACAGACTGGGGTATCCTCCACTAAAACAACACTGTCTCTACAGACTGGGGTATCCTCCACCACTATGACACTGTCACTACAGACTGGGGTATCCTCCACCACAACAACACTGTCTCTACAGACTGGGGTATCCTCCACCACTATGACACTGTCTCTACAGACTGGGGTATCCTCCACCACTATGACAACACTGTCTCTACAGACTGGGGTATCATCCACCACTATGACACTGTCTCTACAGACTGGGGTACCCTCCACCACAACAACACTGTCTCTACAGACTGGGGTATCCTCCACCACTATGACACTGTCTCTACAGACTGGGGTATCCTCGACTAAAACAACACTGTCTCTACAGACTGGGGTACCCTCCACCACTATGACACTGTCTCTATAGACTGGGGTATCCTCCACCACAACAACACTGTCTCTACATGCTGGGGTATCCTCCACCACAACAACACTGTCTCTACAGACTGGGGTATCCTCCACCACAACAACACTATCTCTACATACTGGGGTACCCTCTAACACAACAACACTGTCTCTACAGGCTGGGGTATCCTCCACTAAAACAACACTGTCTCTACAGACTGGGGTACCCTCCACCACAACAACACTGTCTCTACAGACTGGGGTACCCTCCACCACAACAACACTGTCTCTACAGACTGGGGTATCCTCCACCACAACAACACTGTCTCTACAGACTGGGGTACCCTCCACCACAACAACACTGTCTCTACAGACTGGGGTATCCTCCACCACAACAACACTGTCTCTACAGACTGGGGTATCCTCCACCACAACGACACTGTCTCTACAGACTGGGGTATCCTCCACCACAACAACACTGTCTCTACAGACTGGGGTACCATCCACCACTATGACACGGTCTCTACAGGCTGGGGTATCCTCCACCACAAGAACACTGTCTCTACAGACTGGGGTATCCTCCACCACAACAACACTGTCTCTACAGACTGGGGTACCCTCCACCACAACAACACTGTCTCTACAGACTGGGTTACCCTCCACCACAACAACACTGTCTCTACAGATGTGTTACCCTCCACAACAACAACACTGTCTCTAAAGACTGGGGTACCCTCCAACACAACAAAACTGTCTCTATAGACTGGGGTACCCTCCACCACAACAACACTGTCTCTATAGACTGGGGTACCCTCCACCACAACAACACTGTCTCTATAGACTGGGGTATCCTCCACCACAACAACACTGGCTCTACATACTGGGTTACCCTCTACCACAACAACACTGTCTCTACAGACTGGGGTACCCTCCACCACAACAACACTGTCTCTACAGACTGGGGTACCCTCTAACACAACAACACTGTCTCTACAGACTGGGGTATCCTCCACCACAACAACACTGTCTCTACAGACTGGGGTATCCTCCACCACTATGATACTGTCTCTACAGACTGGGGTATCCTCCACAACAAACAACACTGTCTCTACAGACTGGGGTATCCTCCACCACTATGACACTGTCTCTACAGACTGGGGTATCCTCCACCACAACAACACTGTCTCTACAGACTGGGGTACCCTCCACCACAACAACACTGTCTCTACAGACTGGGGTACCCTCCACCACTATGACACTGTCTCTACAGGCTGGGGTATCCTCCACCACAACAACATTGTCTCTACAGACTGGGGTATCCTCCACCACAACAACACTGTCTCTATAGACTGGGGTATCCTCCACCACAACAACACTGGCTCTACATACTGGGTTACCCTCCACCACAACAACACTGTCTCTACAGACTGGGGTACCCTCCACCACTATGACACTGTCTCTACAGGCTGGGGTATCCTCCACCACAACAACACTGTCTCTACAGACTGGGGTACCCTCTAACACAACAACACTGTCTCTACAGACTGGGGTATCCTCCACCACAACAACACTGTCTCTATAGACTGGGGTACCCTCCACCACTATGACACTGTCTCTACAGACTGGGGTATCCTCCACCACAACAACACTGTCTCTACATACTGGGTTACCCTCCACCACAACAACCATGTCTCTACAGACTGGGGTATCCTCCACTAAAACAACACTGTCTCTACAGACTGGGGTATCCTCCACCACTATGACACTGTCACTACAGACTGGGGTATCCTCCACCACAACAACACTGTCTCTACAGACTGGGGTATCCTCCACCACTATGACACTGTCTCTACAGACTGGGGTATCCTCCACCACTATGACAACACTGTCTCTACAGACTGGGGTATCATCCACCACTATGACACTGTCTCTACAGACTGGGGTACCCTCCACCACAACAACACTGTCTCTACAGACTGGGGTATCCTCCACCACTATTACACTGTCTCTACAGACTGGGGTATCCTCCACTAAAACAACACTGTCTCTACAGACTGGGGTACCCTCCACCACTATGACACTGTCTCTATAGACTGGGGTATCCTCCACCACAACAACACTGTCTCTACATACTGGGGTATCCTCCACCACAACAACACTGTCTCTACATACTCGGGTACACTCTAACACAACAACACTGTCTCTACAGACTGGGGTATCCTCCACTAAAACAACACTGTCTCTACAGGCTGGGGTACCCTCCACCACAACAACACTGTCTCTATAGACTGGGGTATCCTCCACCACAACAACACTGTCTCTACAGACTGGGGTACCCTCCACCACAACAACACTGTCTCTACAGACTGGGGTATCCTCCACCACTATGACTGTCTCTACAGACTGGGGTATCCTCCACCACTATGAGACTATCTCTACAGACTGGGGTACCCTCCACCACAACAACACTGTCTCTACAGACTGGGGTATCCTCCACCACAACAACACTGTCTCTACAGACTGGGGTACCCTCCACCACTATGACACTGTCTCTACAGACAGGGGTACCCTCCACCACTTTGACACTGTCTCTAAATACTTGGGTATCCTCCACCACAACAACACTGTCTCTACAGACTGGGGTATCCTCCACCACTATGACACTGTCTCTACAGACTGGGGTATCCTCCACCACTATGACAACACTGTCTCTACAGACTGGGGTATCATCCACCACTATGACACTGTCTCTACAGACTGGGGTACCCTCCACCGACAACAACACTGTCTCTACAGACTGGGGTATCCTCCACCACTATGACACTGTCTCTACAGACTGGGGTATCCTCGACTAAAACAACACTGTCTCTACAGACTGGGGTACCCTCCACCACTATGACACTGTCTCTATAGACTGGGGTATCCTCCACCACAACAACACTGTCTCTACATGCTGGGGTATCCTCCACCACAACAACACTGTCTCTACAGACTGGGGTATCCTCCACCACAACAACACTATCTCTACATACTGGGGTACCCTCTAACACAACAACACTGTCTCTACAGGCTGGGGTATCCTCCACTAAAACAACACTGTCTCTACAGACTGGGGTACCCTCCACCACAACAACACTGTCTCTACAGACTGGGGTACCCTCCACCACAACAACACTGTCTCTACAGACTGGGGTATCCTCCACCACAACAACACTGTCTCTACAGACTGGGGTACCCTCCACCACAACAACACTGTCTCTACAGACTGGGGTATCCTCCACCACAACAACAACACTGTCTCTACAGACTGGGGTATCCTCCACCACAACGACACTGTCTCTACAGACTGGGGTATCCTCCACCACAACAACACTGTCTCTACAGACTGGGGTACCATCCACCACTATGACACGGTCTCTACAGGCTGGGGTATCCTCCACCACAACAACACTGTCTCTACAGACTGGGGTATCCTCCACCACAACAACACTGTCTCTACAGACTGGGGTACCCTCTAACACAACAACACTGTCTCTACAGACTGGGGTACCCTCCACCACAACAACACTGTCTCTACAGACTGGGGTATCCTCCACCACAATGACACTGTCTCTACAGACTGGGGTATCCTCCACCACAACAACACTGTCTCTACAGACTGGGGTATCCTCCACCATAACAACACTGTCTCTACAGACTGGGGTATCCTCCACCACAACAACACTGTCTCTACAGACTGGGGTATCCTCCACCACAATGACACTGTCTCTACAGACTGGGGTACCCTCCACCACTATGACAACAAAGTCTCTACAGACTGGGGTACCCTCCACTAAAACAACACTGTCTCTACAGACTGGGGTATCCTCAACCACTATGATACTGTCTCTACAGACTGGGGTATCCTCCACCACTATGACACTGTCTCTACAGACTGGGGTATCCTCCACCACAACAACACTGTCTCTACAGACTGGGGTATCCTCCACCATAACAACACTGTCTCTACAGACTGGGGTATCCTCCACCACAACAACACTGTCTCTACAGACTGGGGTATCCTCCACCACTATGACACTGTCTCTACAGACTGGGGTACCCTCTACCACTATGACAACACTGTCTCTACAGACTGGGGTACCCTCCACTAAAACAACACTGTCTCTACAGACTGGGGTATCCTCCACCACTATGATACTGTCTCTACAGACTGGGGTATCCTCCACCACTATGACACTGTCTCTACAGACTGGGGTATCCTCCACCACAACAACACTGTCTCTACATACTGGGGTACCCTCTAACACAACAACACTGTCTCTACATACTGGGGTACCCTCTAACACAACAACACTGTCTCTACAGACTGGGGTATCCTCCACTGAAACAACACTGTCTCTACAGACTGGGGTACCCTCCACCACAACAACACTGTCTCTACAGACTGGGGTACCCTCCACCACAACACTGTCTCTACAGACTGGGGTATCCTCCACCACAACAACACTGTCTCTACAGACTGGGGTATCCTCCACCACAACAACACTGTCTCTACGGACTGGGGTATCCTCCACCACAACAACACTGTCTCTACAGACTGGGGTACCCTCCACCACAACAACACTGTCTCTACAGACTGGGGTACCCTCCACCACTATGACACTGTCTCTACAGGCTTGGTATCCTCCACCACTATGACACTGTCTCTACAGACTGGGGTATCCTCCACCACAACACTGTATCTACAGACTGGGGTATCCTCCACCACTATGACAACACTGTCTCTATAGACTGGGGTATCCTCCACCACTTTGACACTGTCTCTACAGACTGGGGTACCCTCCACCACATTGACACTGTCTCTACAGACTGGGGTATCCTCCACCACAACAACTCTGTCTCTACAGACTGGGGTATCCTCCACCACTATGACACTGTCTCTACAGACTGGGGTATCCTCCACCACTATGACACTGTCTCTACAGACTGGGGTATCCTCCACCACAACAACACTGTCTCTACAGACTTGGGTACCCTCCACCACCATGACACTGTCTCTATAGACTGGGGTATCCTCCACTAAAACAACACTGTCTCTACAGGCTGGGGTACCCTCCACCACAACAACACTGTCTCTATAGACTGGGGTATCCTCCACCACAACAACACTGTCTCTACAGACTGGGGTACCCTCCACCACAACAACACTGTCTCTACAGACTGGGGTATCCTCCACCACTATGACGGTCTCTACAGACTGGGGTATCCTCCACCACTATGACACTGTCTCTACAGACTGGGGTACCCTCCACCACAACAACACTGTCTCTACAGACTGGGGTATCCTCCACCACAACAACACTGTCTCTACAGACTGGGGTACCCTCCACCACTATGACACTGTCTCTACAGACTGGGGTACCCTCCACCACTTTGACACTGTCTCTACATACTGGGGTTTCCTCCACCACAACAACACTGTCTCTACAGACTGGGGTATCCTCCACCACTATGACACTGTCTCTACAGGCTTGGTATCCTCCACCACTATGACACTGTCTCTACAGACTGGGGTATCCTCCACCACAACACTGTATCTACAGACTGGGGTATCCTCCACCACTATGACACTGTCTCTATAGACTGGGGTATCCTCCACCACTTTGACACTGTCTCTACAGACTGGGGTACCCTCCACCACATTGACACTGTCTCTACAGACTGGGGTATCCTCCACCACAACAACTCTGTCTCTACAGACTGGGGTATCCTCCACCACTATGACACTGTCTCTACAGACTGGGGTATCCTCCACCACTATGACACTGTCTCTACAGACTGGGGTATCCTCCACCACAACAACACTGTCTCTACAGACTTGGGTACCCTCCACCACCATGACACTGTCTCTATAGACTGTGGTATCCTCCACTAAAACAACACTGTCTCTACAGGCTGGGGTACCCTCCACCACAACAACACTGTCTCTATAGACTGGGGTATCCTCCACCACAACAACACTGTCTCTACAGACTGGGGTACCCTCCACCACAACAACACTGTCTCTACAGACTGGGGTATCCTCCACCACTATGACGGTCTCTACAGACTGGGGTATCCTCCACCACTATGACACTGTCTCTACAGACTGGGGTACCCTCCACCACAACAACACTGTCTCTACAGACTGGGGTATCCTCCACCACAACAACACTGTCTCTACAGACTGGGGTACCCTCCACCACTATGACACTGTCTCTACAGACTGGGGAACCCTCCACCACTTTGACACTGTCTCTACATACTGGGGTTTCCTCCACCACAACAACACTGTCTCTACAGACTGGGGTATCCTCCACCATTATGATACTGTCTCTACAGACTGGGGTATCCTCCACCACTATGACACTGTCTCTACAGACTGGGGTACCCTCCACCACTTTGACACTGTCTCTACATACTGGGGTTTCCTCCACCACAACAACACTGTCTCTACAGACTGGGGTATCCTCCACCATTATGATACTGTCTCTACAGACTGGGGTATCCTCCACCACTATGACACTGTCTCTACAGGCTGGGGTATCCTCCACCACAACAACACTGTCTCTACAGACTGGGGTATCCTCCACCACAACAACACTGTCTCTACAGACTGGGGTACCCTCTAACACAACAACACTGTCTCTACAGACTGGGGTACCCTCCACCACAACAACACTGTCTCTACAGACTGGGGTATCCTCCACCACAATGACACTGTCTCTACAGACTGGGGTATCCTCCACCACAACAACACTGTCTCTACAGACTGGGGTATCCTCCACCATAACAACACTGTCTCTACAGACTGGGGTATCCTCCACCACAACAACACTGTCTCTACAGACTGGGGTATCCTCCACCACAATGACACTGTCTCTACAGACTGGGGTACCCTCCACCACTATGACAACAAAGTCTCTACAGACTGGGGTACCCTCCACTAAAACAACACTGTCTCTACAGACTGGGGTATCCTCAACCACTATGATACTGTCTCTACAGACTGGGGTATCCTCCACCACTATGACACTGTCTCTACAGACTGGGGTATCCTCCACCACAACAACACTGTCTCTACAGACTGGGGTATCCTCCACCATAACAACACTGTCTCTACAGACTGGGGTATCCTCCACCACAACAACACTGTCTCTACAGACTGGGGTATCCTCCACCACTATGACACTGTCTCTACAGACTGGGGTACCCTCCACCACAACAACACTGTCTCTACAGACTGGGTTACCCTCCACCACAACAACACTGTCTCTACAGATGTGTTACCCTCCACAACAACAACACTGTCTCTAAAGACTGGGGTACCCTCCAACACAACAAAACTGTCTCTATAGACTGGGGTACCCTCCACCACAACAACACTGTCTCTATAGACTGGGGTACCCTCCACCACAACAACACTGTCTCTATAGACTGGGGTATCCTCCACCACAACAACACTGGCTCTACATACTGGGTTACCCTCTACCACAACAACACTGTCTCTACAGACTGGGGTACCCTCCACCACAACAACACTGTCTCTACAGACTGGGGTACCCTCTAACACAACAACACTGTCTCTACAGACTGGAGTATCCTCCACCACAACAACACTGTCTCTACAGACTGGGGTATCCTCCACCACTATGATACTGTCTCTACAGACTGGGGTATCCTCCACAACAAACAACACTGTCTCTACAGACTGGGGTATCCTCCACCACTATGACACTGTCTCTACAGACTGGGGTATCCTCCACCACAACAACACTGTCTCTACAGACTGGGGTACCCTCCACCACAACAACACTGTCTCTACAGACTGGGGTACCCTCCACCACTATGACACTGTCTCTACAGGCTGGGGTATCCTCCACCACAACAACATTGTCTCTACAGACTGGGGTATCCTCCACCACAACAACACTGTCTCTATAGACTGGGGTATCCTCCACCACAACAACACTGGCTCTACATACTGGGTTACCCTCCACCACAACAACACTGTCTCTACAGACTGGGGTACCCTCCACCACTATGACACTGTCTCTACAGGCTGGGGTATCCTCCACCACAACAACACTGTCTCTACAGACTGGGGTACCCTCTAACACAACAACACTGTCTCTACAGACTGGGGTATCCTCCACCACAACAACACTGTCTCTATAGACTGGGGTACCCTCCACCACTATGACACTGTCTCTACAGACTGGGGTATCCTCCACCACAACAACACTGTCTCTACATACTGGGTTACCCTCCACCACAACAACCATGTCTCTACAGACTGGGGTATCCTCCACTAAAACAACACTGTCTCTACAGACTGGGGTATCCTCCACCACTATGACACTGTCACTACAGACTGGGGTATCCTCCACCACTATGACAACACTGTCTCTACAGACTGGGGTATCATCCACCACTATGACACTGTCTCTACAGACTGGGGTACCCTCCACCGACAACAACACTGTCTCTACAGACTGGGGTATCCTCCACCACTATGACACTGTCTCTACAGACTGGGGTATCCTCGACTAAAACAACACTGTCTCTACAGACTGGGGTACCCTCCACCACTATGACACTGTCTCTATAGACTGGGGTATCCTCCACCACAACAACACTGTCTCTACATGCTGGGGTATCCTCCACCACAACAACACTGTCTCTACAGACTGGGGTATCCTCCACCACAACAACACTATCTCTACATACTGGGGTACCCTCTAACACAACAACACTGTCTCTACAGGCTGGGGTATCCTCCACTAAAACAACACTGTCTCTACAGACTGGGGTACCCTCCACCACAACAACACTGTCTCTACAGACTGGGGTACCCTCCACCACAACAACACTGTCTCTACAGACTGGGGTATCCTCCACCACAACAACACTGTCTCTACAGACTGGGGTACCCTCCACCACAACAACACTGTCTCTACAGACTGGGGTATCCTCCACCACAACAACAACACTGTCTCTACAGACTGGGGTATCCTCCACCACAACGACACTGTCTCTACAGACTGGGGTATCCTCCACCACAACAACACTGTCTCTACAGACTGGGGTACCATCCACCACTATGACACGGTCTCTACAGGCTGGGGTATCCTCCACCACAACAACACTGTCTCTACAGACTGGGGTATCCTCCACCACAACAACACTGTCTCTACAGACTGGGGTACCCTCTAACACAACAACACTGTCTCTACAGACTGGGGTACCCTCCACCACAACAACACTGTCTCTACAGACTGGGGTATCCTCCACCACAATGACACTGTCTCTACAGACTGGGGTATCCTCCACCACAACAACACTGTCTCTACAGACTGGGGTATCCTCCACCATAACAACACTGTCTCTACAGACTGGGGTATCCTCCACCACAACAACACTGTCTCTACAGACTGGGGTATCCTCCACCACAATGACACTGTCTCTACAGACTGGGGTACCCTCCACCACTATGACAACAAAGTCTCTACAGACTGGGGTACCCTCCACTAAAACAACACTGTCTCTACAGACTGGGGTATCCTCAACCACTATGATACTGTCTCTACAGACTGGGGTATCCTCCACCACTATGACACTGTCTCTACAGACTGGGGTATCCTCCACCACAACAACACTGTCTCTACAGACTGGGGTATCCTCCACCATAACAACACTGTCTCTACAGACTGGGGTATCCTCCACCACAACAACACTGTCTCTACAGACTGGGGTATCCTCCACCACTATGACACTGTCTCTACAGACTGGGGTACCCTCTACCACTATGACAACACTGTCTCTACAGACTGGGGTACCCTCCACTAAAACAACACTGTCTCTACAGACTGGGGTATCCTCCACCACTATGATACTGTCTCTACAGACTGGGGTATCCTCCACCACTATGACACTGTCTCTACAGACTGGGGTATCCTCCACCACAACAACACTGTCTCTACATACTGGGGTACCCTCTAACACAACAACACTGTCTCTACATACTGGGGTACCCTCTAACACAACAACACTGTCTCTACAGACTGGGGTATCCTCCACTGAAACAACACTGTCTCTACAGACTGGGGTACCCTCCACCACAACAACACTGTCTCTACAGACTGGGGTACCCTCCACCACAACACTGTCTCTACAGACTGGGGTATCCTCCACCACAACAACACTGTCTCTACAGACTGGGGTATCCTCCACCACAACAACACTGTCTCTACGGACTGGGGTATCCTCCACCACAACAACACTGTCTCTACAGACTGGGGTACCCTCCACCACAACAACACTGTCTCTACAGACTGGGGTACCCTCCACCACTATGACACTGTCTCTACAGGCTTGGTATCCTCCACCACTATGACACTGTCTCTACAGACTGGGGTATCCTCCACCACAACACTGTATCTACAGACTGGGGTATCCTCCACCACTATGACAACACTGTCTCTATAGACTGGGGTATCCTCCACCACTTTGACACTGTCTCTACAGACTGGGGTACCCTCCACCACATTGACACTGTCTCTACAGACTGGGGTATCCTCCACCACAACAACTCTGTCTCTACAGACTGGGGTATCCTCCACCACTATGACACTGTCTCTACAGACTGGGGTATCCTCCACCACTATGACACTGTCTCTACAGACTGGGGTATCCTCCACCACAACAACACTGTCTCTACAGACTTGGGTACCCTCCACCACCATGACACTGTCTCTATAGACTGGGGTATCCTCCACTAAAACAACACTGTCTCTACAGGCTGGGGTACCCTCCACCACAACAACACTGTCTCTATAGACTGGGGTATCCTCCACCACAACAACACTGTCTCTACAGACTGGGGTACCCTCCACCACAACAACACTGTCTCTACAGACTGGGGTATCCTCCACCACTATGACGGTCTCTACAGACTGGGGTATCCTCCACCACTATGACACTGTCTCTACAGACTGGGGTACCCTCCACCACAACAACACTGTCTCTACAGACTGGGGTATCCTCCACCACAACAACACTGTCTCTACAGACTGGGGTACCCTCCACCACTATGACACTGTCTCTACAGACTGGGGTACCCTCCACCACTTTGACACTGTCTCTACATACTGGGGTTTCCTCCACCACAACAACACTGTCTCTACAGACTGGGGTATCCTCCACCACTATGACACTGTCTCTACAGGCTTGGTATCCTCCACCACTATGACACTGTCTCTACAGACTGGGGTATCCTCCACCACAACACTGTATCTACAGACTGGGGTATCCTCCACCACTATGACACTGTCTCTATAGACTGGGGTATCCTCCACCACTTTGACACTGTCTCTACAGACTGGGGTACCCTCCACCACATTGACACTGTCTCTACAGACTGGGGTATCCTCCACCACAACAACTCTGTCTCTACAGACTGGGGTATCCTCCACCACTATGACACTGTCTCTACAGACTGGGGTATCCTCCACCACTATGACACTGTCTCTACAGACTGGGGTATCCTCCACCACAACAACACTGTCTCTACAGACTTGGGTACCCTCCACCACCATGACACTGTCTCTATAGACTGTGGTATCCTCCACTAAAACAACACTGTCTCTACAGGCTGGGGTACCCTCCACCACAACAACACTGTCTCTATAGACTGGGGTATCCTCCACCACAACAACACTGTCTCTACAGACTGGGGTACCCTCCACCACAACAACACTGTCTCTACAGACTGGGGTATCCTCCACCACTATGACGGTCTCTACAGACTGGGGTATCCTCCACCACTATGACACTGTCTCTACAGACTGGGGTACCCTCCACCACAACAACACTGTCTCTACAGACTGGGGTATCCTCCACCACAACAACACTGTCTCTACAGACTGGGGTACCCTCCACCACTATGACACTGTCTCTACAGACTGGGGTACCCTCCACCACTTTGACACTGTCTCTACATACTGGGGTTTCCTCCACCACAACAACACTGTCTCTACAGACTGGGGTATCCTCCACCATTATGATACTGTCTCTACAGACTGGGGTATCCTCCACCACTATGACACTGTCTCTACAGACTGGGGTACCCTCCACCACTTTGACACTGTCTCTACATACTGGGGTTTCCTCCACCACAACAACACTGTCTCTACAGACTGGGGTATCCTCCACCATTATGATACTGTCTCTACAGACTGGGGTATCCTCCACCACTATGACACTGTCTCTACAGGCTGGGGTATCCTCCACCACAACAACACTGTCTCTACAGACTGGGGTATCCTCCACCACAACAACACTGTCTCTACAGACTGGGGTACCCTCTAACACAACAACACTGTCTCTACAGACTGGGGTACCCTCCACCACAACAACACTGTCTCTACAGACTGGGGTATCCTCCACCACAATGACACTGTCTCTACAGACTGGGGTATCCTCCACCACAACAACACTGTCTCTACAGACTGGGGTATCCTCCACCATAACAACACTGTCTCTACAGACTGGGGTATCCTCCACCACAACAACACTGTCTCTACAGACTGGGGTATCCTCCACCACAATGACACTGTCTCTACAGACTGGGGTACCCTCCACCACTATGACAACAAAGTCTCTACAGACTGGGGTACCCTCCACTAAAACAACACTGTCTCTACAGACTGGGGTATCCTCAACCACTATGATACTGTCTCTACAGACTGGGGTATCCTCCACCACTATGACACTGTCTCTACAGACTGGGGTATCCTCCACCACAACAACACTGTCTCTACAGACTGGGGTATCCTCCACCATAACAACACTGTCTCTACAGACTGGGGTATCCTCCACCACAACAACACTGTCTCTACAGACTGGGGTATCCTCCACCACTATGACACTGTCTCTACAGACTGGGGTACCCTCCACCACAACAACACTGTCTCTACAGACTGGGTTACCCTCCACCACAACAACACTGTCTCTACAGATGTGTTACCCTCCACAACAACAACACTGTCTCTAAAGACTGGGGTACCCTCCAACACAACAAAACTGTCTCTATAGACTGGGGTACCCTCCACCACAACAACACTGTCTCTATAGACTGGGGTACCCTCCACCACAACAACACTGTCTCTATAGACTGGGGTATCCTCCACCACAACAACACTGGCTCTACATACTGGGTTACCCTCTACCACAACAACACTGTCTCTACAGACTGGGGTACCCTCCACCACAACAACACTGTCTCTACAGACTGGGGTACCCTCTAACACAACAACACTGTCTCTACAGACTGGAGTATCCTCCACCACAACAACACTGTCTCTACAGACTGGGGTATCCTCCACCACTATGATACTGTCTCTACAGACTGGGGTATCCTCCACAACAAACAACACTGTCTCTACAGACTGGGGTATCCTCCACCACTATGACACTGTCTCTACAGACTGGGGTATCCTCCACCACAACAACACTGTCTCTACAGACTGGGGTACCCTCCACCACAACAACACTGTCTCTACAGACTGGGGTACCCTCCACCACTATGACACTGTCTCTACAGGCTGGGGTATCCTCCACCACAACAACATTGTCTCTACAGACTGGGGTATCCTCCACCACAACAACACTGTCTCTATAGACTGGGGTATCCTCCACCACAACAACACTGGCTCTACATACTGGGTTACCCTCCACCACAACAACACTGTCTCTACAGACTGGGGTACCCTCCACCACTATGACACTGTCTCTACAGGCTGGGGTATCCTCCACCACAACAACACTGTCTCTACAGACTGGGGTACCCTCTAACACAACAACACTGTCTCTACAGACTGGGGTATCCTCCACCACAACAACACTGTCTCTATAGACTGGGGTACCCTCCACCACTATGACACTGTCTCTACAGACTGGGGTATCCTCCACCACAACAACACTGTCTCTACATACTGGGTTACCCTCCACCACAACAACCATGTCTCTACAGACTGGGGTATCCTCCACTAAAACAACACTGTCTCTACAGACTGGGGTATCCTCCACCACTATGACACTGTCACTACAGACTGGGGTATCCTCCACCACAACAACACTGTCTCTACAGACTGGGGTATCCTCCACCACTATGACACTGTCTCTACAGACTGGGGTATCCTCCACCACTATGACAACACTGTCTCTACAGACTGGGGTATCATCCACCACTATGACACTGTCTCTACAGACTGGGGTACCCTCCACCACAACAACACTGTCTCTACAGACTGGGGTATCCTCCACCACTATTACACTGTCTCTACAGACTGGGGTATCCTCCACTAAAACAACACTGTCTCTACAGACTGGGGTACCCTCCACCACTATGACACTGTCTCTATAGACTGGGGTATCCTCCACCACAACAACACTGTCTCTACATACTGGGGTATCCTCCACCACAACAACACTGTCTCTACATACTCGGGTACACTCTAACACAACAACACTGTCTCTACAGACTGGGGTATCCTCCACTAAAACAACACTGTCTCTACAGGCTGGGGTACCCTCCACCACAACAACACTGTCTCTATAGACTGGGGTATCCTCCACCACAACAACACTGTCTCTACAGACTGGGGTACCCTCCACCACAACAACACTGTCTCTACAGACTGGGGTATCCTCCACCACTATGACTGTCTCTACAGACTGGGGTATCCTCCACCACTATGAGACTATCTCTACAGACTGGGGTACCCTCCACCACAACAACACTGTCTCTACAGACTGGGGTATCCTCCACCACAACAACACTGTCTCTACAGACTGGGGTACCCTCCACCACTATGACACTGTCTCTACAGACAGGGGTACCCTCCACCACTTTGACACTGTCTCTAAATACTTGGGTATCCTCCACCACAACAACACTGTCTCTACAGACTGGGGTATCCTCCACCACTATGACACTGTCTCTACAGACTGGGGTATCCTCCACCACTATGACAACACTGTCTCTACAGACTGGGGTATCATCCACCACTATGACACTGTCTCTACAGACTGGGGTACCCTCCACCGACAACAACACTGTCTCTACAGACTGGGGTATCCTCCACCACTATGACACTGTCTCTACAGACTGGGGTATCCTCGACTAAAACAACACTGTCTCTACAGACTGGGGTACCCTCCACCACTATGACACTGTCTCTATAGACTGGGGTATCCTCCACCACAACAACACTGTCTCTACATGCTGGGGTATCCTCCACCACAACAACACTGTCTCTACAGACTGGGGTATCCTCCACCACAACAACACTATCTCTACATACTGGGGTACCCTCTAACACAACAACACTGTCTCTACAGGCTGGGGTATCCTCCACTAAAACAACACTGTCTCTACAGACTGGGGTACCCTCCACCACAACAACACTGTCTCTACAGACTGGGGTACCCTCCACCACAACAACACTGTCTCTACAGACTGGGGTATCCTCCACCACAACAACACTGTCTCTACAGACTGGGGTACCCTCCACCACAACAACACTGTCTCTACAGACTGGGGTATCCTCCACCACAACAACAACACTGTCTCTACAGACTGGGGTATCCTCCACCACAACGACACTGTCTCTACAGACTGGGGTATCCTCCACCACAACAACACTGTCTCTACAGACTGGGGTACCATCCACCACTATGACACGGTCTCTACAGGCTGGGGTATCCTCCACCACAACAACACTGTCTCTACAGACTGGGGTATCCTCCACCACAACAACACTGTCTCTACAGACTGGGGTACCCTCTAACACAACAACACTGTCTCTACAGACTGGGGTACCCTCCACCACAACAACACTGTCTCTACAGACTGGGGTATCCTCCACCACAATGACACTGTCTCTACAGACTGGGGTATCCTCCACCACAACAACACTGTCTCTACAGACTGGGGTATCCTCCACCATAACAACACTGTCTCTACAGACTGGGGTATCCTCCACCACAACAACACTGTCTCTACAGACTGGGGTATCCTCCACCACAATGACACTGTCTCTACAGACTGGGGTACCCTCCACCACTATGACAACAAAGTCTCTACAGACTGGGGTACCCTCCACTAAAACAACACTGTCTCTACAGACTGGGGTATCCTCAACCACTATGATACTGTCTCTACAGACTGGGGTATCCTCCACCACTATGACACTGTCTCTACAGACTGGGGTATCCTCCACCACAACAACACTGTCTCTACAGACTGGGGTATCCTCCACCATAACAACACTGTCTCTACAGACTGGGGTATCCTCCACCACAACAACACTGTCTCTACAGACTGGGGTATCCTCCACCACTATGACACTGTCTCTACAGACTGGGGTACCCTCCACCACTATGACAACACTGTCTCTACAGACTGGGGTACCCTCCACTAAAACAACACTGTCTCTACAGACTGGGGTATCCTCCACCACTATGATACTGTCTCTACAGACTGGGGTATCCTCCACCACTATGACACTGTCTCTACAGACTGGGGTATCCTCCACCACAACAACACTGTCTCTACATACTGGGGTACCCTCTAACACAACAACACTGTCTCTACATACTGGGGTACCCTCTAACACAACAACACTGTCTCTACAGACTGGGGTATCCTCCACTGAAACAACACTGTCTCTACAGACTGGGGTACCCTCCACCACAACAACACTGTCTCTACAGACTGGGGTACCCTCCACCACAACACTGTCTCTACAGACTGGGGTATCCTCCACCACAACAACACTGTCTCTACAGACTGGGGTATCCTCCACCACAACAACACTGTCTCTACAGACTGGGGTATCCTCCACCACAACAACACTGTCTCTACAGACTGGGGTACCCTCCACCACAACAACACTGTCTCTACAGACTGGGGTACCCTCCACCACTATGACACTGTCTCTACAGGCTTGGTATCCTCCACCACTATGACACTGTCTCTACAGACTGGGGTATCCTCCACCACAACACTGTATCTACAGACTGGGGTATCCTCCACCACTATGACAACACTGTCTCTATAGACTGGGGTATCCTCCACCACTTTGACACTGTCTCTACAGACTGGGGTACCCTCCACCACATTGACACTGTCTCTACAGACTGGGGTATCCTGCACCACAACAACTCTGTCTCTACAGACTGGGGTATCCTCCACCACTATGACACTGTCTCTACAGACTGGGGTATCCTCCACCACTATGACACTGTCTCTACAGACTGGGGTATCCTCCACCACAACAACACTGTCTCTACAGACTTGGGTACCCTCCACCACCATGACACTGTCTCTATAGACTGGGGTATCCTCCACTAAAACAACACTGTCTCTACAGGCTGGGGTACCCTCCACCACAACAACACTGTCTCTATAGACTGGGGTATCCTCCACCACAACAACACTGTCTCTACAGACTGGGGTACCCTCCACCACAACAACACTGTCTCTACAGACTGGGGTATCCTCCACCACTATGACGGTCTCTACAGACTGGGGTATCCTCCACCACTATGACACTGTCTCTACAGACTGGGGTACCCTCCACCACAACAACACTGTCTCTACAGACTGGGGTATCCTCCACCACAACAACACTGTCTCTACAGACTGGGGTACCCTCCACCACTATGACACTGTCTCTACAGACTGGGGTACCCTCCACCACTTTGACACTGTCTCTACATACTGGGGTTTCCTCCACCACAACAACACTGTCTCTACAGACTGGGGTATCCTCCACCACTATGACACTGTCTCTACAGGCTTGGTATCCTCCACCACTATGACACTGTCTCTACAGACTGGGGTATCCTCCACCACAACACTGTATCTACAGACTGGGGTATCCTCCACCACTATGACACTGTCTCTATAGACTGGGGTATCCTCCACCACTTTGACACTGTCTCTACAGACTGGGGTACCCTCCACCACATTGACACTGTCTCTACAGACTGGGGTATCCTCCACCACAACAACTCTGTCTCTACAGACTGGGGTATCCTCCACCACTATGACACTGTCTCTACAGACTGGGGTATCCTCCACCACTATGACACTGTCTCTACAGACTGGGGTATCCTCCACCACAACAACACTGTCTCTACAGACTTGGGTACCCTCCACCACCATGACACTGTCTCTATAGACTGTGGTATCTTCCACTAAAACAACACTGTCTCTACAGGCTGGGGTACCCTCCACCACAACAACACTGTCTCTATAGACTGGGGTATCCTCCACCACAACAACACTGTCTCTACAGACTGGGGTACCCTCCACCACAACAACACTGTCTCTACAGACTGGGGTATCCTCCACCACTATGACGGTCTCTACAGACTGGGGTATCCTCCACCACTATGACACTGTCTCTACAGACTGGGGTACCCTCCACCACAACAACACTGTCTCTACAGACTGGGGTATCCTCCACCACAACAACACTGTCTCTACAGACTGGGGTACCCTCCACCACTATGACACTGTCTCTACAGACTGGGGTACCCTCCACCACTTTGACACTGTCTCTACATACTGGGGTTTCCTCCACCACAACAACACTGTCTCTACAGACTGGGGTATCCTCCACCATTATGATACTGTCTCTACAGACTGGGGTATCCTCCACCACTATGACACTGTCTCTACAGACTGGGGTACCCTCCACCACTTTGACACTGTCTCTACATACTGGGGTTTCCTCCACCACAACAACACTGTCTCTACAGACTGGGGTATCCTCCACCATTATGATACTGTCTCTACAGACTGGGGTATCCTCCACCACTATGACACTGTCTCTACAGGCTGGGGTATCCTCCACCACAACAACACTGTCTCTACAGACTGGGGTATCCTCCACCACAACAACACTGTCTCTACAGACTGGGGTACCCTCTAACACAACAACACTGTCTCTACAGACTGGGGTACCCTCCACCACAACAACACTGTCTCTACAGACTGGGGTATCCTCCACCACAATGACACTGTCTCTACAGACTGGGGTATCCTCCACCACAACAACACTGTCTCTACAGACTGGGGTATCCTCCACCATAACAACACTGTCTCTACAGACTGGGGTATCCTCCACCACAACAACACTGTCTCTACAGACTGGGGTATCCTCCACCACAATGACACTGTCTCTACAGACTGGGGTACCCTCCACCACTATGACAACAAAGTCTCTACAGACTGGGGTACCCTCCACTAAAACAACACTGTCTCTACAGACTGGGGTATCCTCAACCACTATGATACTGTCTCTACAGACTGGGGTATCCTCCACCACTATGACACTGTCTCTACAGACTGGGGTATCCTCCACCACAACAACACTGTCTCTACAGACTGGGGTATCCTCCACCATAACAACACTGTCTCTACAGACTGGGGTATCCTCCACCACAACAACACTGTCTCTACAGACTGGGGTATCCTCCACCACTATGACACTGTCTCTACAGACTGGGGTACCCTCCACCACTATGACAACACTGTCTCTACAGACTGGGGTACCCTCCACTAAAACAACACTGTCTCTACAGACTGGGGTATCCTCCACCACTATGATACTGTCTCTACAGACTGGGGTATCCTCCACCACTATGACACTGTCTCTACAGACTGGGGTATCATCCACCACTATGACACTGTCTCTATAGACTGGGGTATCCTCCACCACTATGACACTGTCTCTACAGACTGGGGTATCCTCCACCACAACAACACTGTCTCTACAGACTGGGGTATCCTCCACCACAACAACACTGTCTCTACAGACTGGGGTATCCTCCACCACAACAACACTGTCTCTACAGACTGGGGTATCCTCCACCACAACAACACTGTCTCTACATACTGGGGTACCCTCTAACACAACAACACTGTCTCTACATACTGGGGTACCCTCTAACACAACAACACTGTCTCTACAGACTGGGGTATCCTCCACTGAAACAACACTGTCTCTACAGACTGGGGTACCCTCCACCACAACAACACTGTCTCTACAGACTGGGGTACCCTCCACCACAACACTGTCTCTACAGACTGGGGTATCCTCCACCACAACAACACTGTCTCTACAGACTGGGGTATCCTCCACCACAACAACACTGTCTCTACAGACTGGGGTATCCTCCACCACAACAACACTGTCTCTACAGACTGGGGTACCCTCCACCACAACAACACTGTCTCTACAGACTGGGGTACCCTCCACCACTATGACACTGTCTCTACAGGCTTGGTATCCTCCACCACTATGACACTGTCTCTACAGACTGGGGTATCCTCCACCACAACACTGTATCTACAGACTGGGGTATCCTCCACCACTATGACAACACTGTCTCTATAGACTGGGGTATCCTCCACCACTTTGACACTGTCTCTACAGACTGGGGTACCCTCCACCACATTGACACTGTCTCTACAGACTGGGGTATCCTCCACCACAACAACTCTGTCTCTACAGACTGGGGTATCCTCCACCACTATGACACTGTCTCTACAGACTGGGGTATCCTCCACCACTATGACACTGTCTCTACAGACTGGGGTATCCTCCACCACAACAACACTGTCTCTACAGACTTGGGTACCCTCCACCACCATGACACTGTCTCTATAGACTGGGGTATCCTCCACTAAAACAACACTGTCTCTACAGGCTGGGGTACCCTCCACCACAACAACACTGTCTCTATAGACTGGGGTATCCTCCACCACAACAACACTGTCTCTACAGACTGGGGTACCCTCCACCACAACAACACTGTCTCTACAGACTGGGGTATCCTCCACCACTATGACGGTCTCTACAGACTGGGGTATCCTCCACCACTATGACACTGTCTCTACAGACTGGGGTACCCTCCACCACAACAACACTGTCTCTACAGACTGGGGTATCCTCCACCACAACAACACTGTCTCTACAGACTGGGGTACCCTCCACCACTATGACACTGTCTCTACAGACTGGGGTACCCTCCACCACTTTGACACTGTCTCTACATACTGGGGTTTCCTCCACCACAACAACACTGTCTCTACAGACTGGGGTATCCTCCACCACTATGACACTGTCTCTACAGGCTTGGTATCCTCCACCACTATGACACTGTCTCTACAGACTGGGGTATCCTCCACCACAACACTGTATCTACAGACTGGGGTATCCTCCACCACTATGACACTGTCTCTATAGACTGGGGTATCCTCCACCACTTTGACACTGTCTCTACAGACTGGGGTACCCTCCACCACATTGACACTGTCTCTACAGACTGGGGTATCCTCCACCACAACAACTCTGTCTCTACAGACTGGGGTATCCTCCACCACTATGACACTGTCTCTACAGACTGGGGTATCCTCCACCACAACAACACTGTCTCTACAGACTTGGGTACCCTCCACCACCATGACACTGTCTCTATAGACTGTGGTATCCTCCACTAAAACAACACTGTCTCTACAGGCTGGGGTACCCTCCACCACAACAACACTGTCTCTATAGACTGGGGTATCCTCCACCACAACAACACTGTCTCTACAGACTGGGGTACCCTCCACCACAACAACACTGTCTCTACAGACTGGGGTATCCTCCACCACTATGACGGTCTCTACAGACTGGGGTATCCTCCACCACTATGACACTGTCTCTACAGACTGGGGTACCCTCCACCACAACAACACTGTCTCTACAGACTGGGGTATCCTCCACCACAACAACACTGTCTCTACAGACTGGGGTACCCTCCACCACTATGACACTGTCTCTACAGACTTGGGTACCCTCCACCACTTTGACACTGTCTCTACATACTGGGGTTTCCTCCACCACAACAACACTGTCTCTACAGACTGGGGTATCCTCCACCATTATGATACTGTCTCTACAGACTGGGGTATCCTCCACCACTATGACACTGTCTCTACAGACTGGGGTATCCTCCACCACAACAACACTGTCTCTACATACTGGGTTACCCTCCACCACAACAACCATGTCTCTACAGACTGGGGTATCCTCCACTAAAACAACACTGTCTCTACAGACTGGGGTATCCTCCACCACTATGACACTGTCTCTACAGACTGGGGTACCATCCACCACTATGACACTGTCTCTACATACTGGGGTATCCTCCACCACTATTACACTGTCTCTACAGACTGGGGTACCCTCCACCACTTTGACACTGTCTCTACATACTGGGGTTTCCTCCACCACAACAACACTGTCTCTACAGACTGGGGTATCCTCCACCACTATGACACTGTCTCTACAGGCTTGGTATCCTCCACCACTATGACACTGTCTCTACAGACTGGGGTATCCTCCACCACAACACTGTATCTACAGACTGGGGTATCCTCCACCACTATGACACTGTCTCTATAGACTGGGGTATCCTCCACCACTTTGACACTGTCTCTACAGACTGGGGTACCCTCCACCACATTGACACTGTCTCTACAGACTGGGGTATCCTCCACCACAACAACTCTGTCTCTACAGACTGGGGTATCCTCCACCACTATGACACTGTCTCTACAGACTGGGGTATCCTCCACCACTATGACACTGTCTCTACAGACTGGGGTATCCTCCACCACAACAACACTGTCTCTACAGACTGGGGTATCCTCCACCACAACAACACTGTCTCTACAGACTGGGGTATCCTCCACCACAACAACACTGTCTCTACAGACTTGGGTACCCTCCACCACCATGACACTGTCTCTATAGACTGTGGTATCCTCCACTAAAACAACACTGTCTCTACAGGCTGGGGTACCCTCCACCACAACAACACTGTCTCTATAGACTGGGGTATCCTCCACCACAACAACACTGTCTCTACAGACTGGGGTACCCTCCACCACAACAACACTGTCTCTACAGACTGGGGTATCCTCCACCACTATGACGGTCTCTACAGACTGGGGTATCCTCCACCACTATGACACTGTCTCTACAGACTGGGGTACCCTCCACCACAACAACACTGTCTCTACAGACTGGGGTATCCTCCACCACAACAACACTGTCTCTACAGACTGGGGTACCCTCCACCACTATGACACTGTCTCTACAGACTGGGGTACCCTCCACCACTTTGACACTGTCTCTACATACTGGGGTTTCCTCCACCACAACAACACTGTCTCTACAGACTGGGGTATCCTCCACCATTATGATACTGTCTCTACAGACTGGGGTATCCTCCACCACTATGACACTGTCTCTACAGACTGGGGTATCCTCCACCACAACAACACTGTCTCTACATACTGGGTTACCCTCCACCACAACAACCATGTCTCTACAGACTGGGGTATCCTCCACTAAAACAACACTGTCTCTACAGACTGGGGTATCCTCCACCACTATGACACTGTCTCTACAGACTGGGGTACCATCCACCACTATGACACTGTCTCTACATACTGGGGTATCCTCCACCACTATTACACTGTCTCTACAGACTGGGGTATCCTCCACTAAAACAACACTGTCTCTACAGACTGGGGTACCCTCCACCACTATGACACTGTCTCTATAGACTGGGGTATCCTCCACCACAACAACACTGTCTCTACATACTGGTGTATCCTCCACCACAACAACACTGTCTCTACATACTCGGGTACACTCTAACACAACAACACTGTCTCTACAGACTGGGGTATCCTCCACTAAAACAACACTGTCTCTACAGGCTGGGGTACCCTCCACCACAACAACACTGTCTCTATAGACTGGGGTATCCTCCACCACAACAACACTGTCTCTACAGACTGGGGTACCCTCCACCACAACAACACTGTCTCTACAGACTGGGGTATCCTCCACCACTATGACTGTCTCTACAGACTGGGGTATCCTCCACCACTATGACACTATCTCTACAGACTGGGGTACCCTCCACCACAACAACACTGTCTCTACAGACTGGGGTATCCTCCACCACAACAACACTGTCTCTACAGACTGGGGTACCCTCCACCACTATGACACTGTCTCTACAGACAGGGGTACCCTCCACCACTTTGACACTGTCTCTAAATACTTGGGTATCCTCCACCACAACAACACTGTCTCTACAGACTGGGGTATCCTCCACCACTATGACACTGTCTCTACAGACTGGGGTATCCTCCACCACTATGACAACACTGTCTCTACAGACTGGGGTATCATCCACCACTATGACACTGTCTCTACAGACTGGGGTACCCTCCACCGACAACAACACTGTCTCTACATACTGGGGTATCCTCGACTAAAACAACACTGTCTCTACAGACTGGGGTACCCTCCACCACTATGACACTGTCTCTATAGACTGGGGTATCCTCCACCACAACAACACTGTCTCTACATGCTGGGGTATCCTCCACCACAACAACACTGTCTCTACAGACTGGGGTATCCTCCACCACAACAACACTATCTCTACATACTGGGGTACCCTCTAACACAACAACACTGTCTCTACAGGCTGGGGTATCCTCCACTAAAACAACACTGTCTCTACAGACTGGGGTACCCTCCACCACAACAACACTGTCTCTACAGACTGGGGTACCCTCCACCACAACAACACTGTCTCTACAGACTGGGGTATCCTCCACCACAACAACACTGTCTCTACAGACTGGGGTACCCTCCACCACAACAACACTGTCTCTACAGACTGGGGTATCCTCCACCACAACAACACTGTCTCTACAGACTGGGGTATCCTCCACCACAACGACACTGTCTCTACAGACTGGGGTACCCTCCACCACAACAACACTGTCTCTACAGACTGGGGTACCATCCACCACTATGACACGGTCTCTACAGGCTGGGGTATCCTCCACCACAACAACACTGTCTCTACAGACTGGGGTATCCTCCACCACAACAACACTGTCTCTACAGACTGGGGTACCCTCTAACACAACAACACTGTCTCTACAGACTGGGGTACCCTCCACCACAACAACACTGTCTCTACAGACTGGGGTATCCTCCACCACAATGACACTGTCTCTACAGACTGGGGTATCCTCCACCACAACAACACTGTCTCTACAGACTGGGGTATCCTCCACCATAACAACACTGTCTCTACAGACTGGGGTATCCTCCACCACAACAACACTGTCTCTACAGACTGGGGTATCCTCCACCACAATGACACAGTCTCTACAGACTGGGGTACCCTCCACCACTATGACAACAAAGTCTCTACAGACTGGGGTACCCTCCACTAAAACAAAACTGTCTCTACAGACTGGGGTATCCTCCACCACTATGATACTGTCTCTACAGACTGGGGTATCCTCCACCACTATGACACTGTCTCTACAGACTGGGGTATCCTCCACCACAACAACACTGTCTCTACAGACTGGGGTATCCTCCACCATAACAACACTGTCTCTACAGACTGGGGTATCCTCCACCACAACAACACTGTCTCTACAGACTGGGGTATCCTCCACCACTATGACACTGTCTCTACAGACTGGGGTACCCTCCACCACTATGACAACACTGTCTCTACAGACTGGGGTACCCTCCACTAAAACAACACTGTCTCTACAGACTGGGGTATCCTCCACCACTATGATACTGTCTCTACAGACTGGGGTATCCTCCACCACTATGACACTGTCTCTACAGACTGGGGTATCATCCACCACTATGACACTGTCTCTATAGACTGGGGTATCCTCCACCACTATGACACTGTCTCTACAGACTGGGGTATCCTCCACCACAACAACACTGTCTCTACAGACTGGGGTATCCTCCACCACAACAACACTGTCTCTACAGACTGGGGTATCCTCCACCACAACAACACTGTCTCTACAGACTGGGGTATCCTCCACCACAACAACACTGTCTCTACATACTGGGGTACCCTCTAACACAACAACACTGTCTCTACATACTGGGGTACCCTCTAACACAACAACACTGTCTCTACAGACTGGGGTATCCTCCACTGAAACAACACTGTCTCTACAGACTGGGGTACCCTCCACCACAACAACACTGTCTCTACAGACTGGGGTACCCTCCACCACAACACTGTCTCTACAGACTGGGGTATCCTCCACCACAACAACACTGTCTCTACAGACTGGGGTATCCTCCACCACAACAACACTGTCTCTACAGACTGGGGTATCCTCCACCACAACAACACTGTCTCTACAGACTGGGGTACCCTCCACCACAACAACACTGTCTCTACAGACTGGGGTACCCTCCACCACTATGACACTGTCTCTACAGGCTTGGTATCCTCCACCACTATGACACTGTCTCTACAGACTGGGGTATCCTCCACCACAACACTGTATCTACAGACTGGGGTATCCTCCACCACTATGACAACACTGTCTCTATAGACTGGGGTATCCTCCACCACTTTGACACTGTCTCTACAGACTGGGGTACCCTCCACCACATTGACACTGTCTCTACATACTGGGGTACCCTCTAACACAACAACACTGTCTCTACAGACTGGGGTATCCTCCACTGAAACAACACTGTCTCTACAGACTGG
Organism: Salmo salar; assembly: GCF_965601325.2. NCBI lineage: Eukaryota > Metazoa > Chordata > Actinopteri > Salmoniformes > Salmonidae > Salmo > Salmo salar. Next base: position 89,723,823 of record NC_138293.1, on the reverse strand, counting down.
GGTACCCTCCACCACAACAACACTGTCTCTACAGACTGGGGTACCCTCCACCACAACACTGTCTCTACAGACTGGGGTATCCTCCACCACAACAACACTGTCTCTACAGACTGGGGTATCCTCCACCACAACAACACTGTCTCTACAGACTGGGGTATCCTCCACCACAACAACACTGTCTCTACAGACTGGGGTACCCTCCACCACAACAACACTGTCTCTACAGACTGGGGTACCCTCCACCACTATGACACTGTCTCTACAGGCTTGGTATCCTCCACCACTATGACACTGTCTCTACAGACTGGGGTATCCTCCACCACAACACTGTATCTACAGACTGGGGTATCCTCCACCACTATGACAACACTGTCTCTATAGACTGGGGTATCCTCCACCACTTTGACACTGTCTCTACAGACTGGGGTACCCTCCACCACATTGACACTGTCTCTACAGACTGGGGTATCCTCCACCACAACAACTCTGTCTCTACAGACTGGGGTATCCTCCACCACTATGACACTGTCTCTACAGACTGGGGTATCCTCCACCACTATGACACTGTCTCTACAGACTGGGGTATCCTCCACCACAACAACACTGTCTCTACAGACTTGGGTACCCTCCACCACCATGACACTGTCTCTATAGACTGGGGTATCCTCCACTAAAACAACACTGTCTCTACAGGCTGGGGTACCCTCCACCACAACAACACTGTCTCTATAGACTGGGGTATCCTCCACCACAACAACACTGTCTCTACAGACTGGGGTACCCTCCACCACAACAACACTGTCTCTACAGACTGGGGTATCCTCCACCACTATGACGGTCTCTACAGACTGGGGTATCCTCCACCACTATGACACTGTCTCTACAGACTGGGGTACCCTCCACCACAACAACACTGTCTCTACAGACTGGGGTATCCTCCACCACAACAACACTGTCTCTACAGACTGGGGTACCCTCCACCACTATGACACTGTCTCTACAGACTGGGGTACCCTCCACCACTTTGACACTGTCTCTACATACTGGGGTTTCCTCCACCACAACAACACTGTCTCTACAGACTGGGGTATCCTCCACCACTATGACACTGTCTCTACAGGCTTGGTATCCTCCACCACTATGACACTGTCTCTACAGACTGGGGTATCCTCCACCACAACACTGTATCTACAGACTGGGGTATCCTCCACCACTATGACACTGTCTCTATAGACTGGGGTATCCTCCACCACTTTGACACTGTCTCTACAGACTGGGGTACCCTCCACCACATTGACACTGTCTCTACAGACTGGGGTATCCTCCACCACAACAACTCTGTCTCTACAGACTGGGGTATCCTCCACCACTATGACACTGTCTCTACAGACTGGGGTATCCTCCACCACAACAACACTGTCTCTACAGACTTGGGTACCCTCCACCACCATGACACTGTCTCTATAGACTGTGGTATCCTCCACTAAAACAACACTGTCTCTACAGGCTGGGGTACCCTCCACCACAACAACACTGTCTCTATAGACTGGGGTATCCTCCACCACAACAACACTGTCTCTACAGACTGGGGTACCCTCCACCACAACAACACTGTCTCTACAGACTGGGGTATCCTCCACCACTATGACGGTCTCTACAGACTGGGGTATCCTCCACCACTATGACACTGTCTCTACAGACTGGGGTACCCTCCACCACAACAACACTGTCTCTACAGACTGGGGTATCCTCCACCACAACAACACTGTCTCTACAGACTGGGGTACCCTCCACCACTATGACACTGTCTCTACAGACTTGGGTACCCTCCACCACTTTGACACTGTCTCTACATACTGGGGTTTCCTCCACCACAACAACACTGTCTCTACAGACTGGGGTATCCTCCACCATTATGATACTGTCTCTACAGACTGGGGTATCCTCCACCACTATGACACTGTCTCTACAGACTGGGGTATCCTCCACCACAACAACACTGTCTCTACATACTGGGTTACCCTCCACCACAACAACCATGTCTCTACAGACTGGGGTATCCTCCACTAAAACAACACTGTCTCTACAGACTGGGGTATCCTCCACCACTATGACACTGTCTCTACAGACTGGGGTACCATCCACCACTATGACACTGTCTCTACATACTGGGGTATCCTCCACCACTATTACACTGTCTCTACAGACTGGGGTACCCTCCACCACTTTGACACTGTCTCTACATACTGGGGTTTCCTCCACCACAACAACACTGTCTCTACAGACTGGGGTATCCTCCACCACTATGACACTGTCTCTACAGGCTTGGTATCCTCCACCACTATGACACTGTCTCTACAGACTGGGGTATCCTCCACCACAACACTGTATCTACAGACTGGGGTATCCTCCACCACTATGACACTGTCTCTATAGACTGGGGTATCCTCCACCACTTTGACACTGTCTCTACAGACTGGGGTACCCTCCACCACATTGACACTGTCTCTACAGACTGGGGTATCCTCCACCACAACAACTCTGTCTCTACAGACTGGGGTATCCTCCACCACTATGACACTGTCTCTACAGACTGGGGTATCCTCCACCACTATGACACTGTCTCTACAGACTGGGGTATCCTCCACCACAACAACACTGTCTCTACAGACTGGGGTATCCTCCACCACAACAACACTGTCTCTACAGACTGGGGTATCCTCCACCACAACAACACTGTCTCTACAGACTTGGGTACCCTCCACCACCATGACACTGTCTCTATAGACTGTGGTATCCTCCACTAAAACAACACTGTCTCTACAGGCTGGGGTACCCTCCACCACAACAACACTGTCTCTATAGACTGGGGTATCCTCCACCACAACAACACTGTCTCTACAGACTGGGGTACCCTCCACCACAACAACACTGTCTCTACAGACTGGGGTATCCTCCACCACTATGACGGTCTCTACAGACTGGGGTATCCTCCACCACTATGACACTGTCTCTACAGACTGGGGTACCCTCCACCACAACAACACTGTCTCTACAGACTGGGGTATCCTCCACCACAACAACACTGTCTCTACAGACTGGGGTACCCTCCACCACTATGACACTGTCTCTACAGACTGGGGTACCCTCCACCACTTTGACACTGTCTCTACATACTGGGGTTTCCTCCACCACAACAACACTGTCTCTACAGACTGGGGTATCCTCCACCATTATGATACTGTCTCTACAGACTGGGGTATCCTCCACCACTATGACACTGTCTCTACAGACTGGGGTATCCTCCACCACAACAACACTGTCTCTACATACTGGGTTACCCTCCACCACAACAACCATGTCTCTACAGACTGGGGTATCCTCCACTAAAACAACACTGTCTCTACAGACTGGGGTATCCTCCACCACTATGACACTGTCTCTACAGACTGGGGTACCATCCACCACTATGACACTGTCTCTACATACTGGGGTATCCTCCACCACTATTACACTGTCTCTACAGACTGGGGTATCCTCCACTAAAACAACACTGTCTCTACAGACTGGGGTACCCTCCACCACTATGACACTGTCTCTATAGACTGGGGTATCCTCCACCACAACAACACTGTCTCTACATACTGGTGTATCCTCCACCACAACAACACTGTCTCTACATACTCGGGTACACTCTAACACAACAACACTGTCTCTACAGACTGGGGTATCCTCCACTAAAACAACACTGTCTCTACAGGCTGGGGTACCCTCCACCACAACAACACTGTCTCTATAGACTGGGGTATCCTCCACCACAACAACACTGTCTCTACAGACTGGGGTACCCTCCACCACAACAACACTGTCTCTACAGACTGGGGTATCCTCCACCACTATGACTGTCTCTACAGACTGGGGTATCCTCCACCACTATGACACTATCTCTACAGACTGGGGTACCCTCCACCACAACAACACTGTCTCTACAGACTGGGGTATCCTCCACCACAACAACACTGTCTCTACAGACTGGGGTACCCTCCACCACTATGACACTGTCTCTACAGACAGGGGTACCCTCCACCACTTTGACACTGTCTCTAAATACTTGGGTATCCTCCACCACAACAACACTGTCTCTACAGACTGGGGTATCCTCCACCACTATGACACTGTCTCTACAGACTGGGGTATCCTCCACCACTATGACAACACTGTCTCTACAGACTGGGGTATCATCCACCACTATGACACTGTCTCTACAGACTGGGGTACCCTCCACCGACAACAACACTGTCTCTACATACTGGGGTATCCTCGACTAAAACAACACTGTCTCTACAGACTGGGGTACCCTCCACCACTATGACACTGTCTCTATAGACTGGGGTATCCTCCACCACAACAACACTGTCTCTACATGCTGGGGTATCCTCCACCACAACAACACTGTCTCTACAGACTGGGGTATCCTCCACCACAACAACACTATCTCTACATACTGGGGTACCCTCTAACACAACAACACTGTCTCTACAGGCTGGGGTATCCTCCACTAAAACAACACTGTCTCTACAGACTGGGGTACCCTCCACCACAACAACACTGTCTCTACAGACTGGGGTACCCTCCACCACAACAACACTGTCTCTACAGACTGGGGTATCCTCCACCACAACAACACTGTCTCTACAGACTGGGGTACCCTCCACCACAACAACACTGTCTCTACAGACTGGGGTATCCTCCACCACAACAACACTGTCTCTACAGACTGGGGTATCCTCCACCACAACGACACTGTCTCTACAGACTGGGGTACCCTCCACCACAACAACACTGTCTCTACAGACTGGGGTACCATCCACCACTATGACACGGTCTCTACAGGCTGGGGTATCCTCCACCACAACAACACTGTCTCTACAGACTGGGGTATCCTCCACCACAACAACACTGTCTCTACAGACTGGGGTACCCTCTAACACAACAACACTGTCTCTACAGACTGGGGTACCCTCCACCACAACAACACTGTCTCTACAGACTGGGGTATCCTCCACCACAATGACACTGTCTCTACAGACTGGGGTATCCTCCACCACAACAACACTGTCTCTACAGACTGGGGTATCCTCCACCATAACAACACTGTCTCTACAGACTGGGGTATCCTCCACCACAACAACACTGTCTCTACAGACTGGGGTATCCTCCACCACAATGACACAGTCTCTACAGACTGGGGTACCCTCCACCACTATGACAACAAAGTCTCTACAGACTGGGGTACCCTCCACTAAAACAACACTGTCTCTACAGACTGGGGTATCCTCCACCACTATGATACTGTCTCTACAGACTGGGGTATCCTCCACCACTATGACACTGTCTCTACAGACTGGGGTATCCTCCACCACAACAACACTGTCTCTACAGACTGGGGTATCCTCCACCATAACAACACTGTCTCTACAGACTGGGGTATCCTCCACCACAACAACACTGTCTCTACAGACTGGGGTATCCTCCACCACTATGACACTGTCTCTACAGACTGGGGTACCCTCCACCACTATGACAACACTGTCTCTACAGACTGGGGTACCCTCCACTAAAACAACACTGTCTCTACAGACTGGGGTATCCTCCACCACTATGATACTGTCTCTACAGACTGGGGTATCCTCCACCACTATGACACTGTCTCTACAGACTGGGGTATCATCCACCACTATGACACTGTCTCTATAGACTGGGGTATCCTCCACCACTATGACACTGTCTCTACAGACTGGGGTATCCTCCACCACAACAACACTGTCTCTACAGACTGGGGTATCCTCCACCACAACAACACTGTCTCTACAGACTGGGGTATCCTCCACCACAACAACACTGTCTCTACAGACTGGGGTATCCTCCACCACAACAACACTGTCTCTACATACTGGGGTACCCTCTAACACAACAACACTGTCTCTACATACTGGGGTACCCTCTAACACAACAACACTGTCTCTACAGACTGGGGTATCCTCCACTGAAACAACACTGTCTCTACAGACTGGGGTACCCTCCACCACAACAACACTGTCTCTACAGACTGGGGTACCCTCCACCACAACACTGTCTCTACAGACTGGGGTATCCTCCACCACAACAACACTGTCTCTACAGACTGGGGTATCCTCCACCACAACAACACTGTCTCTACAGACTGGGGTATCCTCCACCACAACAACACTGTCTCTACAGACTGGGGTACCCTCCACCACAACAACACTGTCTCTACAGACTGGGGTACCCTCCACCACTATGACACTGTCTCTACAGGCTTGGTATCCTCCACCACTATGACACTGTCTCTACAGACTGGGGTATCCTCCACCACAACACTGTATCTACAGACTGGGGTATCCTCCACCACTATGACAACACTGTCTCTATAGACTGGGGTATCCTCCACCACTTTGACACTGTCTCTACAGACTGGGGTACCCTCCACCACATTGACACTGTCTCTACAGACTGGGGTATCCTCCACCACAACAACTCTGTCTCTACAGACTGGGGTATCCTCCACCACTATGACACTGTCTCTACAGACTGGGGTATTCTCCACCACTATGACACTGTCTCTACAGACTGGGGTATCCTCCACCACAACAACACTGTCTCTACAGACTTGGGTACCCTCCACCACCATGACACTGTCTCTATAGACTGGGGTATCCTCCACTAAAACAACACTGTCTCTACAGGCTGGGGTACCCTCCACCACAACAACACTGTCTCTATAGACTGGGGTACCCTCCACCACAACAACACTGTCTCTACAGACTGGGGTATCCTCCACCACAACAACACTGTCTCTACAGACTGGGGTATCCTCCACCACTATGACGGTCTCTACAGACTGGGGTATCCTCCACCACTATGACACTGTCTCTACAGACTGGGGTACCCTCCACCACAACAACACTGTCTCTACAGACTGGGGTATCCTCCACCACAACAACACTGTCTCTACAGACTGGGGTACCCTCCACCACTATGACACTGTCTCTACAGACTGGGGTACCCTCCACCACTTTGACACTGTCTCTACATACTGGGGTTTCCTCCACCACAACAACACTGTCTCTACAGACTGGGGTATCCTCCACCACAACAACACTGTCTCTACAGACTGGGGTACCCTCCACCACTATGACACTGTCTCTACAGACTGGGGTACCCTCCACCACTATGACACTGTCTCTACAGACTGGGGTACCCTCCACCACTATGATACTGTCTCTACAGACTGGGGTATCCTCCACCACTATGACACTGTCTCTACAGGCTTGGTATCCACCACCACTATGACACTGTCTCTACAGACTGGGGTATCCTCCACCACAACACTGTATCTACAGACTGGGGTATCCTCCACCACTATGACACTGTCTCTATAGACTGGGGTATCCTCCACCACTTTGACACTGTCTCTACAGACTGGGGTACCCTCCACCACATTGACACTGTCTCTACAGACTGGGGTATCCTCCACCACAACAACTCTGTCTCTACAGACTGGGGTATCCTCCACCACTATGACACTGTCTCTACAGACTGGGGTATCCTCCACCACTATGACACTGTCTCTACAGACTGGGGTATCCTCCACCACAACAACACTGTCTCTACAGACTTGGGTACCCTCCACCACCATGACACTGTCTCTATAGACTGTGGTATCCTCCACTAAAACAACACTGTCTCTACAGGCTGGGGTACCCTCCACCACAACAACACTGTCTCTATAGACTGGGGTATCCTCCACCACAACAACACTGTCTCTACAGACTGGGGTACCCTCCACCACAACAACACTGTCTCTACAGACTGGGGTATCCTCCACCACTATGACGGTCTCTACAGACTGGGGTATCCTCCACCACAACAACACTGTCTCTACAGACTGGGGTACCCTCCACCACAACAACACTGTCTCTACAGACTGGGGTATCCTCCACCACAACAACACTGTCTCTACAGACTGGGGTACCCTCCACCACTATGACACTGTCTCTACAGACTGGGGTACCCTCCACCACTTTGACACTGTCTCTACATACTGGGGTTTCCTCCACCACAACAACACTGTCTCTACAGACTGGGGTATCCTCCACCATTATGATACTGTCTCTACAGACTGGGGTATCCTCCACCACTATGACACTGTCTCTACAGACTGGGGTACCCTCCACCACTATGACAACACTGTCTCTACAGACTGGGGTATCATCCACCACTATGACACTGTCTCTACACACTGGGGTACCCTCCACCACAACAACACTGTCTCTACAGACTGGGGTATCCTCCACCACTATGACACTGTCTCTACAGACTGGGGTATCCTCCACTAAAACAACACTGTCTCTACAGACTGGGGTACCCTCCACCACTATGACACTGTCTCTATAGACTGGGGTATCCTCCACCACAACAACACTGTCTCTACATGCTGGGGTATCCTCCACCACAACAACACTGTCTCTACAGACTGGGGTATCCTCCACCACAACAACACTGTCTCTACATACTGGGGTACCCTCTAACACAACAACACTGTCTCTACAGGCTGGGGTATCCTCCACTAAAACAACACTGTCTCTACAGACTGGGGTACCCTCCACCACAACAACACTGTCTCTACAGACTGGGGTACCCTCCACCACAACAACACTGTCTCTACAGACTGGGGTATCCTCCACCACAACAACACTGTCTCTACAGACTGGGGTATCCTCCACCACAACGACACTGTCTCTACAGACTGGGGTATCCTCCACCACAACAACACTGTCTCTACAGACTGGGGTACCATCCACCACTATGACACGGTCTCTACAGGCTGGGGTATCCTCCACCACAACAACACTGTCTCTACAGACTGGGGTATCCTCCACCACAACAACACTGTCTCTACAGACTGGGGTACCCTCTAACACAACAACACTGTCTCTACAGACTGGGGTACCCTCCACCACAACAACACTGTCTCTACAGACTGGGGTATCCTCCACCACAACAACACTGTCTCTATAAACTGGGGTATCCTCCACCACAACAACACTGTCTCTACAGACTGGGGTATCCTCCACCACTATGACACTGTCTCTACAGACTGGGGTATCCTCCACCACAACAACACTGTCTCTACAGACTGGGGTATCCTCCACCATAACAACACTGTCTCTACAGACTGGGGTATCCTCCACCACAACAACACTGTCTCTACAGACTGGGGTATCCTCCACCACTATGACACTGTCTCTACAGACTGGGGTACCCTCCACCACTATGACAACACTGTCTCTACAGACTGGGGTACCCTCCACTAAAACAACACTGTCTCTACAGACTGGGGTATCCTCCACCACTATGATACTGTCTCTACAGACTGGGGTATCCTCCACCACTATGACACTGTCTCTACAGACTGGGGTATCATCCACCACTATGACACTGTCTCTATAGACTGGGGTATCCTCCACCACTATGACACTGTCTCTACAGACTGGGGTATCCTCCACCACAACAACACTGTCTCTACAGACTGGGGTATCCTCCACCACAACAACACTGTCTCTACAGACTGGGGTATCCTCCACCACAACAACACTGTCTCTACAGACTGGGGTATCCTCCACCACAACAACACTGTCTCTACATACTGGGGTACCCTCTAACACAACAACACTGTCTCTACATACTGGGGTACCCTCTAACACAACAACACTGTCTCTACAGACTGGGGTATCCTCCACTGAAACAACACTGTCTCTACAGACTGGGGTACCCTCCACCACAACAACACTGTCTCTACAGACTGGGGTACCCTCCACCACAACACTGTCTCTACAGACTGGGGTATCCTCCACCACAACAACACTGTCTCTACAGACTGGGGTATCCTCCACCACAACAACACTGTCTCTACAGACTGGGGTACCCTCTAACACAACAACACTGTCTCTACAGACTGGGGTACCCTCCACCACAACAACACTGTCTCTACAGACTGGGGTATCCTCCACCACAACAACACTGTCTCTATAAACTGGGGTATCCTCCACCACAACAACACTGTCTCTACAGACTGGGGTATCCTCCACCACTATGACACTGTCTCTACAGACTGGGGTATCCTCCACCACAACAACACTGTCTCTACAGACTGGGGTATCCTCCACCATAACAACACTGTCTCTACAGACTGGGGTATCCTCCACCACAACAACACTGTCTCTACAGACTGGGGTATCCTCCACCACTATGACACTGTCTCTACAGACTGGGGTACCCTCCACCACTATGACAACACTGTCTCTACAGACTGGGGTACCCTCCACTAAAACAACACTGTCTCTACAGACTGGGGTATCCTCCACCACTATGATACTGTCTCTACAGACTGGGGTATCCTCCACCACTATGACACTGTCTCTACAGACTGGGGTATCATCCACCACTATGACACTGTCTCTATAGACTGGGGTATCCTCCACCACTATGACACTGTCTCTACAGACTGGGGTATCCTCCACCACAACAACACTGTCTCTACAGACTGGGGTATCCTCCACCACAACAACACTGTCTCTACAGACTGGGGTATCCTCCACCACAACAACACTGTCTCTACAGACTGGGGTATCCTCCACCACAACAACACTGTCTCTACATACTGGGGTACCCTCTAACACAACAACACTGTCTCTACATACTGGGGTACCCTCTAACACAACAACACTGTCTCTACAGACTGGGGTATCCTCCACTGAAACAACACTGTCTCTACAGACTGGGGTACCCTCCACCACAACAACACTGTCTCTACAGACTGGGGTACCCTCCACCACAACACTGTCTCTACAGACTGGGGTATCCTCCACCACAACAACACTGTCTCTACAGACTGGGGTATCCTCCACCACAACAACACTGTCTCTACAGACTGGGGTACCCTCCACCACTACGACACTGTCTCTACAGGCTGGGGTACCCTCCACCACTACGACACTGTCTCTACAGACTGGGGTACCCTCCACCACTATGACACTGTCTCTACAGGCTTGGGTATCCTCCACCACTATGACACTGTCTCTACAGACTGGGGTATCCTCCACCACAACACTGTATCTACAGACTGGGGTATCCTCCACCACTATGACAACACTGTCTCTATAGACTGGGGTATCCTCCACCACTTTGACACTGTCTCTACAGACTGGGGTACCCTCCACCACATTGACACTGTCTCTACAGACTGGGGTATCCTCCACCACAACAACTCTGTCTCTACAGACTGGGGTATCCTCCACCACTATGACACTGTCTCTACAGACTGGGGTATTCTCCACCACTATGACACTGTCTCTACAGACTGGGGTATCCTCCACCACAACAACACTGTCTCTACAGACTTGGGTACCCTCCACCACCATGACACTGTCTCTATAGACTGGGGTATCCTCCACTAAAACAACACTGTCTCTACAGGCTGGGGTACCCTCCACCACAACAACACTGTCTCTATAGACTGGGGTACCCTCCACCACAACAACACTGTCTCTACAGACTGGGGTACCCTCCACCACAACAACACTGTCTCTACAGACTGGGGTATCCTCCACCACTATGACGGTCTCTACAGACTGGGGTATCCTCCACCACTATGACACTGTCTCTACAGACTGGGGTACCCTCCACCACAACAACACTGTCTCTACAGACTGGGGTATCCTCCACCACAACAACACTGTCTCTACAGACTGGGGTACCCTCCACCACTATGACACTGTCTCTACAGACTGGGGTACCCTCCACCACTTTGACACTGTCTCTACATACTGGGGTTTCCTCCACCACAACAACACTGTCTCTACAGACTGGGGTATCCTCCACCACAACAACACTGTCTCTACAGACTGGGGTACCCTCCACCACTATGACACTGTCTCTACAGACTGGGGTACCCTCCACCACTATGACACTGTCTCTACAGACTGGGGTACCCTCCACCACTATGATACTGTCTCTACAGACTGGGGTATCCTCCACCACTATGACACTGTCTCTACAGGCTTGGTATCCACCACCACTATGACACTGTCTCTACAGACTGGGGTATCCTCCACCACAACACTGTATCTACAGACTGGGGTATCCTCCACCACTATGACACTGTCTCTATAGACTGGGGTATCCTCCACCACTTTGACACTGTCTCTACAGACTGGGGTACCCTCCACCACATTGACACTGTCTCTACAGACTGGGGTATCCTCCACCACAACAACTCTGTCTCTACAGACTGGGGTATCCTCCACCACTATGACACTGTCTCTACAGACTGGGGTATCCTCCACCACTATGACACTGTCTCTACAGACTGGGGTATCCTCCACCACAACAACACTGTCTCTACAGACTTGGGTACCCTCCACCACCATGACACTGTCTCTATAGACTGTGGTATCCTCCACTAAAACAACACTGTCTCTACAGGCTGGGGTACCCTCCACCACAACAACACTGTCTCTATAGACTGGGGTATCCTCCACCACAACAACACTGTCTCTACAGACTGGGGTACCCTCCACCACAACAACACTGTCTCTACAGACTGGGGTATCCTCCACCACTATGACGGTCTCTACAGACTGGGGTATCCTCCACCACTACGACACTGTCTCTACAGACTGGGGTACCCTCCACCACAACAACACTGTCTCTACAGACTGGGGTATCCTCCACCACAACAACACTGTCTCTACAGACTGGGGTACCCTCCACCACTATGACACTGTCTCTACAGACTGGGGTACCCTCCACCACTTTGACACTGTCTCTACATACTGGGGTTTCCTCCACCACAACAACACTGTCTCTACAGACTGGGGTATCCTCCACCATTATGATACTGTCTCTACAGACTGGGGTATCCTCCACCACTATGACACTGTCTCTACAGACTGGGGTACCCTCCACCACTATGACAACACTGTCTCTACAGACTGGGGTATCATCCACCACTATGACACTGTCTCTACACACTGGGGTACCCTCCACCACAACAACACTGTCTCTACAGACTGGGGTATCCTCCACCACTATGACACTGTCTCTACAGACTGGGGTATCCTCCACTAAAACAACACTGTCTCTACAGACTGGGGTACCCTCCACCACTATGACACTGTCTCTATAGACTGGGGTATCCTCCACCACAACAACACTGTCTCTACATGCTGGGGTATCCTCCACCACAACAACACTGTCTCTACAGACTGGGGTATCCTCCACCACAACAACACTGTCTCTACATACTGGGGTACCCTCTAACACAACAACACTGTCTCTACAGGCTGGGGTATCCTCCACTAAAACAACACTGTCTCTACAGACTGGGGTACCCTCCACCACAACAACACTGTCTCTACAGACTGGGGTACCCTCCACCACAACAACACTGTCTCTACAGACTGGGGTATCCTCCACCACAACAACACTGTCTCTACAGACTGGGGTATCCTCCACCACAACGACACTGTCTCTACAGACTGGGGTATCCTCCACCACAACAACACTGTCTCTACAGACTGGGGTACCATCCACCACTATGACACGGTCTCTACAGGCTGGGGTATCCTCCACCACAACAACACTGTCTCTACAGACTGGGGTATCCTCCACCACAACAACACTGTCTCTACAGACTGGGGTACCCTCTAACACAACAACACTGTCTCTACAGACTGGGGTACCCTCCACCACAACAACACTGTCTCTACAGACTGGGGTATCCTCCACCACAACAACACTGTCTCTATAAACTGGGGTATCCTCCACCACAACAACACTGTCTCTACAGACTGGGGTATCCTCCACCACTATGACACTGTCTCTACAGACTGGGGTATCCTCCACCACAACAACACTGTCTCTACAGACTGGGGTATCCTCCACCATAACAACACTGTCTCTACAGACTGGGGTATCCTCCACCACAACAACACTGTCTCTACAGACTGGGGTATCCTCCACCACAATGACACTGTCTCTACAGACTGGGGTACCCTCCACCACTATGACAACACTGTCTCTACAGACTGGGGTACCCTCCACTAAAACAACACTGTCTCTACAGACTGGGGTATCCTCCACCACTATGATACTGTCTCTACAGACTGGGGTATCCTCCACCACTATGACACTGTCTCTACAGACTGGGGTATCCTCCACCACAACAACACTGTCTCTACAGACTGGGGTATCCTCCACCATAACAACACTGTCTCTACAGACTGGGGTATCCTCCACCACAACAACACTGTCTCTACAGACTGGGGTATCCTCCACCACTATGACACTGTCTCTACAGACTGGGGTACCCTCCACCACTATGACAACACTGTCTCTACAGACTGGGGTACCCTCCACTAAAACAACACTGTCTCTACAGACTGGGGTATCCTCCACCACTATGATACTGTCTCTACAGACTGGGGTATCCTCCACCACTATGACACTGTCTCTACAGACTGGGGTATCATCCACCACTATGACACTGTCTCTATAGACTGGGGTATCCTCCACCACTATGACACTGTCTCTACAGACTGGGGTATCCTCCACCACAACAACACTGTCTCTACAGACTGGGGTATCCTCCACCACAACAACACTGTCTCTACAGACTGGGGTATCCTCCACCACAACAACACTGTCTCTACATACTGGGGTACCCTCTAACACAACAACACTGTCTCTACAGACTGGGGTATCCTCCACTGAAACAACACTGTCTCTACAGACTGGGGTACCCTCCACCACAACAACACTGTCTCTACAGACTGGGGTACCCTCCACCACAACACTGTCTCTACAGACTGGGGTATCCTCCACCACAACAACACTGTCTCTACAGACTGGGGTATCCTCCACCACAACAACACTGTCTCTACAGACTGGGGTACCCTCCACCACTATGACACTGTCTCTACAGGCTTGGTATCCTCCACCACTATGACACTGTCTCTACAGACTGGGGTATCCTCCACCACATACACTGTATCTACAGACTGGGGTATCCTCCACCACAACACTGTATCTACAGACTGGGGTATCCTCCACCACAACACTGTCTCTACAGACTGGGGTATCCTCCACGACTATGACAACACTGTCTCTATAGACTGGGGTATCCTCCACCACTTTGACACTGTCTCTACAGACTGGGGTACCCTCCACCACATTGACACTGTCTCTACAGACTGGGGTATCCTCCACCACAACAACTCTGTCTCTACAGACTGGGGTATCCTCCACCACTATGACACTGTCTCTACAGACTGGGGTATCCTCCACCACTATGACACTGTCTCTACAGACTGGGGTATCCTCCACCACAACAACACTGTCTCTACAGACTTGGGTACCCTCCACCACCATGACACTGTCTCTATAGACTGGGGTATCCTCCACTAAAACAACACTGTCTCTACAGGCTGGGGTACCCTCCACCACAACAACACTGTCTCTATAGACTGGGGTATCCTCCACCACAACAACACTGTCTCTACAGACTGGGGTACCCTCCACCACAACAACACTGTCTCTACAGACTGGGGTATCCTCCACCACTATGACGGTCTCTACAGACTGGGGTATCCTCCACCACTATGACACTGTCTCTACAGACTGGGGTACCCTCCACCACAACAACACTGTCTCTACACACTGGGGTATCCTCCACCACAACAACACTGTCTCTACAGACTGGGGTACCCTCCACCACTATGACACTGTCTCTACAGACTGGGGTACCCTCCACCACTTTGACACTGTCTCTACATACTGGGGTTTCCTCCACCACAACAACACTGTCTCTACAGACTGGGGTATCCTCCACCACTATGACACTGTCTCTACAGGCTTGGTATCCTCCACCACTATGACACTGTCTCTACAGACTGGGGTATCCTCCACCACAACACTGTATCTACAGACTGGGGTATCCTCCACCACTATGACACTGTCTCTATAGACTGGGGTATCCTCCACCACTTTGACACTGTCTCTACAGACTGGGGTACCCTCCACCACATTGACACTGTCTCTACAGACTGGGGTATCCTCCACCACAACAACTCTGTCTCTACAGACTGGGGTATCCTCCACCACTATGACACTGTCTCTACAGACTGGGGTATCCTCCACCACTATGACACTGTCTCTACAGACTGGGGTATCCTCCACCACAACAACACTGTCTCTACAGACTTGGGTACCCTCCACCACCATGACACTGTCTCTATAGACTGTGGTATCCTCCACTAAAACAACACTGTCTCTACAGGCTGGGGTACCCTCCACCACAACAACACTGTCTCTATAGACTGGGGTATCCTCCACCACAACAACACTGTCTCTACAGACTGGGGTACCCTCCACCACAACAACACTGTCTCTACAGACTGGGGTATCCTCCACCACTATGACGGTCTCTACAGACTGGGGTATCCTCCACCACTATGACACTGTCTCTACAGACTGGGGTACCCTCCACCACAACAACACTGTCTCTACAGACTGGGGTATCCTCCACCACAACAACACTGTCTCTACAGACTGGGGTACCCTCCACCACTATGACACTGTCTCTACAGACTGGGGTACCCTCCACCACTTTGACACTGTCTCTACATACTGGGGTTTCCTCCACCACAACAACACTGTCTCTACAGACTGGGGTATCCTCCACCATTATGATACTGTCTCTACAGACTGGGGTATCCTCCACCACTATGACACTGTCTCTACAGACTGGGGTATCCTCCACCACTATGACAACACTGTCTCTACAGACTGGGGTATCATCCACCACTATGACACTGTCTCTACAGACTGGGGTACCCTCCACCACAACAACACTGTCTCTACAGACTGGGGTATCCTCCACCACTATGACACTGTCTCTACAGACTGGGGTATCCTCCACTAAAACAACACTGTCTCTACAGACTGGGGTACCCTCCACCACTATGACACTGTCTCTATAGACTGGGGTATCCTCCACCACAACAACACTGTCTCTACATGCTGGGGTATCCTCCACCACAACAACACTGTCTCTACAGACTGGGGTATCCTCCACCACAACAACACTGTCTCTACATACTGGGGTACCCTCTAACACAACAACACTGTCTCTACAGGCTAGGGTATCCTCCACTAAAACAACACTGTCTCTACAGACTGGGGTACCCTCCACCACAACAACACTGTCTCTACAGACTGGGGTACCCTCCACCACAACAACACTGTCTCTACAGACTGGGGTATCCTCCACCACAACAACACTGTCTCTACAGACTGGGGTATCCTCCACCACAACGACACTGTCTCTACAGACTGGGGTATCCTCCACCACAACAACACTGTCTCTACAGACTGGGGTACCATCCACCACTATGACACGGTCTCTACAGGCTGGGGTATCCTCCACCACAACAACACTGTCTCTACAGACTGGGGTATCCTCCACCACAACAACACTGTCTCTACAGACTGGGGTACCCTCTAACACAACAACACTGTCTCTACAGACTGGGGTACCCTCCACCACAACAACACTGTCTCTACAGACTGGGGTATCCTCCACCACAACAACACTGTCTCTATAAACTGGGGTATCCTCCACCACAACAACACTGTCTCTACAGACTGGGGTATCCTCCACCACTATGACACTGTCTCTACAGACTGGGGTATCCTCCACCACAACAACACTGTCTCTACAGACTGGGGTATCCTCCACCATAACAACACTGTCTCTACAGACTGGGGTATCCTCCACCACAACAACACTGTCTCTACAGACTGGGGTATCCTCCACCACAATGACACTGTCTCTACAGACTGGGGTACCCTCCACCACTATGACAACACTGTCTCTACAGACTGGGGTACCCTCCACTAAAACAACACTGTCTCTACAGACTGGGGTATCCTCCACCACTATGATACTGTCTCTACAGACTGGGGTATCCTCCACCACTATGACACTGTCTCTACAGACTGGGGTATCCTCCACCACAACAACACTGTTTCTACAGACTGGGGTATCCTCCACCATAACAACACTGTCTCTACAGACTGGGGTATCCTCCACCACAACAACACTGTCTCTACAGACTGGGGTATCCTCCACCACTATGACACTGTCTCTATAGACTGGGGTACCCTCCACCACTATGACAACACTGTCTCTACAGACTGGGGTACCCTCCACTAAAACAACACTGTCTCTACAGACTGGGGTATCCTCCACCACTATGATACTGTCTCTACAGACTGGGGTATCCTCCACCACTATGACACTGTCTCTACAGACTGGGGTATCCTCCACCACTATGACACTGTCTCTATAGACTGGGGTACCCTCCACCATAACAACACTGTCTCTACAGACTGGGGTACCCTCTACCACAACAATACTGTCTCTATAGACTGGGGTATCCTCCACCACAACAACACTGTCTCTACAGACTGGGGTACCCTCCACCATAACAACACTGTCTCTACAGACTGGGGTACCCTCTACCACAACAACACTGTCTCTACAGACTGGGGTATCCTCCACCACAACAACACTGTCTCTACAGACTGGGGTATCCTCCACCACTATGACACTGTCTCTACAGACTGGGGTATCCTCCACCACTATGACACTGTCACTACAGACTGGGGTATCCTCCACCACAACAACACTGTCTCTACAGACTTGGGTACCCTCCACCACCATCACACTGTCTCTATAGACTGGGGTATCCTCCACTAAAACAACACTGTCTCTACAGGCTGGGGTACCCTCCACCACAACAACACTGTCTCTATAGACTGGGGTACCCTCCACCACAACAACACTGTCTCTACAGACTGGGGTACCCTCCACCACAACAACACTGTCTCTACATACTGGGGTATCCTCCACCACTATGACTGTCTCTACAGACTGGGGTATCCTCCACCACTATGACACTGTCTCTACAGACTGGGGTACCCTCCACCACAACAACACTGTCTCTACAGACTGGGGTATCCTCCACCACAACAACACTGTCTCTACAGACTGGGGTACCCTCCACCAATATGACACTGTCTCTACAGACTGGGGTACCCTCCACCACTTTGACACTGTCTCTACATACTGGGGTATCCTCCACCACAACAACACTGTCTCTACAGACTGGGGTATCCTCCACCACTATGACACTGTCTCTACAGACTGGGGTATCCTCCACCACTATGACAACACTGTCTCTACAGACTGGGGTATCATCCACCACTATGACACTGTCTCTACAGACTGGGGTACCCTCCACCACAACAACACTGTCTCTACAGACTGGGGTATCCTCCACCACTATGACACTGTCTCTACAGACTGGGGTATCCTCCACTAAAACAACACTGTCTCTACAGACTGGGGTACCCTCCACCACTATGACACTGTCTCTATAGACTGGGGTATCCTCCACCACAACAACACTGTCTCTACATACTGGGGTATCCTCCACCACAACAACACTGTCTCTACAGACTGGGGTATCCTCCACCACAACAACACTGTCTCTACATACTGGGGTACCCTCTAACACAACAACACTGTCTCTACAGACTGGGGTATCCTCCACTGAAACAACACTGTCTCTACAGACTGGGGTACCCTCCACCACAACAACACTGTCTCTTCAGACTGGGGTACCCTCCACCACAACACTGTCTCTACAGACTGGGGTATCCTCCACCACAACAACACTGTCTCTACAGACTGGGGTATCCTCCACCACAACAACACTGTCTCTACAGACTGGGGTATCCTCCACCACAACAACACTGTCTCTACAGACTGGGGTACCCTCCACCACAACAACACTGTCTCTACAGACTGGGGTACCCTCCACCACTATGACACTGTCTCTACAGACTGGGGTATCCTCCACCACAACACTGTATCTACAGACTGGGGTATCCTCCACCACTATGACAACACTGTCTCTATAGACTGGGGTATCCTCCACCACTTTGACACTGTCTCTACAGACTGGGGTACCCTCCACCACATTGACACTGTCTCTACAGACTGGGGTATCCTCCACCACAACAACTCTGTCTCTACAGACTGGGGTATCCTCCACCACTATGACACTGTCTCTACAGACTGGGGTATCCTCCACCACTATGACACTGTCTCTACAGACTGGGGTATCCTCCACCACAACAACACTGTCTCTACAGACTTGGGTACCCTCCACCACCATGACACTGTCTCTATAGACTGGGGTATCCTCCACTAAAACAACACTGTCTCTACAGGCTGGGGTACCCTCCACCACAACAACACTGTCTCTATAGACTGGGGTATCCTCCACCACAACAACACTGTCTCTACAGACTGGGGTACCCTCCACCACAACAACACTGTCTCTACAGACTGGGGTATCCTCCACCACTATGACGGTCTCTACAGACTGGGGTATCCTCCACCACTATGACACTGTCTCTACAGACTGGGGTACCCTCCACCACAACAACACTGTCTCTACAGACTGGGGTATCCTCCACCACAACAACACTGTCTCTACAGACTGAGGTACCCTCCACCACTATGACACTGTCTCTACAGACTGGGGTACCCTCCACATCTTTGACACTGTCTCTACATACTGGGGTTTCCTCCACCACAACAACACTGTCTCTACAGACTGGGGTATCCTCCACCACTATGACACTGTCTCTACAGGCTTGGTATCCTCCACCACTATGACACTGTCTCTACAGACTGGGGTATCCTCCACCACAACACTGTATCTACAGACTGGGGTATCCTCCACCACTATGACACTGTCTCTATAGACTGGGGTATCCTCCACCACTTTGACACTGTCTCTACAGACTGGGGTACCCTCCACCACATTGACACTGTCTCTACAGACTGGGGTATCCTCCACCACAACAACTCTGTCTCTACAGACTGGGGTATCCTCCACCACTATGACACTGTCTCTACAGACTGGGGTATCCTCCACCACTATGACACTGTCTCTACAGACTGGGGTATCCTCCACCACAACAACACTGTCTCTACAGACTTGGGTACCCTCCACCACCATGACACTGTCTCTATAGACTGTGGTATCCTCCACTAAAACAACACTGTCTCTACAGGCTGGGGTACCCTCCACCACAACAACACTGTCTCTATAGACTGGGGTATCCTCCACCACAACAACACTGTCTCTACAGACTGGGGTACCCTCCACCACAACAACACTGTCTCTACAGACTGGGGTATCCTCCACCACTATGACGGTCTCTACAGACTGGGGTATCCTCCACCACTATGACACTGTCTCTACAGACTGGGGTACCCTCCACCACAACAACACTGTCTCTACAGACTGGGGTATCCTCCACCACAACAACACTGTCTCTACAGACTGGGGTACCCTCCACCACTATGACACTGTCTCTACAGACTGGGGTACCCTCCACCACTTTGACACTGTCTCTACATACTGGGGTTTCCTCCACCACAACAACACTGTCTCTACAGACTGGGGTATCCTCCACCATTATGATACTGTCTCTACAGACTGGGGTATCCTCCACCACTATGACACTGTCTCTACAGACTGGGGTATCCTCCACCACTATGACAACACTGTCTCTACAGACTGGGGTATCATCCACCACTATGACACTGTCTCTACAGACTGGGGTATCCTCCACCACAACAACACTGTCTCTACAGACTGGGGTATCCTCCACTAAAACAACACTGTCTCTACAGACTGGGGTACCCTCCACCACTATGACACTGTCTCTATAGACTGGGGTATCCTCCACCACAACAACACTGTCTCTACATGCTGGGGTATCCTCCACCACAACAACACTGTCTCTACAGACTGGGGTATCCTCCACCACAACAACACTGTCTCTACATACTGGGGTACCCTCTAACACAACAACATTGTCTCTACAGGCTGGGGTATCCTCCACTAAAACAACACTGTCTCTACAGACTGGGGTACCCTCCACCACAACAACACTGTCTCTACAGACTGGGGTACCCTCCACCACAACAACACTGTCTCTACAGACTGGGGTATCCTCCACCACTATGACACTGTCTCTACAGACTGGGGTACCCTCCACCACTATGACAACACTGTCTCTACAGACTGGGGTACCCTCCACTAAAACAACACTGTCTCTATAGACTGGGGTATCCTCCACCACTATGATACTGTCTCTACAGACTGGGGTATCCTCCACCACTATGACACTGTCTCTACAGACTGGGGTATCATCCACCACTATGACACTGTCTCTACAGACTGGGGTACCCTCCACTAAAACAACACTGTCTCTACAGACTGGGGTATCCTCCACCACTATGACACTGTCTCTACAGACTGGGGTATCCTCCACCACTATGACACTGTCTCTACAGACTGGGGTACCCTCCACCATAACAACACTGTCTCTACAGACTGGGGTACCCTCTACCACAACAATACTGTCTCTATAGACTGGGGTATCCTCCACCACAACAACACTGTCTCTACAGACTTGGGTATCCTCCACCACTATGACACTGTCTCTACAGACTGGGGTATCCTCCACCACAACACTGTATCTACAGACTGGGGTATCCTCCACCACTATGACACTGTCTCTATAGACTGGGGTATCCTCCACCACTATGACACTGTCTCTACAGACTGGGGTATCCTCCACCACAACAACACTGTCTCTACAGACTGGGGTATCCTCCACCACAACAACACTGTCTCTACAGACTGGGGTATCCTCCACCACTATGACACTGTCTCTACAGACTGGGGTATCCTCCACCACTATGACACTGTCTCTACAGACTGGGGTATCCTCCACCACAACAACACTGTCTCTACAGACTTGGGTACCCTCCACCACCATGACACTGTCTCTATAGACTGGGGTATCCTCCACTAAAACAACACTGTCTCTACATGCTGGGGTACCCTCCACCACAACAACACTGTCTCTATAGACTGGGGTATCCTCCACCACAACAACACTGTCTCTACAGACTGGGGTACCCTCCACCACAACAACACTGTCTCTACAGACTGGGGTATCCTCCACCACTATGACTGTCTCTACAGACTGGGGTATCCTCCACCACTATGACACTGTCTCTACAGACTGGGGTACCCTCCACCACAACAACACTGTCTCTACAGACTGGGGTATCCTCCACCACAACAACACTGTCTCTACAGACTGGGGTACCCTCCACCACTATGACACTGTCTCTACAGACTGGGGTACCCGCCACCACTTTGACACTGTCTCTACATACTGGGGTATCCTCCACCACAACAACACTGTCTCTACAGACTGGGGTATCCTCCACCACTATGACACTGTCTCTACAGACTGGGGTATCCTCCACCACTATGACAACACTGTCTCTACAGACTGGGGTATCATCCACCACTATGACACTGTCTCTACAGACTGGGGTACCCTCCACCACAACAACACTGTCTCTACAGACTGGGGTATCCTCCACCACTATGACACTGTCTCTACAGACTGGGGTATCCTCCACTAAAACAACACTGTCTCTACAGACTGGGGTACCCTCCACCACTATGACACTGTCTCTATAGACTGGGGTATCCTCCACCACAACAACACTGTCTCTACATGCTGGGGTATCCTCCACCACAACAACACTGTCTCTACAGACTGGGGTATCCTCCACCACAACAACACTGTCTCTACATACTGGGGTACCCTCTAACACAACAACACTGTCTCTACAGGCTGGGGTATCCTCCACTAAAACAACACTGTCTCTACAGACTGGGGTACCCTCCACCACAACAACACTGTCTCTACAGACTGGGGTACCCTCCACCACAACAACACTGTCTCTACAGACTGGGGTATCCTCCACCACTATGACACTGTCTCTACAGACTGGGGTACCCTCCACCACTATGACAACACTGTCTCTACAGACTGGGGTACCCTCCACTAAAACAACACTGTCTCTATAGACTGGGGTATCCTCCACCACTATGATACTGTCTCTACAGACTGGGGTATCCTCCACCACTATGACACTGTCTCTACAGACTGGGGTATCCTCCACCACTATGACACTGTCTCTACATACTGGGGTACCCTCTAACACAACAACACTGTCTCTACAGGCTGGGGTATCCTCCACTAAAACAACACTGTCTCTACAGACTGGGGTACCCTCCACCACAACAACACTGTCTCTACAGACTGGGGTACCCTCCACCACAACAACACTGTCTCTACAGACTGGGGTATCCTCCACCACTATGACACTGTCTCTACAGACTGGGGTACCCTCCACCACTATGACAAAACTGTCTCTACAGACTGGGGTACCCTCCACTAAAACAACACTGTCTCTATAGACTGGGGTATCCTCCACCACTATGATACTGTCTCTACAGACTGGGGTATCCTCCACCACTATGACACTGTCTCTACAGACTGGGGTATCCTCCACCACTATGACACTGTCTCTACAGACTGGGGTACCCTCCACCATAACAACACTGTCTCTACAGACTGGGGTACCCTCTACCACATCAATACTGTCTCTATAGACTGGGGTATCCTCCACCACAACAACACTGTCTCTACAGACTTGGGTATCCTCCACCACAATGACACTGTCTCTACAGACTGGGGTATCCTCCACCACAACACTGTATCTACAGACTGGGGTATCCTCCACCACTATGACACTGTCTCTATAGACTGGGGTATCCTCCACCACTATGACACTGTCTCTACAGACTGGGGTATCCTCCACCACAACAACACTGTCTCTACAGACTGGGGTATCCTCCACCACAACAACACTGTCTCTACAGACTGGGGTATCCTCCACCACTATGACACTGTCTCTACAGACTGGGGTATCCTCCACCACTATGACACTGTCTCTACAGACTGGGGTATCCTCCACCACAACAACACTGTCTCTACAGACTTGGGTACCCTCCACCACCATGACACTGTCTCTATAGACTGGGGTATCCTCCACTAAAACAACACTGTCTCTACAGGCTGGGGTACCCATCACCACTATGACACTGTCTCTACAGACTGGGGTATCCTCCACCACAACAACACTGTCTCTATAGACTGGGGTATCCTCCACCACAACAACACTGTCTCTACAGACTGGGGTACCCTCCACCACATCAACACTGTCTCTACAGACTGGGGTATCCTCCACCACTATGACTGTCTCTACAGACTGGGGTATCCTCCACCACTATGACACTGTCTCTACAGACTGGGGTACCCTCCACCACAACAACACTGTCTCTACAGACTGGGGTATCCTCCACCACAACAACACTGTCTCTACAGACTGGGGTACCCTCCACCACTATGACACTGTCTCTACAGACTGGGGTACCCTCCACCACTTTGACATTGTCTCTACATACTGGGGTATCCTCCACTAAAACAACACTGTCTCTACAGACTGGGGTACCCTCCACCACTATGACACTGTCTCTATAGACTGGGGTATCCTCCACCACAACAACACTGTCTCTACATGCTGGGGTATCCTCCACCACAACAACACTGTCTCTACAGACTGGGGTATCCTCCACCACAACAACACTGTCTCTACATACTGGGGTACCCTCTAACACAACAACACTGTCTCTACAGGCTGGGGTATCCTCCACTAAAACAACACTGTCTCTACAGACTGGGGTACCCTCCACCACAACAACACTGTCTCTACAGACTGGGGTACCCTCCACCACAACAACACTGTCTCTACAGACTGGGGTATCCTCCACCACTATGACACTGTCTCTACAGACTGGGGTACCCTGCACCACTATGACAACACTGTCTCTACAGACTGGGGTACCCTCCACTAAAACAACACTGTCTCTATAGACTGGGGTATCCTCCACCACTATGACACTGTCTCTATAGACTGGGGTATCCTCCACCACTATGACACTGTCTCTACAGACTGGGGTATCCTCCACCACAACAACACTGTCTCTACAGACTGGGGTATCCTCCACCACAACAACACTGTCTCTACAGACTGGGGTATCCTCCACCACTATGACACTGTCTCTACAGACTGGGGTATCCTCCACCACTATGACACTGTCTCTACAGACTGGGGTATCCTCCACCACAACAACACTGTCTCTACAGACTTGGGTACCCTCCACCACCATGACACTGTCTCTATAGACTGGGGTATCCTCCACTAAAACAACACTGTCTCTACAGGCTGGGGTACCCTCCACCACAACAACACTGTCTCTATAGACTGGGGTATCCTCCACCACAACAACACTGTCTCTACAGACTGGGGTACCCTCCACCACATCAACACTGTCTCTACAGACTGGGGTATCCTCCACCACTATGACTGTCTCTACAGACTGGGGTATCCTCCACCACTATGACACTGTCTCTACAGACTGGGGTACCCTCCACCACAACAACACTGTCTCTACAGACTGGGGTATCCTCCACCACAACAACACTGTCTCTACAGACTGGGGTACCCTCCACCACTATGACACTGTCTCTACAGACTGGGGTACCCTCCACCACTTTGACACTGTCTCTACATACTGGGGTATCCTCCACTAAAACAACACTGTCTCTACAGACTGGGGTACCCTCCACCACTATGACACTGTCTCTATAGACTGGGGTATCCTCCACCACAACAACACTGTCGCTACATGCTGGGGTATCCTCCACCACAACAACACTGTCTCTACAGACTGGGGTATCCTCCACCACAACAACACTGTCTCTACATACTGGGGTACCCTCTAACACAACAACACTGTCTCTACAGGCTGGGGTATCCTCCACTAAAACAACACTGTCTCTACAGACTGGGGTACCCTCCACCACAACAACACTGTCTCTACAGACTGGGGTACTCTCCACCACAACAACACTGTCTCTACAGACTGGGGTATCCTCCACCACTATGACACTGTCTCTACAGACTGGGGTACCCTCCACCACTATGACAACACTGTCTCTACAGACTGGGGTACCCTCCACTAAAACAACACTGTCTCTATAGACTGGGGTATCCTCCACCACTATGATACTGTCTCTACAGACTGGGGTATCCTCCACCACTATGACACTGTCTCTACAGACTGGGGTATCCTCCACCACTATGACACTGTCTCTACAGACTGGGGTACCCTCCACCATAACAACACTGTCTCTACAGACTGGGGTACCCTCTACCACAACAATACTGTCTCTATAGACTGGGGTATCCTCCACCACAACAACACTGTCTCTACAGACTTGGGTATCCTCCACCACTATGACACTGTCTCTACAGACTGGGTTATCCTCCACCACAACACTGTATCTACAGACTGGGGTATCCTCCACCACTATGACACTGTCTCTATAGACTGGGGTATCCTCCACCACTTTGACACTGTCTCTACAGACTGGGGTACCCTCCACCACATTGACACTGTCTCTACAGACTGGGGTATCCTCCACCACAACAACTCTGTCTCTACAGACTGGGGTATCCTCCACCACTATGACACTGTCTCTACAGACTGGGGTATCCTCCACCACTATGACACTGTCTCTACAGACTGGGGTATCCTCCACCACAACAACACTGTCTCTACAGACTTGGGTACCCTCCACCACCATGACACTGTCTCTATAGACTGTGGTATCCTCCACTAAAACAACACTGTCTCTACAGGCTGGGGTACCCTCCACCACAACAACACTGTCTCTATAGACTGGGGTATCCTCCACCACAACAACACTGTCTCTACAGACTGGGGTACCCTCCACCACAACAACACTGTCTCTACAGACTGGGGTATCCTCCACCACTATGACGGTCTCTACAGACTGGGGTATCCTCCACCACTATGACACTGTCTCTACAGACTGGGGTACCCTCCACCACAACAACACTGTCTCTACAGACTGGGGTATCCTCCACCACAACAACACTGTCTCTACAGACTGGGGTATCCTCCACCACTATGACACTGTCTCTACAGACTGGGGTATCCTCCACTAAAACAACACTGTCTCTACAGACTGGGGTACCCTCCACCACTATGACACTGTCTCTATAGACTGGGGTATCCTCCACCACAACAACACTGTCTCTACATGCTGGGGTATCCTCCACCACAACAACACTGTCTCTACAGACTGGGGTATCCTCCACCACAACAACACTGTCTCTACATACTGGGGTACCCTCTAACACAACAACACTGTCTCTACAGGCTGGGGTATCCTCCACTAAAACAACACTGTCTCTACAGACTGGGGTACCCTCCACCACAACAACACTGTCTCTACAGACTGGGGTACCCTCCACCACAACAACACTGTCTCTACAGACTGGGGTATCCTCCACCACTATGACACTGTCTCTACAGACTGGGGTACCCTCCACCACTATGACAACACTGTCTCTACAGACTGGGGTACCCTCCACTAAAACAACACTGTCTCTATAGACTGGGGTATCCTCCACCACTATGATACTGTCTCTACAGACTGGGGTATCCTCCACCACTATGACACTGTCTCTACAGACTGGGGTATCCTCCACCACTATGACACTGTCTCTACATACTGGGGTACCCTCTAACACAACAACACTGTCTCTACAGGCTGGGGTATCCTCCACTAAAACAACACTGTCTCTACAGACTGGGGTACCCTCCACCACAACAACACTGTCTCTACAGACTGGGGTACCCTCCACCACAACAACACTGTCTCTACAGACTGGGGTATCCTCCACCACTATGACACAGTCTCTACAGACTGGGGTACCCTCCACCACTATGACAACACTGTCTCTACAGACTGGGGTACCCTCCACTAAAACAACACTGTCTCTATAGACTGGGGTATCCTCCACCACTATGATACTGTCTCTACAGACTGGGGTATCCTCCACCACTATGACACTGTCTCTACAGACTGGGGTACCCTCCACCACTATGACACTGTCTCTACAGACTGGGGTATCCTCCACCACTATGACACTGTCTCTACAGACTGGGGTACCCTCCACCATAACAACACTGTCTCTACAGACTGGGGTACCCTCTACCACAACAATACTGTCTCTATAGACTGGGGTATCCTCCAC
The DNA here is from genome assembly GCF_965601325.2 of Salmo salar. Taxonomy (NCBI): domain Eukaryota; kingdom Metazoa; phylum Chordata; class Actinopteri; order Salmoniformes; family Salmonidae; genus Salmo; species Salmo salar. The sequence continues at coordinate 89,694,470 of NC_138293.1, read as the reverse complement.
CACAACAACACTGTCTCTACAGACTTGGGTATCCTCCACCACTATGACACTGTCTCTACAGACTGGGGTATCCTCCACCACAACACTGTATCTACAGACTGGGGTATCCTCCACCACTATGACACTGTCTCTATAGACTGGGGTATCCTCCACCACTATGACACTGTCTCTACAGACTGGGGTATCCTCCACCACAACAACACTGTCTCTACAGACTGGGGTATCCTCCACCACAACAACACTGTCTCTACAGACTGGGGTATCCTCCACCACTATGACACTGTCTCTACAGACTGGGGTATCCTCCACCACTATGACACTGTCTCTACAGACTGGGGTATCCTCCACCACAACAACACTGTCTCTACAGACTTGGGTACCCTCCACCACCATGACACTGTCTCTATAGACTGGGGTATCCTCCACTAAAACAACACTGTCTCTACAGGCTGGGGTACCCATCACCACTATGACACTGTCTCTACAGACTGGGGTATCCTCCACCACAACAACACTGTCTCTATAGACTGGGGTATCCTCCACCACAACAACACTGTCTCTACAGACTGGGGTACCCTCCACCACATCAACACTGTCTCTACAGACTGGGGTATCCTCCACCACTATGACTGTCTCTACAGACTGGGGTATCCTCCACCACTATGACACTGTCTCTACAGACTGGGGTACCCTCCACCACAACAACACTGTCTCTACAGACTGGGGTATCCTCCACCACAACAACACTGTCTCTACAGACTGGGGTACCCTCCACCACTATGACACTGTCTCTACAGACTGGGGTACCCTCCACCACTTTGACACTGTCTCTACATACTGGGGTATCCTCCACTAAAACAACACTGTCTCTACAGACTGGGGTACCCTCCACCACTATGACACTGTCTCTATAGACTGGGGTATCCTCCACCACAACAACACTGTCTCTACATGCTGGGGTATCCTCCACCACAACAACACTGTCTCTACAGACTGGGGTATCCTCCACCACAACAACACTGTCTCTACATACTGGGGTACCCTCTAACACAACAACACTGTCTCTACAGGCTGGGGTATCCTCCACTAAAACAACACTGTCTCTACAGACTGGGGTACCCTCCACCACAACAACACTGTCTCTACAGACTGGGGTACCCTCCACCACAACAACACTGTCTCTACAGACTGGGGTATCCTCCACCACTATGACACTGTCTCTACAGACTGGGGTACCCTGCACCACTATGACAACACTGTCTCTACAGACTGGGGTACCCTCCACTAAAACAACACTGTCTCTATAGACTGGGGTATCCTCCACCACTATGACACTGTCTCTATAGACTGGGGTATCCTCCACCACTATGACACTGTCTCTACAGACTGGGGTATCCTCCACCACAACAACACTGTCTCTACAGACTGGGGTATCCTCCACCACAACAACACTGTCTCTACAGACTGGGGTATCCTCCACCACAATGACACTGTCTCTACAGACTGGGGTATCCTCCACCACTATGACACTGTCTCTACAGACTGGGGTATCCTCCACCACAACAACACTGTCTCTACAGACTTGGGTACCCTCCACCACCATGACACTGTGTCTATAGACTGGGGTATCCTCCACTAAAACAACACTGTCTCTACAGGCTGGGGTACCCTCCACCACAACAACACTGTCTCTATAGACTGGGGTATCCTCCACCACAACAACACTGTCTCTACAGACTGGGGTACCCTCCACCACATCAACACTGCCTCTACAGACTGGGGTATCCTCCACCACTATGACTGTCTCTACAGACTGGGGTATCCTCCACCACTATGACACTGTCTCTACAGACTGGGGTACCCTCCACCACAACAACACTGTCTCTACAGACTGGGGTATCCTCCACCACAACAACACTGTCTCTACAGACTGGGGTACCCTCCACCACTATGACACTGTCTCTACAGACTGGGGTACCCTCCACCACTTTGACACTGTCTCTACATACTGGGGTATCCTCCACTAAAACAACACTGTCTCTACAGACTGGGGTACCCTCCACCACTATGACACTGTCTCTATAGACTGGGGTATCCTCCACCACAACAACACTGTCGCTACATGCTGGGGTATCCTCCACCACAACAACACTGTCTCTACAGACTGGGGTATCCTCCACCACAACAACACTGTCTCTACAGACTGGGGTATCCTCCACCACAACAACACTGTCTCTACATACTGGGGTACCCTCTAACACAACAACACTGTCTCTACAGGCTGGGGTATCCTCCACTAAAACAACACTGTCTCTACAGACTGGGGTACCCTCCACCACAACAACACTGTCTCTACAGACTTGGGTACCCTCCACCACAACAACACTGTCTCTACAGACTGGGGTACTCTCCACCACAACAACACTGTCTCTACAGACTGGGGTATCCTCCACCACTATGACACTGTCTCTACAGACTGGGGTACCCTCCACCACTATGACAACACTGTCTCTACAGACTGGGGTACCCTCCACTAAAACAACACTGTCTCTATAGACTGGGGTATCCTCCACCACTATGATACTGTCTCTACAGACTGGGGTATCCTCCACCACTATGACACTGTCTCTACAGACTGGGGTATCCTCCACCACTATGACACTGTCTCTACAGACTGGGGTACCCTCCACCATAACAACACTGTCTCTACAGACTGGGGTACCCTCTACCACAACAATACTGTCTCTATAGACTGGGGTATCCTCCACCACAACAACACTGTCTCTACAGACTTGGGTATCCTCCACCACTATGACACTGTCTCTACAGACTGGGGTATCCTCCACCACAACACTGTATCTACAGACTGGGGTATCCTCCACCACTATGACACTGTCTCTATAGACTGGGGTATCCTCCACCACTTTGACACTGTCTCTACAGACTGGGGTACCCTCCACCACATTGACACTGTCTCTACAGACTGGGGTATCCTCCACCACAACAACTCTGTCTCTACAGACTGGGGTATCCTCCACCACTATGACACTGTCTCTACAGACTGGGGTATCCTCCACCACTATGACACTGTCTCTACAGACTGGGGTATCCTCCACCACAACAACACTGTCTCTACAGACTTGGGTACCCTCCACCACCATGACACTGTCTCTATAGACTGTGGTATCCTCCACTAAAACAACACTGTCTCTACAGGCTGGGGTACCCTCCACCACAACAACACTGTCTCTATAGACTGGGGTATCCTCCACCACAACAACACTGTCTCTACAGACTGGGGTACCCTCCACCACAACAACACTGTCTCTACAGACTGGGGTATCCTCCACCACTATGACGGTCTCTACAGACTGGGGTATCCTCCACCACTATGACACTGTCTCTACAGACTGGGGTACCCTCCACCACAACAACACTGTCTCTACAGACTGGGGTATCCTCCACCACAACAACACTGTCTCTACAGACTGGGGTACCCTCCACCACTATGACACTGTCTCTACAGACTGGGGTACCCTCCACCACTTTGACACTGTCTCTACATACTGGGGTTTCCTCCACCACAACAACACTGTCTCTACAGACTGGGGTATCCTCCACCATTATGATACTGTCTCTACAGACTGGGGTATCCTCCACCACTATGACACTGTCTCTACAGACTGGGGTATCCTCCACCACTATGACAACACTGTCTCTACAGACTGGGGTATCATCCACCACTATGACACTGTCTCTACAGACTGGGGTACCCTCCACCACAACAACACTGTCTCTACAGACTGGGGTATCCTCCACCACTATGACACTGTCTCTACAGACTGGGGTATCCTCCACTAAAACAACACTGTCTCTACAGACTGGGGTACCCTCCACCACTATGACACTGTCTCTATAGACTGGGGTATCCTCCACCACAACAACACTGTCTCTACATGCTGGGGTATCCTCCACCACAACAACACTGTCTCTACAGACTGGGGTATCCTCCACCACAACAACACTGTCTCTACATACTGGGGTACCCTCTAACACAACAACACTGTCTCTACAGGCTGGGGTATCCTCCACTAAAACAACACTGTCTCTACAGACTGGGGTACCCTCCACCACAACAACACTGTCTCTACAGACTGGGGTACCCTCCACCACAACAACACTGTCTCTACAGACTGGGGTATCCTCCACCACTATGACACTGTCTCTACAGACTGGGGTACCCTCCACCACTATGACAACACTGTCTCTACAGACTGGGGTACCCTCCACTAAAACAACACTGTCTCTACAGACTGGGGTACCCTCCACCACAACAACACTGTCTCTACAGACTGGGGTACCCTCCACCACAACAACACTGTCTCTACAGACTGGGGTATCCTCCACCACTATGACACTGTCTCTACAGACTGTGGTACCCTCCACCACTATGACAACACTGTCTCTACAGACTGGGGTACCCTCCACTAAAACAACACTGTCTCTACAGACTGGGGTATCCTCCACCACTATGATACTGTCTCTACAGACTGGGGTATCCTCCACCACTATGACACTGTCTCTACAGACTGGGGTATCCTCCACCACTATGACACTGTCTCTACAGACTGGGGTATCCTCCACCACAACAACACTGTCTCTACAGACTTGGGTATCCTCCACCACTATGACACTGTCTCTACAGACTGGGGTATCCTCCACCACAACACTGTATCTACAGACTGGGGTATCCTCCACCACTATGACACTGTCTCTATAGACTGGGGTATCCTCCACCACTTTGACACTGTCTCTACAGACTGGGGTACCCTCCACCACATTGACACTGTCTCTACAGACTGGGGTATCCTCCACCACAACAACTCTGTCTCTACAGACTGGGGTACCCTCCACCATAACAACACTGTCTCTACAGACTGGGGTACCCTCTACCACAACAATACTGTCTCTATAGACTGGGGTATCCTCCACCACAACAACACTGTCTCTACAGACTTGGGTATCCTCCACCACTATGACACTGTCTCTACAGACTGGGGTATCCTCCACCACAACACTGTATCTACAGACTGGGGTATCCTCCACCACTATGACACTGTCTCTATAGACTGGGGTATCCTCCACCACTTTGACACTGTCTCTACAGACTGGGGTACCCTCCACCACATTGACACTGTCTCTACAGACTGGGGTATCCTCCACCACAACAACTCTGTCTCTACAGACTGGGGTATCCTCCACCACTATGACACTGTCTCTACAGACTGGGGTATCCTCCACCACTATGACACTGTCTCTACAGACTGGGGTATCCTCCACCACAACAACACTGTCTCTACAGACTTGGGTACCCTCCACCACCATGACACTGTCTCTATAGACTGTGGTATCCTCCACTAAAACAACACTGTCTCTACAGGCTGGGGTACCCTCCACCACAACAACACTGTCTCTATAGACTGGGGTATCCTCCACCACAACAACACTGTCTCTACAGACTGGGGTACCCTCCACCACAACAACACTGTCTCTACAGACTGGGGTATCCTCCACCACTATGACGGTCTCTACAGACTGGGGTATCCTCCACCACTATGACACTGTCTCTACAGACTGGGGTACCCTCCACCACAACAACACTGTCTCTACAGACTGGGGTATCCTCCACCACAACAACACTGTCTCTACAGACTGGGGTACCCTCCACCACTATGACACTGTCTCTACAGACTGGGGTACCCTCCACCACTTTGACACTGTCTCTACATACTGGGGTTTCCTCCACCACAACAACACTGTCTCTACAGACTGGGGTATCCTCCACCATTATGATACTGTCTCTACAGACTGGGGTATCCTCCACCACTATGACACTGTCTCTACAGACTGGGGTATCCTCCACCACTATGACAACACTGTCTCTACAGACTGGGGTATCATCCACCACTATGACACTGTCTCTACAGACTGGGGTACCCTCCACCACAACAACACTGTCTCTACAGACTGGGGTATCCTCCACCACTATGACACTGTCTCTACAGACTGGGGTATCCTCCACTAAAACAACACTGTCTCTACAGACTGGGGTACCCTCCACCACTATGACACTGTCTCTATAGACTGGGGTATCCTCCACCACAACAACACTGTCTCTACATGCTGGGGTATCCTCCACCACAACAACACTGTCTCTACAGACTGGGGTATCCTCCACCACAACAACACTGTCTCTACATACTGGGGTACCCTCTAACACAACAACACTGTCTCTACAGGCTGGGGTATCCTCCACTAAAACAACACTGTCTCTACAGACTGGGGTACCCTCCACCACAACAACACTGTCTCTACAGACTGGGGTACCCTCCACCACAACAACACTGTCTCTACAGACTGGGGTATCCTCCACCACTATGACACTGTCTCTACAGACTGGGGTACCCTCCACCACTATGACAACACTGTCTCTACAGACTGGGGTACCCTCCACTAAAACAACACTGTCTCTACAGACTGGGGTACCCTCCACCACAACAACACTGTCTCTACAGACTGGGGTACCCTCCACCACAACAACACTGTCTCTACAGACTGGGGTATCCTCCACCACTATGACACTGTCTCTACAGACTGGGGTACCCTCCACCACTATGACAACACTGTCTCTACAGACTGGGGTACCCTCCACTAAAACAACACTGTCTCTATAGACTGGGGTATCCTCCACCACTATGATACTGTCTCTACAGACTGGGGTATCCTCCACCACTATGACACTGTCTCTACAGACTGGGGTATCCTCCACCACTATGACACTGTCTCTACAGACTGGGATACCCTCCACCATAACAACACTGTCTCTACAGACTGGGGTACCCTCTACCACAACAATACTGTCTCTATAGACTGGGGTATCCTCCACCACAACAACACTGTCTCTACAGACTTGGGTATCCTCCACCACTATGACACTGTCTCTACAGACTGGGGTATCCTCCACCACAACACTGTATCTACAGACTGGGGTATCCTCCACCACTATGACACTGTCTCTATAGACTGGGGTATCCTCCACCACTTTGACACTGTCTCTACAGACTGGGGTACCCTCCACCACATTGACACTGTCTCTACAGACTGGGGTATCCTCCACCACAACAACACTGTCTCTACAGACTGGGGTATCCTCCACCACTATGACACTGTCTCTACAGACTGGGGTATCCTCCACCACTATGACACTGTCTCTACAGACTGGGGTATCCTCCACCACAACAACACTGTCTCTACAGACTTGGGTACCCTCCACCACCATGACACTGTCTCTATAGACTGTGGTATCCTCCACTAAAACAACACTGTCTCTACAGGCTGGGGTACCCTCCACCACAACAACACTGTCTCTATAGACTGGGGTATCCTCCACCACAACAACACTGTCTCTACAGACTGGGGTACCCTCCACCACAACAACACTGTCTCTACAGACTGGGGTATCCTCCACCACTATGACGGTCTCTACAGACTGGGGTATCCTCCACCACTATGACACTGTCTCTACAGACTGGGGTACCCTCCACCACAACAACACTGTCTCTACAGACTGGGGTATCCTCCACCACAACAACACTGTCTCTACAGACTGGGGTACCCTCCACCACTATGACACTGTCTCTACAGACTGGGGTACCCTCCACCACTTTGACACTGTCTCTACATACTGGGGTTTCCTCCACCACAACAACACTGTCTCTACAGACTGGGGTATCCTCCACCATTATGATACTGTCTCTACAGACTGGGGTATCCTCCACCACTATGACACTGTCTCTACAGACTGGGGTATCCTCCACCACTATGACAACACTGTCTCTACAGACTGGGGTATCATCCACCACTATGACACTGTCTCTACAGACTGGGGTACCCTCCACCACAACAACACTGTCTCTACAGACTGGGGTATCCTCCACCACTATGACACTGTCTCTACAGACTGGGGTACCCTCCACCACTATGACACTGTCTCTATAGACTGGGGTATCCTCCACCACAAGAACACTGTCTCTACATGCTGGGGTATCCTCCACCACAACAACACTGTCTCTACAGACTGGGGTATCCTCCACCACAACAACACTGTCTCTACATACTGGGGTACCCTCTAACACAACAACACTGTCTCTACAGGCTGGGGTATCCTCCACTAAAACAACACTGTCTCTACAGACTGGGGTACCCTCCACCACAACAACACTGTCTCTACAGACTGGGGTACCCTCCACCACAACAACACTGTCTCTACAGACTGGGGTATCCTCCACCACTATGACACTGTCTCTACAGACTGGGGTATCCTCCACCACAACAACACTGTCTCTACAGACTTGGGTACCCTCCACCACCATGACACTGTCTCTATAGACTGTGGTATCCTCCACTAAAACAACACTGTCTCTACAGGCTGGGGTACCCTCCACCACAACAACACTGTCTCTATAGACTGGGGTATCCTCCACCACAACAACACTGTCTCTACAGACTGGGGTACCCTCCACCACAACAACACTGTCTCTACAGACTGGGGTATCCTCCACCACTATGACGGTCTCTACAGACTGGGGTATCCTCCACCACTATGACACTGTCTCTACAGACTGGGGTACCCTCCACCACAACAACACTGTCTCTACAGACTGGGGTATCCTCCACCACAACAACACTGTCTCTACAGACTGGGGTACCCTCCACCACTATGACACTGTCTCTACAGACTGGGGTACCCTCCACCACTTTGACACTGTCTCTACATACTGGGGTTTCCTCCACCACAACAACACTGTCTCTACAGACTGGGGTATCCTCCACCATTATGATACTGTCTCTACAGACTGGGGTATCCTCCACCACTATGACACTGTCTCTACAGACTGGGGTATCCTCCACCACTATGACAACACTGTCTCTACAGACTGGGGTATCATCCACCACTATGACACTGTCTCTACAGACTGGGGTACCCTCCACCACAACAACACTGTCTCTACAGACTGGGGTATCCTCCACCACTATGACACTGTCTCTACAGACTGGGGTATCCTCCACTAAAACAACACTGTCTCTACAGACTGGGGTACCCTCCACCACTATGACACTGTCTCTATAGACTGGGGTATCCTCCACCACAACAACACTGTCTCTACATGCTGGGGTATCCTCCACCACAACAACACTGTCTCTACAGACTGGGGTATCCTCCACCACAACAACACTGTCTCTACATACTGGGGTACCCTCTAACACAACAACACTGTCTCTACAGGCTGGGGTATCCTCCACTAAAACAACACTGTCTCTACAGACTGGGGTACCCTCCACCACAACAACACTGTCTCTACAGACTGGGGTACCCTCCACCACAACAACACTGTCTCTACAGACTGGGGTATCCTCCACCACTATGACACTGTCTCTACAGACTGGGGTACCCTCCACCACTATGACAACACTGTCTCTACAGACTGGGGTACCCTCCACTAAAACAACACTGTCTCTATAGACTGGGGTATCCTCCACCACTATGATACTGTCTCTACAGACTGGGGTATCCTCCACCACTATGACACTGTCTCTACAGACTGGGGTATCCTCCACCACTATGACACTGTCTCTACAGACTGGGGTACCCTCCACCATAACAACACTGTCTCTACAGACTGGGGTACCCTCTACCACAACAATACTGTCTCTATAGACTGGGGTATCCTCCACCACAACAACACTGTCTCTACAGACTTGGGTATCCTCCACCACTATGACACTGTCTCTACAGACTGGGGTATCCTCCACCACAACAACACTGTCTCTACAGACTGGGGTATCCTCCACCACTATGACACTGTCTCTACAGACTGGGGTATCCTCCACCACTATGACACTGTCTCTACAGACTGGGGTATCCTCCACCACAACAACACTGTCTCTACAGACTTGGGTACCCTCCAGCACTATGACACTGTCTCTACAGACTGGGGTATCCTCCACCACTATGACACTGTCTCTACAGACTGGGGTATCCTCCACCACAACAACACTGTCTCTACAGACTTGGGTACCCTCCACCACCATGACACTGTCTCTATAGACTGGGGTATCCTCCACTAAAACAACACTGTCTCTACAGGCTGGGGTACCCTCCACCACAACAACACTGTCTCTATAGACTGGGGTATCCTCCACCACAACAACACTGTCTCTACAGACTGGGGTACCCTCCACCACAACAACACTGTCTCTACAGACTGGGGTATCCTCCACCACTATGACTGTCTCTACAGACTGGGGTATCCTCCACCACTATGACACTGTCTCTACAGACTGGGGTATCCTCCACCACTATGACAACACTGTCTCTACAGACTGGGGTATCCTCCACCACTATGACACTGTCTCTACAGACTGGGGTACCCTCCACCACTATGACACTGTCTCTACAGACTGGGGTATCCTCCACCACTATGAAACTGTCTCTACAGACTGGGGTATCCTCCACCACAACAACACTGTCTCTACAGACTGGGGTATCCTCCACCACTATGACACTGTCTCTACAGACTGGGGTATCCTCCACTAAAACAACACTGTCTCTACAGACTGGGGTACCCTCCACCACTATGACACTGTCTCTATAGACTGGGGTATCCTCCACCACAACAACACTGTCTCTACATGCTGGGGTATCCTCCACCACAACAACACTGTCTCTACAGACTGGGGTATCCTCCACCACAACAACACTGTCTCTACATACTGGGGTACCCTCTAACACAACAACACTGTCTCTACAGGCTGGGGTATCCTCCACTAAAACAACACTGTCTCTACAGACTGGGTTACCCTCCACCACAACAACACTGTCTCTACAGACTGGGGTACCCTCCACCACAACAACACTGTCTCTACAGACTGGGGTATCCTCCACCACTATGACACTGTCTCTACAGACTGGGGTACCCTCCACCACTATGACAACACTGTCTCTACAGACTGGGGTACCCTCCACTAAAACAACACTGTCTCTATAGACTGGGGTATCCTCCACCACTATGATACTGTCTCTACAGACTGGGGTATCCTCCACCACTATGACACTGTCTCTACAGACTGGGGTATCCTCCACCACAACAACACTGTCTCTACAGACTGGGGTATCCTCCACCACAACAACACTGTCTCTACAGACTGGGGTATCCTCCACCACTATGACACTGTCTCTACAGACTGGGGTACCCTCCACCATAACAACACTGTCTCTACAGACTGGGGTACCCTCTACCACAACAATACTGTCTCTATAGACTGGGGTATCCTCCACCACAACAACACTGTCTCTACAGACTTGGGTATCCTCCACCACTATGACACTGTCTCTACAGACTGGGGTATCCTCCACCACAACACTGTATCTACAGACTGGGGTATCCTCCACCACTATGACACTGTCTCTATAGACTGGGGTATCCTCCACCACTATGACACTGTCTCTACAGACTGGGGTATCCTCCACCACAACAACACTGTCTCTACAGACTGGGGTATCCTCCACCACAACAACACTGTCTCTACAGACTGGGGTATCCTCCACCACTATGACACTGTCTCTACAGACTGGGGTATCCTCCACCACTATGACACTGTCTCTACAGACTGGGGTATCCTCCACCACAACAACACTGTCTCTACAGACTTGGGTACCCTCCACCACCATGACACTGTCTCTATAGACTGGGGTATCCTCCACTAAAACAACACTGTCTCTACAGGCTGGGGTACCCTCCACCACAACAACACTGTCTCTATAGACTGGGGTATCCTCCACCACAACAACACTGTCTCTACAGACTGGGGTACCCTCCACCACATCAACACTGTCTCTACAGACTGGGGTATCCTCCACCACTATGACTGTCTCTACAGACTGGGGTATCCTCCACCACTATGACACTGTCTCTACAGACTGGGGTACCCTCCACCACAACAACACTGTCTCTACAGACTGGGGTATCCTCCACCACAACAACACTGTCTCTACAGACTGGGGTACCCTCCACCACTATGACACTGTCTCTACAGACTGGGGTACCCTCCACCACTTTGACACTGTCTCTACATACTGGGGTATCCTCCACCACAACAACACTGTCTCTACAGACTGGGGTATCCTCCACCACTATGACACTGTCTCTACAGACTGGGGTATCCTCCACCACTATGACAACACTGTCTCTACAGACTGGGGTATCATCCACCACTATGACACTGTCTCTACAGACTGGGGTACCCTCCACCACAACAACACTGTCTCTACAGACTGGGGTATCCTCCACCACTATGACACTGTCTCTACAGACTGGGGTATCCTCCACTAAAACAACACTGTCTCTACAGACTGGGGTACCCATCACCACTATGATACTGTCTCTACAGACTGGGGTACCCTCCACCACTATGACACTGTCTCTATAGACTGGGGTATCCTCCACCAGAACAACACTGTCTCTACATACTGGGGTATCCTCCACCACAACAACACTGTCTCTACAGACTGGGGTATCCTCCACCACAACAACACTGTCTCTACATACTGGGGTACCCTCTAACACAACAACACTGTCTCTACAATCTGGGGTATCCTCCACTAAAAGAACAATGTCTCTACAGACTGGGGTACCCTCCACCACAACAACACTGTCTCTACAGACTGGGGTACCCTCCACCACAACAACACTGTCTCTACAGACTGGGGTATCCTCCACCACAACAACACTGTCTCTACAGAATGGGGTATCCTCCACCACAACAACACTGTCTCTACAGACTGGGGTATCCTCCACCACAACAACACTGTCTCTACAGACTGGGGTGCCCTCCACCACTATGACACTGTCTCTACAGGCTGGGGTATCCTCCACCACAACAACACTGTCTCTACAGACTGGGGTATCCTCCACCACAACAACACTGTCTGTACAGACTGGGGTACCCTCTAACACAACAACACTGTCTCTACAGACTGGGGTACCCTCCACCACAACAGAACTGTCTCTACAGACTGGGGTATCCTCCACCACAACAACACTGTCTCTATAGACTGGGGTATCCTCCACCACAACAACACTGTCTCTACAGACTGGGGTATCCTCCACCACAACACTGTCTCTACAGACTGGGGTATCCTCCACCACAACAACACTGTCTCTACAGACTGGGGTATCCTCCACCAAAACAACACTGTCTCTACAGACTGGGGTATCCTCCACCACAACAACACTGTCTCTACAGACTGGGGTACCCTCCACCACAACAACACTGTCTCTACAGACTGGGGTACCCTCCACCACTATGACACTGTCTCTACAGGCTTGGTATCCTCCACCACTATGACACTGTCTCTACAGACTGGGGTATCCTCCACCACAACACTGTATCTACAGACTGGGGTATCCTCCACCACTATGACAACACTGTCTCTATAGACTGGGGTATCCTCCACCACTTTGACACTGTCTCTACAGACTGGGGTACCCTCCACCACATTGACACTGTCTCTACAGACTGGGGTATCCTCCACCACAACAACTCTGTCTCTACAGACTGGGGTATCCTCCACCACTATGACACTGTCTCTACAGACTGGGGTATCCTCCACCACTATGACACTGTCTCTACAGACTGGGGTATCCTCCACCACAACAACACTGTCTCTACAGACTTGGGTACCCTCCACCACCATGACACTGTCTCTATAGACTGGGGTATCCTCCACTAAAACAACACTGTCTCTACAGGCTGGGGTACCCTCCACCACAACAACACTGTCTCTATAGACTGGGGTATCCTCCACCACAACAACACTGTCTCTACAGACTGGGGTACCCTCCACCACAACAACACTGTCTCTACAGACTGGGGTATCCTCCACCAAAACAACACTGTCTCTACAGACTGGGGTATCCTCCACCACAACAACACTGTCTCTACAGACTGGGGTACCCTCCACCACAACAACACTGTCTCTACAGACTGGGGTACCCTCCACCACTATGACACTGTCTCTACAGGCTTGGTATCCTCCACCACTATGACACTGTCTCTACAGACTGGGGTATCCTCCACCACAACACTGTATCTACAGACTGGGGTATCCTCCACCACTATGACAACACTGTCTCTATAGACTGGGGTATCCTCCACCACTTTGACACTGTCTCTACAGACTGGGGTACCCTCCACCACATTGACACTGTCTCTACAGACTGGGGTATCCTCCACCACAACAACTCTGTCTCTACAGACTGGGGTATCCTCCACCACTATGACACTGTCTCTACAGACTGGGGTATCCTCCACCACTATGACACTGTCTCTACAGACTGGGGTATCCTCCACCACAACAACACTGTCTCTACAGACTTGGGTACCCTCCACCACCATGACACTGTCTCTATAGACTGGGGTATCCTCCACTAAAACAACACTGTCTCTACAGGCTGGGGTACCCTCCACCACAACAACACTGTCTCTACAGACTGGGGTACCCTCCACCACAACAACACTGTCTCTACAGACATTGGTATCCTCCACCACTATGACGGTCTCTACAGACTGGGGTATCCTCCACCACTATGACACTGTCTCTACAGACTGGGGTACCGTCCACCACAACAACACTGTCTCTACAGACTGGGGTATCCTCCACCACAACAACACTGTCTCTACAGACTGGGGTACCCTCCACCACTATGACACTGTCTCTACAGACTGGGGTACCCTCCACCACTTTGACACTGTCTCTACATACTGGGGTTTCCTCCACCACAACAACACTGTCTCTACAGACTGGGGTATCCTCCACCACTATGATACTGTCTCTACAGACTGGGGTATCCTCCACCACTATGACACTGTCTCTACAGACTGGGGTATCCTCCACCACTATGACAACACTGTCTCTACAGACTGGGGTATCCTCCACCACTATGATACTGTCTCTACAGACTGGGGTATCCTCCACCACTATGACACTGTCTCTACATACTGGGGTATCCTCCACCACAACACTGTATCTACAGACTGGGGTATCCTCCACCACTATGACACTGTCTCTATAGACTGGGGTATCCTCCACCACTTTGACACTGTCTCTACAGACTGGGGTACCCTCCACCACATTGACACTGTCTCTACAGACTGGGGTATCCTCCACCACAACAACTCTGTCTCTACAGACTGGGGTATCCTCCACCACTATGACACTGTCTCTACAGACTGGGGTATCCTCCACCACTATGACACTGTCTCTACAGACTGGGGTATCCTCCACCACAACAACACTGTCTCTACAGACTTGGGTACCCTCCACCACCATGACACTGTCTCTATAGACTGGGGTATCCTCCACTAAAACAGCACTGTCTCTACAGGCTGGGGTACCCTCCACCACAACAACACTGTCTCTATAGACTGGGGTATCCTCCACCACAACAACACTGTCTCTACAGACTGGGGTACCCTCCACCACAACAACACTGTCTCTACAGACTGGGGTATCCTCCACCACTATGACGGTCTCTACAGACTGGGGTATCCTCCACCACTATGACACTGTCTCTACAGACTGGGGTACCCTCCGCCACAACAACACTGTCTCTACAGACTGGGGTATCCTCCACCACAACAACACTGTCTCTACAGACTGGGGTACCCTCCACCACTATGACACTGTCTCTACAGACTGGGGTACCCTCCACCACTTTGACACTGTCTCTACATACTGGGGTTTCCTCCACCACAACAACACTGTCTCTACAGACTGGGGTATCCTCCACCATTATGATACTGTCTCTACAGACTGGGGTATCCTCCACCACTATGACACTGTCTCTACAGACTGGGGTATCCTCCACCACTATGACAACACTGTCTCTACAGACTGGGGTATCATCCACCACTATGACACTGTCTCTACAGACTGGGGTACCCTCCACCACAACAACACTGTCTCTACAGACTGGGGTATCCTCCACCACTATGACACTGTCTCTACAGACTGGGGTATCCTCCACTAAAACAACACTGTCTCTACAGACTGGGGTACCCTCCACCACTATGACACTGTCTCTATAGACTGGGGTATCCTCCACCACAACAACACTGTCTCTACATGCTGGGGTATCCTCCACCACAACAACACTGTCTCTACAGACGGGTATCCTCCACCACTATGATACTGTCTCTACAGACTGGGGTATCCTCCACCACAACAACACTGTCTCTACAGACTGGGGTATCCTCCACCACAACAACACTGTCTCTACAGACTGGGGTATCCTCCACCACTATGATACTGTCTCTGCAGACTGGGGTATCCTCCACCACTATGACACTGTCTCTACAGACTGGGGTATCCTCCACCACAACACTGTATCTACAGACTGGGGTATCCTCCACCACTATGACACTGTCTCTATAGACTGGGGTATCCTCCACCACTTTGACACTGTCTCTACAGACTGGGGTACCCTCCACCACATTGACACTGTCTCTACAGACTGAGGTATCCTCCACCACAACAACTCTGTCTCTACAGACTGGGGTATCCTCCACCACTATGACACTGTCTCTACAGACTGGGGTATCCTCCACCACTATGACACTGTCTCTACAGACTGGGGTATCCTCCACCACAACAACACTGTCTCTACAGACTTGGGTACCCTCCACCACCATGACACTGTCTCTATAGACTGGGGTATCCTCCACTAAAACAACACTGTCTCTACAGGCTGGGTTACCCTCCACCACAACAACACTGTCTCTATAGACTGGGGTATCCTCCACCACAACAACACTGTCTCTACAGACTGGGGTACCCTCCACCACAACAACACTGTCTCTACAGACTGGGGTATCCTCCACCACTATGACGGTCTCTACAGACTGGGGTATCCTCCACCACTATGACACTGTCTCTACAGACTGGGGTACCCTCCACCACAACAACACTGTCTCTACAGACTGGGGTATCCTCCACCACAACAACACTGTCTCTACAGACTGGGGTACCCTCCACCACTATGACACTGTCTCTACAGACTGGGGTACCCTCCACCACTTTGACACTGTCTCTACATACTGGGGTTTCCTCCACCACAACAACACTGTCTCTACAGACTGGGGTATCCTCCACCATTATGATACTGTCTCTACAGACTGGGGTATCCTCCACCACTATGACACTGTCTCTACAGACTGGGGTATCCTCCACCACTATGACAACACTGTCTCTACAGACTGGGGTATCATCCACCACTATGACACTGTCTCTACAGACTGGGGTACCCTCCACCACAACAACACTGTCTCTACAGACTGGGGTATCCTCCACCACTATGACACTGTCTCTACAGACTGGGGTATCCTCCACTAAAACAACACTGTCTCTACAGACTGGGGTACCCTCCACCACTATGACACTGTCTCTATAGACTGGGGTATCCTCCACCACAACAACACTGTCTCTACATGCTGGGGTATCCTCCACCACAACAACACTCTCTCTACAGACTGGGGTATCCTCCACCACAACAACACTGTCTCTACATACTGGGGTACCCTCTAACACAACAACACTGTCTCTACAGGCTGGGGTATCCTCCACTAAAACAACACTGTCTCTACAGACTGGGGTACCCTCCACCACAACAACACTGTCTCTACAGACTGGGGTATCCTCCACCACTATGACACTGTCTCTACAGACTGGGGTACCCTCCACCACTATGACAACACTGTCTCTACAGACTGGGGTACCCTCCACTAAAACAACACTGTCTCTATAGACTGGGGTATCCTCCACCACTATGATACTGTCTCTACAGACTGGGGTATCCTCCACCACTATGACACTGTCTCTACAGACTGGGGTATCCTCCACTAAAACAACACTGTCTCTACAGACTGGGGTACCCATCACCACTATGACACTGTCTCTATAGACTGGGGTATCCTCCACCAGAACAACACTGTCTCTACATACTGGGGTATCCTCCACCACAACAACACTGTCTCTACAGACTGGGGTATCCTCCACCACAACAACACTGTCTCTACATACTGGGGTACCCTCTAACACAACAACACTGTCTCTACAGGCTGGGGTATCCTCCACTAAAAGAACAATGTCTCTACAGACTGGGGTACCCTCCACCACAACAACACTGTCTCTACAGACTGGGGTACCCTCCACCACAACAACACTGTCTCTACAGACTGGGGTATCCTCCACCACAACAACACTGTCTCTACAGAATGGGGTATCCTCCACCACAACAACACTGTCTCTACAGACTGGGGTATCCTCCACCACAACAACACTGTCTCTACAGACTGGGGTACCCTCCACCACTATGACACTGTCTCTACAGGCTGGGGTATCCTCCACCACAACAACACTGTCTCTACAGACTGGGGTATCCTCCACCACAACAACACTGTCTCTACAGACTGGGGTACCCTCTAACACAACAACACTGTCTCTACAGACTGGGGTACCCTCCACCACAACAGAACTGTCTCTACAGACTGGGGTATCCTCCACCACAACAACACTGTCTCTATAGACTGGGGTATCCTCCACCACAACAACACTGTCTCTACAGACTGGGGTATCCTCCACCACAACACTGTCTCTACAGACTGGGGTATCCTCCACCACAACAACACTGTCTCTACAGACTGGGGTATCCTCCACCACAACAACACTGTCTCTACAGACTGGGGTATCCTCCACCACAACAACACTGTCTCTACAGACTGGGGTACCCTCCACCACAACAACACTGTCTCTACAGACTGGGGTACCCTCCACCACTATGACACTGTCTCTACAGGCTTGGTATCCTCCACCACTATGACACTGTCTCTACAGACTGGGGTATCCTCCACCACAACACTGTATCTACAGACTGGGGTATCCTCCACCACTATGACACTGTCTCTATAGACTGGGGTATCCTCCACCACTTTGACACTGTCTCTACAGACTGGGGTACCCTCCACCACATTGACACTGTCTCTACAGACTGGGGTATCCTCCACCACAACAACTCTGTCTCTACAGACTGGGGTATCCTCCACCACTATGACACTGTCTCTACAGACTGGGGTATCCTCCACCACTATGATACTGTCTCTACAGACTGGGGTATCCTCCACCACTATGACACTGTCTCTACAGACTGGGGTATCCTCCACCACAATGACAACACTGTCTCTACAGACTGGGGTATCCTCCACCACTATGATACTGTCTCTACAGACTGGGGTATCCTCCACCACTATGACACTGTCTCTACATACTGGGGTATCCTCCACCACAACACTGTATCTACAGACTGGGGTATCCTCCACCACTATGACACTGTCTCTATAGACTGGGGTATCCTCCACCACTTTGACACTGTCTCTACAGACTGGGGTACCCTCCACCACATTGACACTGTCTCTACAGACTGGGGTATCCTCCACCACAACAACTCTGTCTCTACAGACTGGGGTATCCTCCACCACTATGACACTGTCTCTACAGACTGGGGTATCCTCCACCACTATGACACTGTCTCTACAGACTGGGGTATCCTCCACCACAACAACACTGTCTCTACAGACTTGGGTACCCTCCACCACCATGACACTGTCTCTATAGACTGGGGTATCCTCCACTAAAACAGCACTGTCTCTACAGGCTGGGGTACCCTCCACCACAACAACACTGTCTCTATAGACTGGGGTATCCTCCACCACAACAACACTGTCTCTACAGACTGGGGTACCCTCCACCACAACAACACTGTCTCTACAGACTGGGGTATCCTCCACCACTATGACGGTCTCTACAGACTGGGGTATCCTCCACCACTATGACACTGTCTCTACAGACTGGGGTACCCTCCACCACAACAACACTGTCTCTACAGACTGGGGTATCCTCCACCACAACAACACTGTCTCTACAGACTGGGGTACCCTCCACCACTATGACACTGTCTCTACAGACTGGGGTACCCTCCACCACTTTGACACTGTCTCTACATACTGGGGTTTCCTCCACCACAACAACACTGTCTCTACAGACTGGGGTATCCTCCACCATTATGATACTGTCTCTACAGACTGGGGTATCCTCCACCACTATGACACTGTCTCTACAGACTGGGGTATCCTCCACCACTATGACAACACTGTCTCTACAGACTGGGGTATCATCCACCACTATGACACTGTCTCTACAGACTGGGGTACCCTCCACCCCAACAACACTGTCTCTACAGACTGGGGTATCCTCCACCACTATGACACTGTCTCTACAGACTGGGGTATCCTCCACTAAAACAACACTGTCTCTACAGACTGGGGTACCCTCCACCACTATGACACTGTCTCTATAGACTGGGGTATCCTCCACCACAACAACACTGTCTCTACATGCTGGGGTATCCTCCACCACAACAACACTGTCTCTACAGACTGGGGTATCCTCCACCACTATGATACTGTCTCTACAGACTGGGGTATCCTCCACCACAACAACACTGTCTCTACAGACTGGGGTATCCTCCACCACAACAACACTGTCTCTACAGACTGGGGTATCCTCCACCACTATGATACTGTCTCTACAGACTGGGGTATCCTCCACCACTATGACACTGTCTCTACAGGCTTGGTATCCTCCACCACTATGACACTGTCTCTACAGACTGGGGTATCCTCCACCACAACACTGTATCTACAGACTGGGGTATCCTCCACCACTATGACACTGTCTCTATAGACTGGGGTATCCTCCACCACTTTGACACTGTCTCTACAGACTGGGGTACCCTCCACCACATTGACACTGTCTCTACAGACTGGGGTATCCTCCACCACAACAACTCTGTCTCTACAGACTGGGGTATCCTCCACCACTATGACACTGTCTCTACAGACTGGGGTATCCTCCACCACTATGACACTGTCTCTACAGACTGGGGTATCCTCCACCACAACAACACTGTCTCTACAGACTTGGGTACCCTCCACCACCATGACACTGTCTCTATAGACTGGGGTATCCTCCACTAAAACAACACTGTCTCTACAGGCTGGGTTACCCTCCACCACAACAACACTGTCTCTATAGACTGGGGTATCCTCCACCACAACAACACTGTCTCTACAGACTGGGGTACCCTCCACCACAACAACACTGTCTCTACAGACTGGGGTATCCTCCACCACTATGACGGTCTCTACAGACTGGGGTATCCTCCACCACTATGACACTGTCTCTACAGACTGGGGTACCCTCCACCACAACAACACTGTCTCTACAGACTGGGGTATCCTCCACCACAACAACACTGTCTCTACAGACTGGGGTACCCTCCACCACTATGACACTGTCTCTACAGACTGGGGTACCCTCCACCACTTTGACACTGTCTCTACATACTGGGGTTTCCTCCACCACAACAACACTGTCTCTACAGACTGGGGTATCCTCCACCATTATGATACTGTCTCTACAGACTGGGGTATCCTCCACCACTATGACACTGTCTCTACAGACTGGGGTATCCTCCACCACTATGACAACACTGTCTCTACAGACTGGGGTATCATCCACCACTATGACACTGTCTCTACAGACTGGGGTACCCTCCACCACAACAACACTGTCTCTACAGACTGGGGTATCCTCCACCACTATGACACTGTCTCTACAGACTGGGGTATCCTCCACTAAAACAACACTGTCTCTACAGACTGGGGTACCCTCCACCACTATGACACTGTCTCTATAGACTGGGGTATCCTCCACCACAACAACACTGTCTCTACATGCTGGGGTATCCTCCACCACAACAACACTGTCTCTACAGACTGGGGTATCCTCCACCACAACAACACTGTCTCTACATACTGGGGTACCCTCTAACACAACAACACTGTCTCTACAGGCTGGGGTATCCTCCACTAAAACAACACTGTCTCTACAGACTGGGGTACCCTCCACCACAACAACACTGTCTCTACAGACTGGGGTACCCTCCACCACAACAACACTGTCTCTACAGACTGGGGTATCCTCCACCACTATGACACTGTCTCTACAGACTGGGGTACCCTCCACCACTATGACAACACTGTCTCTACAGACTGGGGTACCCTCCACTAAAACAACACTGTCTCTATAGACTGGGGTACCCTCCACCACTATGACACTGTCTCTACAGACTGGGGTATCCTCCACCACTATGATACTGTCTCTACAGACTGGGGTATCCTCCACCACTATGACACTGTCTCTACAGACTGGGGTATCCTCCACCACTATGACACTGTCTCTACAGACTGGGGTACCCTCCACCATAACAACACTGTCTCTACAGACTGGGGTACCCTCTAACACAACAATACTGTCTCTATAGACTGGGGTATCCTCCACCACAACAAGACTGTCTCTACAGACTTGGGTATCCTCCACCACTATGACACTGTCTCTACAGACTGGGGTATCCTCCACCACTATGACACTGTCTCTACAGACTGGGGTATCCTCCACCACAACACTGTATCTACAGACTGGGGTATCCTCCACCACTATGACACTGTCTCTATAGACTGGGGTATCCTCCACTAAAACAACACTGTCTCTACAGACTGGGGTATCCTCCACCACAACACTGTATCTACAGACTGGGGTAACCTCCACCACTATGACACTGTCTCCATAGACTGGGGTATCCTCCACTACTATGACACTGTCTCTACAGACTGGGGTATCCTCCACCACAACAACACTGTCTCTATAGACTGGCGTATCCTCCACCACAACAACACTGTCTCTACAGACTGGGGTATCCTCCACCACTATGACACTGTCTCTACAGACTGGGGTATCCTCCACCACTATGACACTGTCTCTACAGACTGGGGTATCCTCCACCACAACAACACTGTCTCTACAGACTTGGGTACCCTCCACCACCATGACACTGTCTCTATAGACTGGGGTATCCTCCACTAAAACAACACTGTCTCTACAGGCTGGCGTACCCTCCACCACAACAACACTGTCTCTATAGACTGGGGTATCCTCCACCACAACAACACTAACTCTACAGACTGGGGTACCCTCCACCACAACAACACTGTCTCTACAGACTGGGGTATCCTCCACCACTATGACTGTCTCTACAGACTGGGGTATCCTCCACCACTATGACACTGTCTCTACAGACTGGGGTACCCTCCACCACAACAACACTGTCTCTACAGACTGGGGTATCCTCCACCACAACAACACTGTCTCTACAGACTGGGGTATCCTCCACCACTATGACACTGTCTCTACAGACTGGGGTACCCTCCACCACTTTGACACTGTCTCTACATACTGGGGTATCCTCCACCACAACAACACTGTCTCTACAGACTGGGGTATCCTCCACCACTATGACACTGTCTCTACAGACTGGGGTATCCTCCACCACTATGACAACACTGTCTCTACAGACTGGGGTATCCTCCACCACTATGACACTGTCTCTACAGACTGGGGTACCCTCCACCACAACAACACTGTCTCTACAGACTGGGGTATCCTCCACCACCATGACACTGTCTCTACAGACTGGGGTACCCTCCACCACAACAACACTGTCTCTACAGACTGGGGTATCCTCCACCACTATGACACTGTCTCTACAGACTGGGGTATCCTCCACTAAAACAACACTGTCTCTACAGACTGGGGTACCCATCACCACTATGACACTGTCTCTATAGACTGGGGTATCCTCCACCAGAACAACACTGTCTCTACATACTGGGGTATCCTCCACCACAACAACACTGTCTCTAAAGACTGGGGTATCCTCCACCACAACAACACTGTCTCTACATACTGGGGTACCCTCTAACACAACAACACTGTCTCTACAGGCTGGGGTATCCTCCACTAAAGAACAATGTCTCTACAGACTGGGGTACCCTCCACCACAACAACACTGTCTCTACAGACTGGGGTACCCTCCACCACAACAACACTGTCTCTACATTCTGGGGTATCCTCCACCACAACAACACTGTCTCTACAGAATGGGGTATCCTCCACCACAACAACACTGTCTCTACAGACTGGGGTATCCTCCACCACAACAACACTGTCTCTACAGACTGGGGTATCCTCCACCACAACAACACTGTCTCTACAGACTGGGGTATCCTCCACCACAACAACACTGTCTCTACAGACTGGGGTATCCTCCACCACAACAACACTAACTCTACAGACTGGGGTACCCTCCACCACAACAACACTGTCTCTACAGACTGGGGTATCCTCCACCACTATGACTGTCTCTACAGACTGGGGTATCCTCCACCACTATGACACTGTCTCTACAGACTGGGGTACCCTCCACCACAACAACACTGTCTCTACAGACTGGGGTATCCTCCACCACAACAACACTGTCTCTACAGACTGGGGTATCCTCCACCACTATGACACTGTCTCTACAGACTGGGGTACCCTCCACCACTTTGACACTGTCTCTACATACTGGGGTATCCTCCACCACAACAACACTGTCTCTACAGACTGGGGTATCCTCCACCACTATGACACTGTCTCTACAGACTGGGGTATCCTCCACCACTATGACAACACTGTCTCTACAGACTGGGGTATCATCCACCACCATGACACTGTCTCTACAGACTGGGGTACCCTCCACCACAACAACACTGTCTCTACAGACTGGGGTATCCTCCACCACTATGACACTGTCTCTACAGACTGGGGTATCCTCCACTAAAACAACACTGTCTCTACAGACTGGGGTACCCATCACCACTATGACACTGTCTCTATAGACTGGGGTATCCTCCACCAGAACAACACTGTCTCTACATACTGGGGTATCCTCCACCACAACAACACTGTCTCTAAAGACTGGGGTATCCTCCACCACAACAACACTGTCTCTACATACTGGGGTACCCTCTAACACAACAACACTGTCTCTACAGGCTGGGGTATCCTCGACTAAAAGAACAATGTCTCTACAGACTGGGGTACCCTCCACCACAACAACACTGTCTCTACAGACTGGGGTACCCTCCACCACAACAACACTGTCTCTACAGACTGGGGTATCCTCCACCACAACAACACTGTCTCTACAGAATGGGGTATCCTCCACCACAACAACACTGTCTCTACAGACTGGGGTGTCCTCCACCACAACAACACTGTCTCTACAGACTGGGGTATCCTCCACCACAACAACACTGTCTCTACAGACTGGGGTATCCTCCACCACAACAACACTGTCTCTACAGACTGGGGTATCCTCCACCACAACAACACTGTCTCTACAGACTGGGGTATCCTCCACCACTATGACACTGTCTCTACAGACTGGGGTATCCTCCACCACTATGACACTGTCTCTACAGACTGGAGTATCCTCCACCACAACAACACTGTCTCTACAGACTTGGGTACCCTCCACCACCATGACACTGTCTCTATAGACTGGGGTATCCTCCACTAAAACAACACTGTCTCTACAGGCTGGGGTACCCTCCACCACAACAACACTGTCTCTATAGACTGGGGTATCCTCCACCACAACAACACTGTCTCAACAGACTGGGGTACCCTCCACCACATCAACACTGTCTCTACAGACTGGGGTATCCCCCACCACTATGACTGTCTCTACAGACTGGGGTATCCTCCACCACTATGACACTGTCTCTACAGACTGGGGTACCCTCCACCACAACAACACTGTCTCTACAGACTGGGGTATCCTCCACCACAACAACACTGTCTCTGCAGACTGGGGTACCCTCCACCACTATGACACTGTCTCTACAGACTGGGGTACCCTCCACCACTTTGACACTGTCTCTACATACTGGGGTATCCTCCACTAAAACAACACTGTCTCTACAGACTGGGGTACCCTCCACCACTATGACACTGTCTCTATAGACTGGGGTATCCTCCACCACAACAACACTGTCTCTACATGCTGGGGTATCCTCCACCACAACAACACTGTCTCTACAGACTGGGGTATCCTCCACCACAACAACACTGTCTCTACATACTGGGGTACCCTCTAACACAACAACACTGTCTCTACAGGCTGGGGTATCCTC
Source organism: Salmo salar (assembly GCF_965601325.2). Taxonomy (NCBI): domain Eukaryota; kingdom Metazoa; phylum Chordata; class Actinopteri; order Salmoniformes; family Salmonidae; genus Salmo; species Salmo salar. The sequence goes on along the minus strand of NC_138293.1, from coordinate 89,668,160 downwards.
CACTAAAACAACACTGTCTCTACAGACTGGGGTACCCTCCACCACAACAACACTGTCTCTACAGACTGGGGTACCCTCCACCACAACAACACTGTCTCTACAGACTGGGGTATCCTCCACCACTATGACACTGTCTCTACAGACTGGGGTACCCTCCACCACTATGACAACACTGTCTCTACATACTGGGGTACCCTCCACTAAAACAACACTGTCTCTATAGACTGGGGTATCCTCCACCACTATGATACTGTCTCTACAGACTGGGGTATCCTCCACCACTATGACACTGTCTCTAAAGACTGGGATATCCTCCACCAAAACACTGTATCTACAGACTGGGGTATCCTCCACCACTATGACACTGTCTCTATAGACTGGGGTATCCTCCACCACTATGACACTGTCTCTACAGACTGGGGTATCCTCCACCACAACAACACTGTCTCTACAGACTGGGGTATCCTCCACCACAACAACACTGTCTCTATAGACTGGGGTATCCTCCACCACAACAACACTGTCTCTACAGACTGGGGTACCCTCCACCACAACAACACTGTCTCTACAGACTGGGGTATCCTCCACCACTATGACACTGTCTCTACAGACTGGGGTACCCTCCACCACTATGACAACACTGTCTCTACATACTGGGGTACCCTCCACTAAAACAACACTGTCTCTATAGACTGGGGTATCCTCCACCACTATGATACTGTCTCTACAGACTGGGGTATCCTCCACCACTATGACACTGTCTCTACAGACTGGGGTATCCTCCACCACTATGACACTGTCTCTACAGACTGGGGTACCCTCCACCATAACAACACTGTCTCTACAGACTGGGGTACCCTCTACCACAACAATACTGTCTCTATAGACTGGGGTATCCTCCACCACAACAACACTGTCTCTACAGACTTGGGTATCCTCCACCACTATGACACTGTCTCTACAGACTGGGCTATCCTCCACCACAACACTGTATCTACAGACTGGGGTATCCTCCACCACTATGACACTGTCTCTATAGACTGGGGTATCCTCCACCACTATGACACTGTCTCTACAGACTGGGGTATCCTCCACCACAACAACACTGTCTCTACAGACTGGGGTATCCTCCACCACAACAACACTGTCTCTATAGACTGGGGTATCCTCCACCACTATGACACTGTCTCTACAGACTGGGGTATCCTCCACCACTATGACACTGTCTCGACAGACTGGGGTATCCTCCACCACAACAACACTGTCTCTACAGACTTGGGTACCCTCCACCACCATGACACTGTCTCTATAGACTGGGGTATCCTCCACTAAAACAACACTGTCTCTACAGGCTGGGGTACCCTCCACCACAACAACACTGTCTCTATAGACTGGGGTATCCTCCACCACAACAACACTGTCTCTACAGACTGGGGTACCCTCCACCACATCAACACTGTCTCTACAGACTGGGGTATCCTCCACCACTATGACTGTCTCTACAGACTGGGGTATCCTCCACCACTATGACACTGTCTCTACAGACTGGGGTACCCTCCACCACAACAACACTGTCTCTACAGACTGGGGTATCCTCCACCACAACAACACTGTCTCTACAGACTGGGGTACCCTCCACCACTATGACACTGTCTCTACAGACTGGGGTACCCTCCACCACTTTGACACTGTCTCTACATACTGGGGTATCCTCCACCACAACAACACTGTCTCTACAGACTGGGGTATCCTCCACCACTATGACACTGTCTCTACAGACTGGGGTATCCTCCACCACTATGACAACACTGTCTCTACAGACTGGGGTATCCTCCACCACTATGACAACACTGTCTCTACAGACTGGGGTACCCTCCACCACAACAACACTGTCTCTACAGACTGGGGTATCCTCCACCACTATGACACTGTCTCTACAGACTGGGGTATCCTCCAATAAAACAACACTGTCTCTACAGACTGGGGTACCCATCACCACTATGACACTGTCTCTATAGACTGGGGTATCCTCCACCAGAACAACACTGTCTCTACATACTGGGGTATCCTCCACCACAACAACACTGTCTCTACAGACTGGGGTATCCTCCACCACAACAACACTGTCTCTACATACTGGGGTACCCTCTAACACAACAACACTGTCTCTACAGGCTGGGGTATCCTCCACTAAAAGAACAATGTCTCTACAGACTGGGGTACCCTCCACCACAACAACACTGTCTCTACAGACTGGGGTACCCTCCACCACAACAACACTGTCTCTACAGACTGGGGTATCCTCCACCACAACAACACTGTCTCTACAGAATGGGGTATCCTCCACCACAACAACACTGTCTCTACAGACTGGGGTATCCTCCACCACAACAACACTGTCTCTACAGACTGGGGTACCCTCCACCACTATGACACTGTCTCTACAGGCTGGGGTATCCTCCACCACAACAACACTGTCTCTACAGACTGGGGTATCCTCCACCACAACAACACTGTCTCTACAGACTGGGGTACCCTCTAACACAACAACACTGTCTCTACAGACTGGGGTACCCTCCACCACAACAGAACTGTCTCTACAGACTGGGGTATCCTCCACCACAACAACACTGTCTCTATAGACTGGGGTATCCTCCACCACAACAACACTGTCTCTACAGACTGGGGTATCCTCCACCACAACACTGTCTCTACAGACTGGGGTATCCTCCACCACAACAACACTGTCTCTACAGACTGGGGTATCCTCCACCACAACAACACTGTCTCTACAGACTGGGGTATCCTCCACAACAACAACACTGTCTCTACAGACTGGGGTACCCTCCACCACAACAACACTGTCTCTACAGACTGGGGTATCCTCCACCACAACAACACTGTCTCTACAGACTGGGGTATCCTCCACCACAACAACTCTGTCTCTACAGACTGGGGTACCCTCCACCACTATGACACTGTCTCTACAGGCTTGGTATCCTCCACCACTATGACACTGTCTCTACAGACTGGGGTATCCTCCACCACAACACTGTATCTACAGACTGGGGTATCCTCCACCACTATGACAACACTGTCTCTATAGACTGGGGTATCCTCCACCACTTTGACACTGTCTCTACAGACTGGGGTACCCTCCACCACATTGACACTGTCTCTACAGACTGGGGTATCCTCCACCACAACAACTCTGTCTCTACAGACTGGGGTATCCTCCACCACTATGACACTGTCTCTACAGACTGGGGTATCCTCCACCACTATGACACTGTCTCTACAGACTGGGGTATCCTCCACCACAACAACACTGTCTCTACAGACTTGGGTACCCTCCACCACCATGACACTGTCTCTACAGACTGGGGTATCCTCCACTAAAACAACACTGTCTCTACAGACTGGGGTACCCTCCACCACAACAACACTGTCTCTATAGACTGGGGTATCCTCCACCACAACAACACTGTCTCTACAGACTGGGGTATCCTCCACCACAACAACACTGTCTCTACAGACTGGGGTATCCTCCACCACAACAACACTGTCTCTACAGACTGGGGTATCCTCCACCACTATGACAACACTGTCTCTACAGACTGGGGTATCCTCCACCACTATGATACTGTCTCTACAGACTGGGGTATCCTCCACCACTATGACACTGTCTCTACATACTGGGGTATCCTCCACCACAACACTGTATCTACAGACTGGGGTATCCTCCACCACTATGACACTGTCTCTATAGACTGGGGTATCCTCCACCACTTTGACACTGTCTCTACAGACTGGGGTACCCTCCACCACATTGACACTGTCTCTACAGACTGGGGTATCCTCCACCACAACAACTCTGTCTCTACAGACTGGGGTATCCTCCACCACTATGACACTGTCTCTACAGACTGGGGTATCCTCCACCACTATGACACTGTCTCTACAGACTGGGGTATCCTCCACCACAACAACACTGTCTCTACAGACTTGGGTACCCTCCACCACCATGACACTGTCTCTATAGACTGGGGTATCCTCCACTAAAACAGCACTGTCTCTACAGGCTGGGGTACCCTCCACCACAACAACACTGTCTCTATAGACTGGGGTATCCTCCACCACAACAACACTGTCTCTACAGACTGGGGTACCCTCCACCACAACAACACTGTCTCTACAGACTGGGGTTTCCTCCACCACTATGACGGTCTCTACAGACTGGGGTATCCTCCACCACTACGACACTGTCTCTACAGACTGGGGTACCCTCCACCACAACAACACTGTCTCTACAGACTGGGGTATCCTCCACCACAACAACACTGTCTCTACAGACTGGGGTACCCTCCACCACTATGACACTGTCTCTACAGACTGGGGTACCCTCCACCACTTTGACACTGTCTCTACATACTGGGGTTTCCTCCACCACAACAACACTGTCTCTACAGACTGGGGTATCCTCCACCATTATGATACTGTCTCTACAGACTGGGGTATCCTCCACCACTATGACACTGTCTCTACAGACTGGGGTATCCTCCACCACTATGACAACACTGTCTCTACAGACTGGGGTATCATCCACCACTATGACACTGTCTCTACAGACTGGGGTACCCTCCACCACAACAACACTGTCTCTACAGACTGGGGTATCCTCCACCACTATGACACTGTCTCTACAGACTGGGGTATCCTCCACCAAAACAACACTGGTCTCTACATGCTGGGGTATCCTCCACCACAACAACACTGTCTCTACAGACTGGGGTATCCTCCACCACTATGATACTGTCTCTACAGACTGGGGTATCCTCCACCACAACAACACTGTCTCTACAGACTGGGGTATCCTCCACCACAACAACACTGTCTCTACAGACTGGGGTATCCTCCACCACTATGATACTGTCTCTACAGACTGGGGTATCCTCCACCACTATGACACTGTCTCTACAGACTGGGGTATCCTCCACCACTATGACAACACTGTCTCTACAGACTGGGGTATCCTCCACCACTATGACACTGTCTCTACAGGCTTGGTATCCTCCACCACTATGACACTGTCTCTACAGACTGGGGTATCCTCCACCACAACACTGTATCTACAGACTGGGGTATCCTCCACCACTATGACACTGTCTCTATAGACTGGGGTATCCTCCACCACTTTGACACTGTCTCTACAGACTGGGGTACCCTCCACCACATTGACACTGTCTCTACAGACTGGGGTATCCTCCACCACAACAACTCTGTCTCTACAGACTGGGGTATCCTCCACCACTATGACACTGTCTCTACAGACTGGGGTATCCTCCACCACTATGACACTGTCTCTACAGACTGGGGTATCCTCCACCACAACAACACTGTCTCTACAGACTTGGGTACCCTCCACCACCATGACACTGTCTCTATAGACTGGGGTATCCTCCACTAAAACAACACTGTCTCTACAGGCTGGGTTACCCTCCACCACAACAACACTGTCTCTATAGACTGGGGTATCCTCCACCACAACAACACTGTCTCTACAGACTGGGGTACCCTCCACCACAACAACACTGTCTCTACAGACTGGGGTATCCTCCACCACTATGACGGTCTCTACAGACTGGGGTATCCTCCACCACTATGACACTGTCTCTACAGACTGGGGTACCCTCCACCACAACAACACTGTCTCTACAGACTGGGGTATCCTCCACCACAACAACACTGTCTCTACAGACTGGGGTACCCTCCACCACTATGACACTGTCTCTACAGACTGGGGTACCCTCCACCACTTTGACACTGTCTCTACATACTGGGGTTTCCTCCACCACAACAACACTGTCTCTACAGACTGGGGTATCCTCCACCATTATGATACTGTCTCTACAGACTGGGGTATCCTCCACCACTATGACACTGTCTCTACAGACTTGGGTATCCTCCACCACTATGACAACACTGTCTCTACAGACTGGGGTATCATCCACCACTATGACACTGTCTCTACAGACTGGGGTACCCTCCACCACAACAACACTGTCTCTACAGACTGGGGTATCCTCCACCACTATGACACTGTCTCTACAGACTGGTGTATCCTCCACTAAAACAACACTGTCTCTACAGACTGGGGTACCCTCCACCACTATGACACTGTCTCTATAGACTGGGGTATCCTCCACCACAACAACACTGTCTCTACATGCTGGGGTATCCTCCACCACAACAACACTGTCTCTACAGACTGGGGTATCCTCCACCACAACAACACTGTCTCTACATACTGGGGTACCCTCTAACACAACAACACTGTCTCTACAGGCTGGGGTATCCTCCACTAAAACAACACTGTCTCTACAGACTGGGGTACCCTCCACCACAACAACACTGTCTCTACAGACTGGGGTACCCTCCACCACAACAACACTGTCTCTACAGACTGGGGTATCCTCCACCACTATGACACTGTCTCTACAGACTGGGGTACCCTCCACCACTATGACAACACTGTCTCTACAGACTGGGGTACCCTCCACTAAAACAACACTGTCTCTATAGACTGGGGTATCCTCCACCACTATGATACTGTCTCTACAGACTGGGGTATCCTCCACCACTATGACACTGTCTCTACAGACGGGGGTATCCTCCACCACTATGACACTGTCTCTACAGACTGGGGTACCCTCCACCATAACAACACTGTCTCTACAGACTGGGGTACCCTCTACCACAACAATACTGTCTCTATAGACTGGGGTATCCTCCACCACAACAAGACTGTCTCTACAGACTTGGGTATCCTCCACCACTATGACACTGTCTCTACAGACTGGGGTATCCTCCACCACAACACTGTATCTACAGACTGGGGTATCCTCCACCACTATGACACTGTCTCCATAGACTGGGGTATCCTCCACCACTATGACACTGTCTCTACAGACTGGGGTATCCTCCACCACAACAACACTGTCTCTACAGACTGGGGTATCCTCCACCACAACAACACTGTCTCTACAGACTGGGGTATCCTCCACCACTATGACACTGTCTCTACAGACTGGGGTATCCTCCACCACTATGACACTGTCTCTACAGACTGGGGTATCCTCCAACACAACAACACTGTCTCTACAGACTTGGGTACCCTCCACCACCATGACACTGTCTCTATAGACTGGGGTATCCTCCACTAAAACAACACTGTCTCTACAGGCTGGGGTACCCTCCACCACAACAACACTGTCTCTATAGACTGGGGTATCCTCCACCACAACAACACTGTCTCTACAGACTGGGGTACCCTCCACCACAACAACACTGTCTCTACAGACTGGGGTATCCTCCACCACTATGACTGTCTCTACAGACTGGGGTATCCTCCACCACTATGACACTGTCTCTACAGACTGGGGTACCCTCCACCACAACAACACTGTCTCTACAGACTGGGGTATCCTCCACCACAACAACACTGTCTCTACAGACTGGGGTATCCTCCACCACTATGACACTGTCTCTACAGACTGGGGTATCCTCCACCACAACAACACTGTCTCTACAGACTTGGGTACCCTCCACCACCATGACACTGTCTCTATAGACTGGGGTATCCTCCACTAAAACAACACTGTCTCTACAGGCTGGGGTACCCTCCACCACAACAACACTGTCTCTACATACTGGGGTATCCTCCACCACAACAACACTGTCTCTACAGACTGGGGTATCCTCCACCACTATGACACTGTCTCTACAGACTGGGGTATCCTCCACCACTATGACAACACTGTCTCTACAGACTGGGGTATCATCCACCACCATGACACTGTCTCTACAGACTGGGGTACCCTCCACCACAACAACACTGTCTCTACAGACTGGGGTATCCTCCACCACTATGACACTGTCTCTACAGACTGGGGTATCCTCCACTAAAACAACACTGTCTCTACAGACTGGGGTACCCATCACCACTATGACACTGTCTCTATAGACTGGGGTATCCTCCACCAGAACAACACTGTCTCTACATACTGGGGTATCCTCCACCACAACAACACTGTCTCTACAGACTGGGGTATCCTCCACCACAACAACACTGTCTCTACATACTGGGGTACCCTCTAACACAACAACACTGTCTCTACAGGCTGGGGTATCCTCCACTAAAAGAACAATGTCTCTACAGACTGGGGTACCCTCCACCACAACAACACTGTCTCTACAGACTGGGGTACCCTCCACCACAACAACACTGTCTCTACAGACTGGGGTATCCTCCACCACAACAACACTGTCTCTACAGAATGGGGTATCCTCCACCACAACAACACTGTCTCTACAGACTGGGGTATCCTCCACCACAACAACACTGTCTCTACAGACTGGGGTACCCTCCACCACTATGACACTGTCTCTACAGGCTGGGGTATCCTCCACCACAACAACACTGTCTCTACAGACTGGGGTATCCTCCACCACAACAACACTGTCTCTACAGACTGGGGTACCCTCTAACACAACAACACTGTCTCTACAGACTGGGGTACCCTCCACCACAACAGAACTGTCTCTACAGACTGGGGTATCCTCCACCACAACAACACTGTCTCTATAGACTGGGGTATCCTCCACCACAACAACACTGTCTCTACAGACTGGGGTATCCTCCACCACTATGACACTGTCTCTACAGACTGGGGTATCCTCCACCACAACAACACTGTCTCTACAGACTGGGGTATCCTCCACCATAACAACACTGTCTCTACAGACTGGGGTATCCTCCACCACAACAACACTGTCTCTACAGACTGGGGTATCCTCCACCACTATGACACTGTCTCTACAGACTGGGGTACCCTCCACCACTATGACAAGACTGTCTCTAAAGACTGGGGTACCCTCCACTAAAACAACACTGTCTCTACAGACTGGGGTATCCTCCACCACTATGATACTGTCTCTACAGACTGGGGTATCCTCCACCACTATGACACTGTCTCTACAGACTGGGGTATCCTCCACCACAACACTGTATCTACAGACTGGGGTATCCTCCACCACTATGACACTGTCTCTATAGACTGGGGTATCCTCCACCACTTTGACACTGTCTCTATAGACTGGGGTATCCTCCACTAAAACAACACTGTCTCTACAGACTGGGGTACCCTCCACCACTATGACACTGTCTCTATAGACTGGGGTATCCTCCACCACAACAACACTGTCTCTACATACTGGGGTATCCTCCACCACAACAACACTGTCTCTACATACTGGGGTATCCTCCACCACAACAACACTGTCTCTACAGACTGGGGTACCCTCCACCACTATGACACTGTCTCTATAGACTGGGGTATCCTCCACTAAAACAACACTGTCTCTACAGACTGGGGTACCCTCCACCACAACAACACTGTCTCTACAGACTGGGGTATCCTCCACCACAACAACACTGTCTCTACATACTGGGGTACCCTCTAACACAACAACACTGTCTCTACAGGCTGGGGTATCCTCCACTAAAACAACAATGTCTCTACAGACTGGGGTACCCTCCACCACAACAACACTGTCTCTACAGACTGGGGTACCCTCCACCACAACAACACTGTCTCTACAGACTGGGGTATCCTCCACCACAACAACACTGTCTCTACAGAATGGGGTATCCTCCACCACAACAACACTGTCTCTACAGACTGGGGTATCCTCCACCACAACAACACTGTCTCTACAGACTGGGGTACCCTCCACCACTATGACACTGTCTCTACAGGCTGGGGTATCCTCCACCACAACAACACTGTCTCTACAGACTGGGGTATCCTCCACCACAACAACACTGTCTCTACAGACTGGGGTACCCTCTAACACAACAACACTGTCTCTACAGACTGGGGTACCCTCCACCACAACAGAACTGTCTCTACAGACTGGGGTATCCTCCACCACAACAACACTGTCTCTATAGACTGGGGTATCCTCCACCACAACAACACTGTCTCTACAGACTGGGGTATCCTCCACCACTATGACACTGTCTCTACAGACTGGGGTATCCTCCACCACAACAACACTGTCTCTACAGACTGGGGTATCCTCCACCATAACAACACTGTCTCTACAGACTGGGGTATCCTCCACCACAACAACACTGTCTCTACAGACTGGGGTATCCTCCACCACTATGACACTGTCTCTACAGACTGGGGTACCCTCCACCACTATGACAACACTGTCTCTACAGACTGGGGTACCCTCCACTAAAACAACACTGTCTCTACAGACTGGGGTATCCTCCACCACTATGATACTGTCTCTACAGACTGGGGTATCCTCCACCACTATGACACTGTCTCTACAGACTGGGGTACCCTCCACCATAACAACACTGTCTCTACAGACTGGGGTACCCTCTACCACAACAACACTGTCTCTATAGACTGGGGTATCCTCCACCACAACAACACTGTCTCTACAGACTGGGGTATCCTCCACCACTATGATACTGTCTCTACAGGCTGGGGTATCCTCCACCACTATGACACTGTCTCTATAGACCGGGGTACCCTCCACCACTATGACACTGTCTCTACAGACTGGGGTATCCTCCACCACTATGACACTGTCTCTACAGACTGGGGTATCCTCCACCACAACAACACTGTCTCTACAGACTGGGGTATCCTCCACCACAACAACACTGTCTCTACAGACTGGGGTATCCTCCACCACTATGACACTGTCTCTACAGACTGGGGTATCCTCCACCACAACACTGTATCTACAGACTGGGGTATCCTCCACCACTATGACACTGTCTCTATAGACTGGGGTATCCTCCACCACTTTGACACTGTCTCTACAGACTGGGGTACCCTCCACCACTATGACACTGTCTCTACAGACTGGGGTATCCTCCACCACAACAACACTGTCTCTACAGACTGGGGTATCCTCCACCACTATGACACTGTCTCTACAGACTGGGGTATCCTCCACCACAACAACACTGTCTCTACAGACTTGGGTACCCTCCACCACCATGACACTGTCTCTATAGACTGGGGTATCCTCCACTAAAACAACACTGTCTCTACAGGCTGGGGTACCCTCCACCACAACAACACTGTCTCTATAGACTGGGGTATCCTCCACCACAACAACACTGTCTCTACAGACTGGGGTACCCTCCACCACAACAACACTGTCTCTACAGACTGGGGTATCCTCCACCACTATGACTGTCTCTACAGACTGGGGTATCCTCCACCACTATGACACTGTCTCTACAGACTGGGGTACCCTCCACCACAACAACACTGTCTCTACAGACTGGGGTACCCTCCACCACTTTGACACTGTCTCTACATACTGGGGTATCCTCCACCACAACAACACTGTCTCTACAGACTGGGGTATCCTCCACCACTATGACACTGTCTCTACAGACTGGGGTATCCTCCACCACTATGACTGTCTCTACAGACTGGGGTATCCTCCACCGCAACAACACTGTCTCTACATACTGGGGTATCCTCCACCACAACAACACTGTCTCTACAGGCTGGGGTACCCTCCACCACAACAACACTGTCTCTACAGACTGGGGTATCCTCCACCACAACAACACTGTCTCTACAGACTGGGGTACCCTCCACCACAACAACACTGTCTCTACAGACTGGGGTATCCTCCACCACAACAACACTGTCTCTACAGACTGGGGTACCCTCCACCACTATGACACTGTCTCTACAGACTGGGGTACCCTCCACCACTTTGACACTGTCTCTACATACTGGGGTATCCTCCACCACAACAACACTGTCTCTACAGACTGGGGTATCCTCCACCACTATGACACTGTCTCTACAGACTGGGGTATCCTCCACCACTATGACTGTCTCTACAGACTGGGGTATCCTCCACCACAACAACACTGTCTCTACAGACTGGGGTATCCTCCACCACTATGACACTGTCTCTACAGACTGGGGTATCCTCCACCACTATGACTGTCTCTACAGACTGGGGTATCCTCCACCGCAACAACACTGTCTCTACATACTGGGGTATCCTCCACCACAACAACACTGTCTCTACAGGCTGGGGTACCCTCCACCACAACAACACTGTCTCTACAGACTGGGGTATCCTCCACCACAACAACACTGTCTCTACAGACTGGGGTACCCTCCACCACAACAACACTGTCTCTACAGACTGGGGTATCCTCCACCACAACAACACTGTCTCTACAGACTGGGGTACCCTCCACCACTATGACACTGTCTCTACAAACTGGGGTACCCTCCACCACTTTGACACTGTCTCTACATACTGGGGTATCCTCCACCACAACAACACTGTCTCTACAGACTGGGGTATCCTCCACCACTATGACACTGTCTCTACAGACTGGGGTATCCTCCACCACTATGACTGTCTCTACAGACTGGGGTATCCTCCACCACAACAGCACTGTCTCTACATACTGGGGTATCCTCCACCACAACAACACTGTCTCTACAGGCTGGGGTACCCTCCACCACAACAACACTGTCTCTACAGACTGTGGTATCCTCCACCACAACAACACTGTCTCTACAGACTGGGGTATCCTCCACCACAACAACACTGTCTCTATAGACTGGGGTATCCTCCACCACTATGACACTGTCTCTACAGACTGGGGTATGCTCCACCACAACAACACTGTCTCTACAGACTGGGTTACCATCCACCACAACAACACTGTCTCTACAGACTGGGGTACCCTCCACCACAACAACACTGTCTCTCCATACTGGGGTACCCTCCACCACAACAACACTGTCTCTACAGACTTGGGTACCCTCCACCACCATGACACTGTCTCTATAGACTGGGGTATCCTCCACCACAACAACACTGTCTCTACAGACTGGGGTACCCTCCACCACAACAACACTGTCTCTACAGACTGGGGTATCCTCCACCACAACAACACTGTCTCTACAGACTGGGGTATCCTCCACCACAACAACACTGTCTCTACAGACTGGGGTATCCTCCACCACTATGACACTGTCTCTACAGACTGGGGTACCCTCCACCACAACAACACTGTCTCTACAGACTGGGGTATCCTCCACCACAACAACACTGTCTCTACAGACTGGGGTATCCTCCACCACTATGACACTGTCTCTACAGGCAGGCACCAGGTCTTCAGCCAGTTCTGATCTCAGATCTGTGTCCAAAATGGCAGCCAATTCCCTATGTAGTGCACTACCGGGGCCCATAGGGCTCTGATAAAAAGCGGTGCACTATATAGGGAATAAGGTGCTATTTGGGATGCAGTCACAGTGACAGAGGAGACACTACTCTACATCCTGTAATTATAACTGTACGACCTCAGAAGAAGCCCAACCATCACCAGTCACTAATGCCAGGCTTCATTCCAAGGCCTGGCAGGAGGCTTAATGCTAACTCTGTGTGCCCATAGGCCTAGTGATGTGGACAGAGAGGAGGACGTTAGATATTAAGACTGCAAGAAAGCCTGCTACACATCCCCCATTTTGGATTAGAGGTTTTCACTGTTTTTGTCCCATTCGGCACCCCACTCCATAGGGGATAGGGTGCTGTCTGAGATGCAGCCACTGTCCCCCTGAGAAGTCTAAGTGGATGGACTATGGATTAGACCAAATCAGACATACCCACTTGGAGTCAGCGTAGCCTAGTGGTTAGAGCATTGGACTAGTAACTGAAAGGTTGCAAGTTTGAATCCCTGAGCTGACAAAGTACAAATCTGTTGTTCTGAACAGGGCAGTTATCCCACTGTTCCTGGGCTGTCATTGAAAATGAGAAATTGTTCTTAACTGACTTCCCTGGTTAAATAAAGATTAAATCATTTTTGGGGGGCTAAATCCCCCTGTATTGACTGGCTCATGGGTTACAGGAAAGCGCCTGTAAGGGCCAATGGCAGGAAAGGAAAGCGCCTGTAAGAGCCAATGACAGGACAAGAACACACCTTTATGAGCCAATGATAGGACAAGAAAGCATCTTTAAGAGCCAATGAGAGGGAAGGTTAATGTAGTTTCTGTAAGGAGAGCATGTTGTGTGATCAAGGGGGTGACCACATCAAACGGTTTGGCTGAAGAAAACCACTGCTTGAGAAACAAGGCGCTTCCTCTGTCACGGAGGAGAGGAGAGGAGGTGTTGTTTCGGAGGGCGGACCGGCCCATGTTAACCGCCGTACTCTCAGGAGACAGACAGACGAATGGAAATAGGAGACAGTCGACAGCACTGCTCCTCCGTAGCTCAGTTGGTAGATGCTGATGTTTACAATGCAAGGAGAGAGGGTTCGATTCCCAGGATCTGCTAAATGACTTATTATTATAAATAGGGCTGGCAAACAATACAAAATTATCGCAGGATTAGCTGTGATTAATGCCGATTAATTGCAAATTCAGAATTTGCTCAAATTGAGCTGTAATTTCTGATTTGTTAAACAAAAAGCATTACAATAATATTGACGTCTTGATTTTGTACAAAGTAACAGTTAGCAAAATCAGGTACATAGATAAAGCACACTTTCTTTAACCTCAATGTCAACTTGTTTGGACATTGCATTGTTGTTTGTATAGATGATGTATTTGGGATGTTTTCAGTGTATTATGTATGCTTTCAGACAATGCAATTAATCACACAAAAAACTAATATAGCGCACCAAAATTACAAAAAGTGAACTGGAGTTCTGAATAACTCTGACAGCACTAATTATAAAACGAATGTATTCAACGATGGACATGGATGGTTATTGAAACCAAAAAACAAAAGTACTTGTCATTGGACAAAACCTTAATTAAACGACAGAATAAAATAATTACAAGGTACTTGACAATACAATGCGAGGACATACAATGCATTCGGAAAGTATTCAGACCCCTTGACCTTTTCAACATTTTGTTATGTTACAGCCTTATTCTAAAAAGGATTACATAAAAACATTTCTTCATCAATATACACTCAATACTCCATAATGATAAAGTGAATTTATAAAGCATAAAAAAAAGAAATACCTTATTTATATACGTTTTCAGACCCTTTGCTAAGAGACTAGAAATTGAGTTCAGGTGCATCCTGTTTTCATTGATCAACCTTGAGAAGTTTCTACAACTTGATTGGAGTCCACCTGTGGTAAATTCAATTGATTGGACATGATTTGGAAAGGCACACACACCTGTCTATATAAGGTCCCACAGTTGAAAGTGCATGTCAGATCAAAAACCAAGCCATGAGATTGAAGGAATTGTCCGTAGAGCTCCGAAACAGGATTGTGTTGAGGCACAGATCTGGGGAAGGGTACCAAACAGTTTCTATAGCATTGACAGTCACCAAGAATACAGTGGGCTCCAAATTTGGAACCACCAAGACTCGTCCTAGAGCTGGCCGCCCGGCCAAACTGGGCAATCGGGGGAGAGGGGCCTTGGTCAGGGAGGTGACCAAGAACCCGATGGTCGCTCTGACAGAGCTCCAGAATTGCTTTCAGGCCTTTATTATAGAGTGGCCAGACGGAAGCCACTCCTCAGTAAAAGGCACATCACAGCCTGTTTGGAGATAGACTAAAAGCACCTAAAGGACTCTCAGACCGTGAGAAATAAGATATTCTGGTCTGATGAAACCAAGATTGAACTCTTTGGCCTGAATGCCAAGCGTCACGTCTGGAGGAAACCTGGCACCATCCCTACAGTGAAGCATGGTGGTGGCAGCATCATGCTGTGGGGATGTTTTTCAGCAGCAGGGACTGGGAGACTAGTCAGGATTGAGGGAAATATGAACTGTGCAAAGTAGAGAGAGATCCTTGATGAGAACCTGCTCCAGAGCACTCAGGACCTCAGACTGGGATGAAGGTTCACCTTCCAACAGGACAACGACCCTAAGCACACAGCCAAGACAACGCAGGAGTGGCTTCAGGACAAGTCTCTGAGCGTCCTTGAGTGGCCCAGCCAGAGCCCAGACTTTGAACCCGATTGAACATCTCTGGAGAGACCTGAAAATAGCTGTGCAGCGACGCTCCCCATCCAACCTGACAGAGCTTGAGAGGGTCTGCAGAGAAGAATGGGAGAAACTCCCCAAATACAGGTGTGCCAAGCTTGTAACGTCATACCCATGAAGACTCGAGGCTGTAATCGCTGCCAAAGATGCTTTAACGAAGTAAAATATTTGAATACTTATGTAAATGTGATATTTCCGTTATTTGTTTTTTATTAATTAGCAAAAATTCTAAAAACTTGTTTTTGCTTTGTCTTTATGGGTTATTGTATGTAGATAGATGAGGATAATGTTTTATTTAATCAATTTTAGAATAAGGCTGTAACGTAACAAAATGTGGAATAAGTCAAGGGGTCTGAAAACTTCCCATACATCCCATTCTATTAAGTATTATTCCAGATATATTATGTATTTCCCAGAGCACACAGATTCTTCTGCTTTTTCACGTTCCATCCCTACTGTCTGAAACTGAGGTTGACCTTACAGTGTAATTCCCCATGAACAATGTGACATAATCTAGAGAGAGAAAGCATAATGTTGGCGAATTGACTAAAGAGCTGTCATTGAAACTGACAACATTAAAAGGAGCCGTGACGACCATGTAAAGCCAACATGATGTGGGAATCACCATAACAGAGTGGAGGAGGAGCTACTCAGGGGTCTAACAGACCATGGAGCACCCCTCGTCCCTCACACACTCAAGTTAGACACCTGATGTTAAACACATTTGGCACAACCTCTGTAATATAACGGAGCGCTGTTATGCAAATAAATAATTACACAAGCGCTGTGCAAACTCTCCATTGTACCACAACATTATCAGTTGTATCACAACCATTGTATGAAATGCGTTGTACATCAGCTGTACAAGCTGAGTGTGTACGGGGCCTTGGAGGGCTCTTAGTGGGCCTGAGAACTGCAATATTGCAACCATATGTGTGAGCTTGTTTACCTACAATATACTGCCTTTTAACTGGAGGAATCTCATCAATGAAACCACAACCTAACAGCCTGAATTATTAACATGTTGTTTGGCATCTCCCTCTGCCCTCCACCACACACACGCACACACACACACACACACACACACAATCACGCGTACACACACACACATACTCATTGAAGAAATAAGTGAAAGTATGCATGCGTACACAAACACACACACAGCCCTCTGTGTACCCTTAGGTAAGGGGATGGAAAGTTTATTTCTAGAAGCCTAATCATGTAAATCTCTCCTTTTAACAATAAACTTTCGACTTCATTTAATCTCTGTCTTGCCAGGACCACATCAAACAAGCCATGAGATCAACAAGGGTCAACGAAAGGATTTGGATAATGATGAGGCTCAAATAGAAAGATGGAGAAAGAGAGAGCGTATGAGAGTGTGTGTGTCAGAGAGAGAGAGAGAGAGAGAGAGAGAGAGAGAGAGAGAGAGAGAGAGAGAGAGAGAGAGAGAGAGAGAGAGAGAGAGAGAGAGACCACTCACTAGGTGCAAAGGTCAAGACTTGTAACAACAGACATTGTTGCATAAATAAACAGGAAGTGTGAAGGCTCAGGCTCCCCAAATAGTAGAAGAAGAGAGGAAAGCTTTCATTTCAGGGGACTACTGATGTTGATTGAGAGGAGAGATTTAGTGGTGTGGGCTCTGGCTCTGGCTCTCTGTCCTCTCTCAGTGCTTCCGCAGTCACATCTCCATCAGTAAGTCAATGAACATTTTTACATTTTAGTCATTTAGCAGACGCTCTTATCCAGAGCGACTTACAGTAGTGAATGCATACATTTCATACATTTTTTTTATTTATTAACATAACATGACATGACAACATACCGTAATGCAGTATAACATGACAACATGCTGTAATGTAACATAACATGACATGTTCTAACGTAGAATAACATGACATGACAACATAACGTAGCGTAACACAACATGACATGACAACATGCCTTAAAGTAACATAACATGACAACATGCTGTAACGTAACATAACATGACAACATGCCATAACATAGAATTACATGACAACGTAACAACGTACCGTAACATTTTGTAACATAACATGACAACATGTCGTAATGTAACGTAACATAACATGACAACATGTCATAATGTAACGTAACATAACATGACAACATGTCGTAATGTAACGTAACATAACATGACAACATGTCATAATGTAACGTAACATAACATGACAACATTCTGTAATGTAACGTAACATAACATGACAACATGCCGTAATGTAACATAACATGACAACATGCCGTAACATAGAATTACATGACATGACAACATAACGTAGCATAACACAACTTGACATGACAACATGCCTTAAAGTAACATAACATGACATGACAACATGCTGTAACACAACGACATGACAACATGCCTTAAAGTAACATAACATGACATGACAACATGCTGTAATGTAACATTACATGACAACATGCCTTAAAGTAACATAACATGACATGACAACATGCTGTAATGTAACATGACATGACAACATGCCTTAAAGTAACATAACATGACATGACAACATGCTGTAATGTAACATGACATGACACCATGCCGTAACACAACGTAACATTACATGACAACACGCCATAACATAATGTAACATACCATGACATGAGAACATACCGTAATGTAATGTAACATAACATAACATGACAACATACCGTAACGTAATGTAACATAACATAACATGACAACATGCTGTAACGTAACATAACATGACAACATGCCATAACATAGAATTACATGACAACGTAACAACGTACCGTAACATTTTGTAACATAACATGACAACATGTCGTAATGTAACGTAACATAACATGACAACATGTCGTAATGTAACGTAACATAACATGATAACATTCTGTAATGTAACGTAACATAACATGACAACATTCTGTAATGTAACGTAACATAACATGACAACATGTTGTAATGTAACGTAACATAACATGACAACATGTCGTAATGTAACGTAACATAACATGACAACATGTCGTAATGTAACGTAACATAACATGACAACATTCTGTAATGTAACGTAACATAACATGACAACATGTCGTAATGTAACGTAACATAACATGACAACATGTCGTAATGTAACATAACATAACATGACAACATTCTGTAATGTAACGTAACATAACATGACAACATGCCGTAATGCAACATAACATGACAACATGTCGTAACATAGAATTACATGACATGACAACATAACGTAGCATAACACAACTTGACATGACAACATGCCTTAAAGTAACATAACATGACATGACAACATGCGTAACACAACGACATGACAACATTCCTTAAAGTAACATAACATGACATGACAACATGCTGTAATGTAACATGACATGACAACATGCCTTAAAGTAACATAACATGACATGACAACATGCTGTAATGTAACATGACATGACAACATGCTGTAATGTAACATGACATGACAACATGCCTTAACACAACGTAACATTACATGACAACACGCCATAACATAATGTAACATACCATGACATGAGAACATACCGTAATGTAATGTAACATAACATAACATGACAACATACCGTAACGTAATGTAACATAACATGACATGACAGCATGCCGTAACGTAACATACCATATAGAAGAGATGGAGGCTTGGAAGTGTGTAGGAAAGAACAGTGTAATTTTATGTTAAGTAGAAGAATATCTGCTTGTTTGATGCTACGGAATCGGAGAGGCCATCTGTAGAGGGTCAGATAAGTGGGGAGGCTAGAGGAGACTACAGAGGTTCTCTGATGTCCTCGAGACCCACATCTGTAATCGTCTTCCCTTCACCTCCGCCACCATTACCGGGGCCTCCTCCCGTCTCTGTTCCCCTCTCTCTCTGTGTCCCATCTCTCATGCCCACACCAAGGCCGCGACACGGGACAAAATGAATGCCCTCCAATTAAGAAGGCCATCATCAGATAAACAAGATAACCTAAGACCTCTTCCTGGCAGAGCTGATCAAAGCACAGGCCTGTTAACCCCATGGCCAATGTCTAACACAGATGAGGTCACATGGGAATGGGGATAAGTTCTCCGTTGTCCCCTTTTTTTACAGAGGAGACAGGGAAGGACGAAAGAGAGGGAAGGAGGTGAGAGAGGGACAAGGAGGAGAGGAGGGGAGGAGGGGAGAGAGGAGAAACAGTGAAGGAGGAAAAAGAGGGGAATGATGGGAGGTCAGAGAAAGATGGGAGATAGGAGAGGAGATAGGGGAGGAATGAATAGAGAGAGACAAATGGGGGAGAGGAGAGAAAGGGGAAAAGAGAAAGGATGGAATGTTCAGGGAGAGAGTAGAGAGGAGAGAGGAAAGAGGAGATAGAGGAGAAAGGGGAGAGAGGAGAATCATTCTGTGTTTAAAGCTATAAGGATGCTTACTCTCTGTAGCTGTATAATTCAATCAGATCATCTATTTTCTTTGGAGGTTGTGTTGTTTTTTTGTCAGAAAATCATCTCCATTGTCATTCATCTGGCAACTGGTGACTCCTATTGAAAAGGTATTGGCTCCATCCGAAGTTCTCAGACAGAAAATCTCAAAGTGGCCACGGCCTTACTCTCAGGTGTTATAGCAACTCTAAGACCTCTTCAACTCAACTTCTGCCAATGCTCCAGTGTCATCTTTCATCTGTCAATCACCTTTACTAAACGGCTTCCTTCATACACGTCTGAGACTGAGGTTGTCCTAATATAGACATTGTGTACATCAAACACAATTAACACTTAGGAAACAAACCAACCTTGGAAAATCATTCCAGACTGTGTTGACATATATACAGTATATTGCCAAACCTTTTGTAAGAATGAAAGAAAACAGCAGGACAAGGACTGCTGTCTTCAGTTTTTGTGTAAACAGCACGTAGACTCCAGCTCATTCTTCTGCTACAAAGAGGACATTCCACTGCTTTTTCTAAGGAGGGCCATATTGAATTGTAATCAAAAGATTATCCCAGAATAATCCAACAGGCCCCCTATGGGACCACCCACTGAAAGCACAGAAAGGGAACCCCAGACTGGCTGCATGCCCTACTCAGCTTCCCATTCCGCCAGGACCCTCATGATGTGATGCCACTACAGCCCATACAGGACAGACAGGCTAGTGAGGTCAAAGGGACACAGGCTTTACGACTGTTTTTTGTGTTAGTTTTGTATTAAAGGGACAGTTTATCTTTTTCTTTACAACTCTTTTTGTATTGTTCAATTCCAACATACAGGTACTTCACAGATTATTATGATAGTTTCTCTTCAATGCCAAAATAGCTATCCTTTCAACTCTTTAAGCTAAGACTTATTGGGTAGCTTTTATGTGTCCCAGGATGGATGGATAGCAGCATAGCTCTCTCACCGGGATTTCCCACATGTAGACTACGGCCTACAGTCAATCAGATCAAGTGTTAACCGGCGATAGCCGACACCCGCATCGCTGATGCTTTGGCAGTGTCTGAGATGTAACTGTGTTGGAGCTGTCAAATCAGTGAGCAGCTGCTCTTGGTCATTGTCACAAAGCGACACCGATCCCATGCACGTTAGAAGTTCAGAACGAGAAAGTATATGGAAACAATGACGCTCAAATTGAAAATAATAAAATAAAATAATGAGGATTTCATGGGATTTCTGTTCAGCTACTCCGTGCAGCCTCTGGCAACGTCCGCTTCAGGTATAATGCTTCAGGTATAATGCTTTAGGTGCTCAGGATGCTTGGGCGGTAGCGGTGTAATGCTTCGGGAGCCGGTATAATGCTTCAGGTATAATGCTTCAGGTATAATGCTTCAGGTATAATGCTTCAGGTATAATGCTTTAGGTATAATTCTTTAGGTATAATGCTTCAGGTATAATGCTTCAGGTATAATGCTTTAGGTATAATGCTTCAGGTATAATGCTTTAGGTATAATGCTTCAGGTATAATGCTTTAGGTACAATGCTTCAGGTATAATGCTTCAGGTATAATGCTTCAGGTATAATGCTTTAGGTATAATGCTTTAGGTATAATGCTTTAGGTATAATGCTTTAGGTATAATGCTTTAGGTATAATGCTTTAGGTATAATGCTTTAGGTATAATGCTTTAGGTATAATGCTTTAGGTATAATGCTTCAGGTATAATGCTTTAGGTATAATGCTTCAGGTATAATGCTTTAGGTATAATGCTTTAGGTATAATGCTTTAGGTATAATGCTTTAGGTATAATGCTTCAGGTATAATGCTTTAGGTATAATGCTTCAGGTATAATGCTTCAGGTATAATGCTTTAGGTATAATGCTTCAGGTATAATGCTTCAGGTATAATGCTTTAGGTATAATGCTTCAGGTATAATGCTTCAGGTATAATGCTTTAGGTATAATGCTTCAGGTATAATGCTTCAGGTATAATGCTTTAGGTATAATGCTTCAGGTATAATGCTTCAGGTATAATGCTTTAGGTATAATGCTTTAGGTATAATGCTTTAGGTATAATGCTTATAATGCTTTAGGTATAATGCTTTAGGTATAATGCTTATAATGCTTTAGGTATAATGCTTTAGGTATAATGCTTCAGGTATAATGCTTCAGGTATAATGCTTTAGGTATAATGCTTCAGGTATAATGCTTCAGGTATAATGCTTTAGGTATAATGCTTTAGGTATAATGCTTCAGGTATAATGCTTTAGGTATAATGCTTTAGGTATAATGCTTCAGGTATAATGCTTTAGGTATAATGCTTATAATGCTTTAGGTATAATGCTTTAGGTATAATGCTTATAATGCTTTAGGTATAATGCTTTAGGTATAATGCTTATAATGCTTTAGGTATAATGCTTTAGGTATAATGCTTCAGGTATAATGCTTCAGGTATAATGCTTCAGGTATAATGCTTCAGGTATAATGCTTTAGGTATAATGCTTTAGGTATAATGCTTCAGGTATAATGCTTTAGGTATAATGCTTTAGGCATAATGCTTCAGGTATAATGCTTTAGGTATAATGCTTTAGGTATAATGCTTCAGGTATAATGCTTTAGGTATAATGCTTTAGGTATAATGCTTTAGGTATAATGCTTCAGGTATAATGCTTCAGGTATAATGCTTTAGGTATAATGCTTTAGGTATAATGCTTCAGGTATAATGCTTTAGGTATAATGCTTTAGGTATAATGCTTTAGGTATAATGCTTTAGGTATAATGCTTCAGGTATAATGCTTCAGGTATAATGCTTTAGGTATAATGCTTTAGGTATAATGCTTTAGGTATAATGCTTCAGGTATAATGCTTCAGGTATAATGCTTTAGGTATAATGCTTTAGGTATAATGCTTCAGGTATAATGCTTCAGGTATAATGCTTTAGGTATAATGCTTTAGGTATAATGCTTTAGGTATAATGCTTCAGGTATAATGCTTCAGGTATAATGCTTTAGGTATAATGCTTCAGGTATAATGCTTTAGGTATAATGCTTCAGGTATAATGCCTCAGGTATAATGCCTTAGGTATAATGCTTTAGGTATAATGCTTTAGGTATAATGCTTTAGGTATAATGCTTCAGGTATAATGCTTCAGGTATAATGCTTTAGGTATAATGCTTCAGGTATAATGCTTTAGGTATAATGCTTCAGGTATAATGCCAGGAGCCGCTTGTGGATTTGACAGCTCTAATGCAGTTCCATGTCAAAACAACCGCTAAAGTAGATGTGATTGGATAGAGCCCTAAGAATTGGATCATCACATATTTTCTGCGTCCAAAATGGCACCCTATTCCCTGCATAGTTCATTATTTTTGACCAGGGCCCATAGGACATGATGTATGAGTATAACATACAATGCATTGGTATTACATACAGTATGTCTCTGTCTGGTTTACAGTTAGGTAATGTTCCTGGAACATAGAAACCAGTCATAGAATAATGTCTCTGTCTGGTTTACAGTTAGGTAATGTTCCTGGAACATAGAAACCAGTCATAGAATAATGCCTCTGTCTGGTTGACAGTTAGGTAATGTTCCTGGAACATAGAAACCAGACATAGAATAATGTCTCTGTCTGGTTTACAGTTAGGTAATGTTCCTGGAACATAGAAACCAGTCATAGAATAATGTCTCTGTCTGGTTTACAGTTAGGTAACGTTCCTGGAACATAGAAACCAGTCATAGAATAATGTCTCTGTCTGGTTTACAGTTAGGTAATGTTCCTGGAACATAGAAACCAGTCATAGAATAATGTCTCTGTCTGGTTTACAGTTAGGTAATGTTCCTGGAACATAGAAACCAGTCATAGAACAATGTCTCTGTCTGGTTTACAGTTAGGTAATGTTCCTGGAACATAGAAACCATGTCACGTTCTGACCCTTGGAAGAGGTCACTTTCCATAGTAGAGTGGTCAGGGCGTGACAGGTGGATGTTTTGGGTGGTTTTGGGTTTTCTGTTTATATGTGGGCTTTTTCTAGATTTCTATTTCTATGTTTTGTTTTCTATGTTTTGGCCGGGTATTCCAATCAGAGGCAGGTGTCTATCGTTGCCTCTGATTGGAAACCATACTTAGGCAGCCTGTTTTTCCTTTGGGTTTTGTGGGTAGTTGTTTTCCGTTTTGTCAGTGTACCTTACGGAACTGTTGGCTGTCGTTTTGTTATTTTAGTTTAAGTGTTTTCATTAATAAAGGAAATATGAGCACTTTACACGCTGCGCCTTGGTCCCCTTTCGACGACCTTTGTGACAAACCAGTCAAAGAATAATGTCTCTTCCTGGTTTGTGGGCTGGTCAACAGAACGGAAAAAAAGAGCAAACTCAAACAAACAACGATCTGAAATAAGCCTCATAGTAACTTCTGTTCACTTCTATTTGTATCCTTCTGCTCTCTCTTTCTCTCTTTTTCTGATAGACCTGTAGCTCTCCTGACTAGGGGGTGAAGAGAGAAACAAAGTTGGCAGCGTTTAAACAAGCAAGTGCCTGCCGGGATGAGTGTGTGTGTGTGTGTGTGTGTGTGTGTGTGTGTGTGTGTGTGTGTGTGTGTGTGTGTGTGTGTGCGTGCGAGCAAGCGTGCTTGCCTGCTGTGATGGTCCTGTGCTAGGTGAGATAGGGGCCGAGGGGCCAGAAGGAACAGAGGAGGGCCCTGTACCATGTGGAGTTTACAGACAGACATCAACCATCACAGACTCCACAGTTAAAACTTGTGGGATTTTTCCCTCAGAACTTTTGATTGATTGACAGTGTGACACATCTTCTGATTGACGGAGAAAGACATTGGGTTATATAGACTGTGGTTGATGTTTAAGGATTGTTAGGGCTGTTTGGATCCATAAGCTACCCCCACAATATTTTTGGTCCAGTAGGAATGGTCATTTGATAAGGGTTCATGGTTTGCTTGCATTGTGTGTATTGGGGGATAATGCAAGTTCCTTTTGGGTGATGGAGATGTATAGACTAGTGTATGGGTAAAGTGGGGTGGTGGGTGATGGAGGTGTATAGACTAGTGTATGGGTAAAGTGGGGTGGTGGGTGATGGAGGTGTATAGACTAGTGTATGGGTAAAGTGGGGTGGTGGCTGATGGAGGTGTATAGACTAGTGTACCTGGGTAAAGTGGGGTGGTGGGTGATGGAGGTGTATAGACTAGTGTATGGGTAAAGTGGGGTGATGGGTGATGGAGGTGTATAGACTAGTGTATGGGTAAAGTGGGGTGGTGGGTGATGGAGGCGTATAGACTAGTGTATGGGTAAAGTGGGGTGGTGGGTGATGGAGGCGTATAGACTACTGTATGGGTAAAGTGGGGTGGTGGGTGATGGAGGCGTATAGACTAGTGTATGGGTAAAGTGAGGTGGTGACTGATGGAGGTGTATAGACTAGTGTATGGGTAAAGTGGGGTGGTGGGTGATGGAGGTGTATAGACTACTGTATGGGTAAAGTGGGGTGGTGGGTGATGGAGGCGTATAGACTACTGTATGGGTAAAGTGGGGTGGTGGGTGATGGAGGCGTATAGACTAGTGTATGGGTAAAGTGGGGTGGTGGGTGATGGAGGTGTATAGACTAGTGTATGGGTAAAGTGGGGTGGTGGGTGATGGAGGCGTATAGACTACTGTATGGGTAAAGTGGGGTGGTGGGTGATGGAGGTGTATAGACTACTGTATGGGTAAAGTGGGGTGGTGGGTGATGGAGGTGTATAGACTACTGTATGGGTAAAGTGGGGTGGTGGGTGATGGAGGCGTATAGACTACTGTATGGGTAAAGTGGGGTGGTGGGTGATGGAGGTGTATAGACTACTGTATGGGTAAAGTGGGGTGGTGGGTGATGGAGGCGTATAGACTAGTGTATGGGTAAAGTGAGGTGGTGACTGATGGAGGTGTATAGACTAGTGTATGGGTAAAGTGGGGTGGTGGGTGATGGAGGCGTATAGACTAGTGTATGGGTAAAGTGAGGTGGTGACTGATGGAGGTGTATAGACTAGTGTATGGGTAAAGTGCACATTTCTGGAGCGGAATTAGTGGAATGGTATCAACAAGATCAAACACGTTGTTTCCATGTGTTACGGGAATTAAGTTATCAATGTTCTTAAACAGAACTTCAATTTAACTACTCAGTTTGTATACCAGAAGTTGTAAGGTTCTGGTTGAAGGAAACAGACTGAGACCCAGCCTACAATGATCAGAACGTTTATTTACGAGAGCTCTAAAATCCATACAATGCACACAGCCTTTTATATTACACATTTCGTCATACAAATGCCCCTCCTCTTCTCTAACACTGACGATGCAGTTTACAAACTTTTCTACAACACATACATTGTTTATCATATCTTGCACCTGGGACCTAATCTAATGTAGCCTCAATGTTTCTCCCCTCCCTGGGACAGGGAGACCTTCTTCCTGTTATCAGTTCCTCCGTGGTCACAAGTTGTCTGCTGTCTGTTAACAGTTCCCCTTCTCCTTGAACGTCTCACTTACATTGCTACAAATTAAAGTCTCAGCTTGTCCCATGCACACACATTAGTACATTAACCTTATAATCACTCGGTTATACATTTTCAGGGTGAAATCATTTAGTCAAACCTTTAATCATATAATTTCCATTACACCATGGTTTCCATGTGTTTGATGCAATTCCATTCGCTCCATTCCAGCCATTAGTATGAGTTGTCCTCCCCTCAGAAGCCTCCACTGGTAAAATGAGATGGTGGGTGATGCAGTGGTATAGACTAGTTGATGGGTAAAGTGGGGTGGTGAATGGTGGATGGTCGAGAAGTATAGACTAGTTGATGGGTAAAGGGTAGACACCAGACAGAACCCACCCAATTTAAAAAAAATGTGGGATAATTAAAGAACTATAAATCATCTGTAGGGACTTGATGGACTTCAAAGAGAACTGGGTGTCGTCAGCTGTAATTTCAAATTACTGAATTCTGTTATTAATTAGGCATCTTAAGTGCCTTTGAAGAAGGCTGCAGACCATCCTTCATCGAGAAGAAGACATAATGTCTGGCGCATCAAACCCCCAAAAAGTTAGGGGGAAAACCCCCATCAAAGTCCCATTGGCTCTGATAAATCAGAGCTCTCAGGAGAAATCAGTGGGCCAGTCTTATTGTATTATTATTATTATTTCTGGGCCTCGGCTTTCTAGCAAAACATCCAGGCTCTGACATCAGTGGATCATTGTCATTTCGAAGCGGACTCTTGGAAACCGAGCAGGGGTTGTGATTGAACTCCGAGAACTGCCCTGGAGCACTACTTTGAGGGAGAAACCACGGAACCACAGATAATGCCTTGCAGTCCACTAGTCTCAACGACTGCCATCAGATTTTCACTGGGCGAAATGCTTGAAGAAGATTGTCATTCCAGTTTCCTTTGGAGGGGCCATGCCCATTGATGTCAGACTGGAGACAAGACGCTACAGTACCAATAGACCAGAGTAATGAACACAGATGACTTGTACAGACACAGGGTCAAACTGTCTGATACATGTCATCTAATAGAGTATCTGTCAAGACATGCCTTTCAGTGGAGAACAGACAACAGCATGGGACTGAAAACAACAAAACCTTTTAAGGGCTTTTCACTCTACTGAGTCGAACCGAGGCAAAGCAAGCTTCACTGAGCTGGCCCGGTTACACATGCATGTCTGGAACCATGAAGGAAAGGACATATCTGAGCCAGCACTGTGTGTGTGTGTGTGTGTGTGTGTGTGTTTTTGTGTGTGTGTGTGTGTTTGTGTGTGTGTGTGTGTGTGTGTGTGTGTGTGTGTGTGTGTGTGTGTGTGTGTGTGTGTGTGTGTGTGTGTGTGTGTGTGTGTGTGTGTGTGTGTGTGTGTGTGTGTGTGTGTGTGTGTGTGTGTGTGTGTGCAAAATGTGGTTCAGGTCACAATAGTGTGAAAAAAGTATTTAAGAAGGTTAAAGGCCTACAGTCAGTCAAACACACTGGCTGGTGTTATGACACGGTCCTTACCTCGAAGAGTGTGGCGTCAGGGTCAATTAGCCTGGTTTTGGGGTGGCACGGTAACTGTTTATATAGAAAAGACAAAACAGAGGCCACCATAACATGAGTGTCTATCCTGTCAAGTACGAAAACAAAGAATAAAATCGGTCCATTGATTGGTTAAAGAGCAGAAAAGGCAGGAAAAAGACACAAGTTCAACCACTCCTCTGTCTCTTCCTCTCTTCCTCCTCTTCTTTCCACTGCAGGGTGGGTCAACACTTTTCAGGAGGATCTGTGGAGGCCATCTTTCTTTCATCCCCAACCACCACCACAGACAAAATAGACATATAAAAACATCTAGGATAAAAAGTGTCCTTTTAACTCCAGACAAAACCAAAAGACGTGAAAGACTTAATTACAGAACAGGGGCGACCCAGCCCTTTTTGTAAATTACACTTACAGTAAGACCTTTGAAGTGAATGCATCCTTTCTCCCTATTTCTTTGTTTTGTTCGACTTCCTGTCCTCTTGTAAAGAGTGTCATTGACTCCTCTGTGGTTTGTCAAATGGTGGGTCTCCATTTGCAACCTTCAATGGTGCCCTACTAGCCATGGCTCGGGCCATCAAAGCAAAAAAGTATCCTTTCTCAGTGTTAAGAATGAATATGTTCCTATAATCTATAGATTTGTCTAAAATCAGTGAGTGTGTGTTCTCATGGATCATGAGTGTACTCACAAATGCAGAACTAAAGCTCAGGTTTAGCCAGTTGGTTCCTCACAAACTACCTCAAGTTGGCAACTGCAAACACACCAAACACATGATCAACCATTTGACACACCACACAGTACCATCCATTTTAGTCATCTACAACATAATCCACTTCAAAAGAGCAACTCAATCCCAGTTTGACATTATGTTTAAATGGACCAAGGCTGTTATTACTCAATCGAGTGAAATGAAAAGCAACTGTTATTCGTTCCTTTTGACATTGCCAGAAATGTTCATTTCTCAACCATTGTTAGGTACCTGTCTGTCTGCCTAACAAACTAGTCAACACAATGACTTGAGATTTGTAGTGCTGTTGGTTATTTAAACATGTTTGAGCAACTAATTGACCAATGTCGGTTCAATTATTTGAATTCCATTTTGTTCAGTCATTTTTTTTGAGAGCTCAATGTGCACATTGCAGTTTCTCTAGAGATCAATCAGATCCAGCCTGAACTGTGTGATGTAGTAGGGAGTTGTAGTTTCTCTAGAGATCAATCAGATCCAGACTGAACTGTGTGATGTAGTAGGGAGTTGTAGTTTCTCTAGAGATAAATCAGATCCAGCCTGAACTGTGTGATGTAGTAGGGAGTTGTAGTTTCTCTAGAGATAAATCAGACCCAGACTGAACTGTGTGATATAGTAGGGAGTTGTAGTTTCTCTAGAGATAAATCAGATCCAGCCTGAACTGTGTGATGTAGTAGGGAGTTGTAGTTTCTCTAGAGATAAATCAGATCCAGCCTGAACTGTGTGATGTAGTAGGGAGTTGTAGTTTCTCTAGAGATAAATCAGATCCAGCCTGAACTGTGTGATGTAGTAGGGAGTTGTAGTTTCTCTAGAGATAAATCAGATCCAGCCTGAACTGTGTGATGTTGTAGGGAGTTGTAGTTTCCAACAGAACAATATTCTACATAGATTAGCGCATAAAACATGGTACTTAACTACCATGACCATAATCCGTTGCACATCTACTTGTCCAGTCTGTGTTTCTTTTACGCCTGCTACAAAAGAGACAGAAGAATCGATCGTGAGAGGATATATAGAGAGCAGCTGTTTCTTCGCAAGGTATCTCTACCTGAAAATACATGATCTAAGTGATTGATAGTCGGTATTCAGCAGTCATTAAAATATTCCCTTGAACAACTACTAAATAGTGATTTTTGTCAGACAGCAAAGACAACAGCTCTATGGAGATGAGATGATGACTTGGAATGAAATAATAAAGTCATCAAATGAAACAAATGTAAATATACACAACAACTTAAATATTTGATTAAAGTAATGTGAATAAATGATGGTTAATAAGTGATAAGCTGTAATGGGCAGTCACTACCATCATGGGACTTTTATTAGTTGGTCCCATGTAGCTTAGTTGGTAGAGCATGACGCTGGCAACACTAAGGTTGTGGG